>NC_080686.1:25278338-25581368 GCF_030445035.2 Dasypus novemcinctus | reverse complement strand
AGCCAGGTTTTCTTTAGATGATTCTGCTAGAATAAAATTAATTCAATTCTTCTTCAATTAATAATTTTTTCTCCCTGGCTCATGTTCCTGATGAATTTCATTTAGTTCGTCTTTTTCTCCAGATTTGAAAGCGCTTACGCCTCTGGGTATATTAGCAATAAAACTCTCAGCTTCTTTCAGTCCCCAAGTTGTCCTTCAAGAGAGGTAGAGGAGCCAGGGCAGACTTCTCAGGGCACCGACCCCAAGAAGCCGAGTGGGGTGGGGGGTGGAGGATGGGCGGTGTTACAGATTTGCGAAGAGCCCATGTGGCAAAGAGGCAGCGAATGAAGCCTTTCAGACATGTTTGCTCTATGAATTTAGAAAATAAATTGTTTAGAACTGTTTTCCACAATTTACATGATCACTATGGAATTACAGAACATTGGGCTGAAAGAATGGGGAGATCGCATGAGCAAGTCTACATTGTTAGGGAGGGTGATACTTTATCATCCAGGAAAGAGCCCAACTCCACCCTTTACTAACAGTAGGTCTTGAGGAAAGTTGCCTAATGTTTATTAATAGTGGGAATATTAATTAGGACTTTAGAATATTTTCATGTGGATTGAGTGTGATAATGCATGTAAAGTGTCCAGCACATGATAACTATTATTATTTTATGGTGTCATCTATATGCTGCTTAGAATTTTTTAGGAATGGAGTCACTATATCTAATTCCCTGTTATAGTATTTTATCAGTCAGATGACTAAGAGCCATTCTTTATTCTTGTATCAGTCAGAGTTCTCCAGAGAACCAATAGGACACACACACACACGCACACACACATATGAGCTTTATTATAAGAAATTGGTTTAAGTAATTATAGAGATTGGCAATTCCAAATTCCATAGAGCAGGCTGTAGGCTGGAAATTCCAGTGAGAGTGACAGTGAAGTCTTGAGTCTGAGTTCTATTTTTTTAAAAATTTATTTATTTACTTTTCTCCCCTTCTCCCCCTCCCCCGCCCCTGGTCCCCAGTTGTCTGTTCTCTGTGTCTATTTGCTGCATCTTCTTCGTCCGCTTCTGTTGTTGTCAGCGGCACGGGAATCTGTGTTTCTTTTTGTTGCGTCATCTTGTTGTGTCAGCTCTCCATGTGAGTGGTGCCATTCTTAAGCAGGCTGCACTTTCTTTCACGCTGGGCTGCTCTCCTTACAGGGCACACTCCTTGTGCATGGGGCTCCCCCATGCGGGGGACACCCCTGTGTGGCACGGCACTCATTGCGCGCATCAGCACTGCAAGTGGGCCAGCTCCACACGGATCAAGGAGGCCCGGGGTTTGAACCATGGACCTTCCATGTGGTAGACAGATGCCCTAACCACTGGGCCAAGTCTGCTTCCCTAGTCTGAATTCTTTAGGCTGGAGCTCAGAAAGAGTAGAAATTGTCATCTTGAGGCAGAATTCCTTCTGCTCCCTGGACCTCTCAGTTCTCACTCAAAAGAGCTCCAACTGCTTGGATGAGGCCCACCTACATTATTGAGGATAATCTCCTTTATTTAAAGTCAACTAATTATAGATGCTAATTCCACCTGTGTAATATCTCCACAGTGGCAAGTAGGTCAGCACTTGATGCAACAACTGGATACTATAGCCTAGCCAAATTAACACATAAAATTAGCCATCACAACTTTCAACTGACATCTGTCATTTTATGTGCTTTTTTGTCATTGTTGATTTCCTTCCATATCCTCAAGGGACATAGAACACTTGCCTTGAACTTGTTACTCATATACCTGAATGTAATAATCACTGATTATCTAGCTGTCATTCTTTTCTAGGCATGGTAATAGGCAACTTTACGCACACTATACATACATACTCCCACTTAATCCTCCCCTATCTCACATAAAACCTCATTAGAGATGATGGAACCAAGTCTCACTGACGTCAAGGACTTACCTGGGTAGATCCTGGGTTCTTGCCTACATCTCTTGTTCCTTCCTACTCTGCAAAGCTGCGCCCAAAACACATAACCATTCTTCTGCAGACTAAATAATCCCCCCACCTTTTGTTTTCAGTTTGGCAACCAACTATTGACAAGGAAAATAAAATAAAAATATAATTTTAGAAATATAAATCATGTTACCTATTTCAAATCCATTTAGGAATGAATAAAGAACAATGATGATGTTGGGTTACATGTGAAAGGTGTGTTTTTAAATATGAGTGGGAAATTAAACTGATGATTAGTAGAAGCATGTCCAAAAAATTTCAGGTTTGGTTAGTTTTGGCCATGTTAGAAGGATTAATATTTTCCGTATCATCACACCTTTACTTACAGGTTTAACAGGCTTTAACTCAACATGATCCTGGTAGAAGGAGTGTGTATCAAGTCCACCTATGAAATCAACTGAAAATATAACACAGCCCAATATAAATAAACATGGAAATGAAAACTACTTATAACACTAAGTGTTTAAAATGTAATACACAAAAGTAACATTAATAAAAATACCTGTTTAGCTTAAAAATGGAAAAATATATATCTAACAAAAAACTACTACTAAAAATATCAGTGGTCAAAAATGGGGAAATTTTAAGAAAAACACAAAGTTCTTGAAAGCTTAGGGATGGAAAAATCACAATTGTTCTTGGTTTCTGTGCAAAATGAAATAAACTAAAGATTAGATTGTAAATAATATGTTTGTCCTTAGGCATACAGATATGCCCTTTCTCCCTATATATTAAAAGATATACTTTTCTGTCTTGTTGCCAGAATCCATTTTTTTCCTTAAGGATATTTATTGCCTCATTAGGAAAGCCTCTGAGAAGTCACAATCTATTTCCGTCTCTTTTGTCTTCAAGCCATCCCTGAGAAATCAGTGCCTGCCTTTTGCACAGAAGGTTTCATCTCCTCCCTGGTATCATGGTAATTGACTCACAGCCTGTATAAACTCACTAGTCTTTGAACTATGTTTTCTAATTTCTTTCTATTTTGAACAAAGCCTCAATATTTCTTTTCCAATCATAATGTTCATGGCTAATCTTAGTCTGTTTGACTTGTTTTATTTTCGTTATCGTCCATTAAATGACTATTTTAAACCAAGGTTTGCTTGTATTATTGGGCCCCAATGTTAATAGTTATATTGGCATATAGGGACACTGAACTCTAAGGAAAATCTGGTGTGTGTGTGTGTGTGTTCAGATTCATAGTATATGAACATTGCCTCGTATCCTCAGCTAAAGACAGGCCTTTCACTGAATTGTGATTTAGAGGGAGATAAATTGTCTAGAAGTTCTACTGAAGTCTTGACATATTCTGCCTTTGATCACTCCCACTAATACTTGACCACGCTATCCTTTTTCCTTCTTTGGAGAGGATGAGGGGCAGTTACAGCGTCACCAGATCACCAGGTACACACATGGACTTAGGAGGCCTGCAAAATGCCCAGAAACCAAAAGGCAAGGGACATGCCCCTGGAGACTTGAGATGCCCCAAACCTGCCCTTTATGTACCAGGTCATACAAATTACCTGGATGCCACCTAAGGGGGAGAAGTAAGAGGGAAACCAAATTTGAGACATTGCAAACATTTTCCCAGTGAGAGTAAGACATGTCTAAAAGGACCACCAGAATGATCAGACTGGAGTAAATTTTTAATCCAATTAGATATTTAACCAAATATCCACTCTTCCACCCTGCTTCCCAGTGAGTGGGATTTTAGAAGGAAGATCAGACTGATTAAAATTTGAACAACTGTATAATTTATGGGACATTTTTGGAAGTTAAAGGGAATGCTAAAATAAACAAAATTATTAATATATTTGGGAAGAAATTATTCAATTTGAAAATTATATTCAAAAATAAAATTATTTCTGAAATTAAAGATAGCATATATCATCTATATTAAAGCTAAATAAAAATAAATTTTCTTTATATTGGTCATCTGAACATTAAAATGTAACATTAACAGAATCATTATTTTTGGTATACGTTCATACATTTTAAACTGCTCCTTAGCCATTTCTGTTTCTAATACACCACATCACTGGGACTTTTTGGAATAATGTATATGTATGTGTATATATAAAATATAAATATTTTTCAATATAGTTTAATTATTTTAATATTTTCATAAATTTACCTGAAATATTCTTTACTGTTTCATTTTAAACTTAATAAGTTTGAACTTGTTGACAACCTTAACTGACTCTTCTCTGGAGACCACAGTATTTTTAACTGAGGACATATTCTTGCTATAGGTGCTAGTAAACGCCAAGCAAATTTAGCTAATGGAGGCTATGTGTTGTGTATTTTAGCCCAGATCTTTTCCCAGGTACTGCAGTTTTACCTTCATTCAGAGTATTTTTATTTGGCAAAAAAATTTTACATGACAAAAAGCATAAATTATGTTTATTTATGATTCTTTTCACCAAATACAGATGCTGCAAAATTTAGGCATTTTCAATCAACTTCTTTTCATTCTGGATCAGAATTTGTCCAATTAAAATTAGGAGCACCATCAAAAGATTATTCTCCCAAGTCAAGATTTCCAAAGGGAAATTATAAACTTTTAAAATTAAAAATTGTATTATTTTTGTGCTCTCATTATTTAATTTGTCCAGTTCTTTTCTTGCTTTTGTGAGGATAAATTTCAACGCTGGCCTTACCTTTTTATTAGCTTTCAATTTTTGCAATTTAGTAAGGGCTTCAAAAGCTGAATAATTTGATTTGTTTTTCAAATGATCTTGAATGCAATGCAACTAAAAAGTAGAAGACATTAATAAAAATGTGCAAAACCATTGTAGGAAACCACATTGATTTACAAAGTAGTTCTTCAAAGGCTGAAACACTCCTAACTTTGATGAAGAGGAGCAAAGAGAGAAAATTTATAGTTATGTCCAAGTTCTTTTTCTGTTTTCAAAATTGGCCTCATCAAAAAAAATGCTAGTTTATTTACAGTGTGAGTGTGGGTATAAATTTTGAAAACAACAGTTTCTGTTTTCACTGTTAAAATATTACAGCTTTTGGGGAATGGAATTATAAATTATATGTGCACCTGAATGTCACATGATTTCTTTTTCACAGATTTTTAGTTTAGTAAGATTACTAAATTGTTTTTTTAAAACACAATGTCATGCTGCAGAAAAATTTGCATTTGTAGTATTACTTCAAAAAGTAATTGCATCTTTAATATTTGCTTAACTGAATAATCATAGTATTTAAAATATTAGAGTAACCCAGCAATTCCACTCCTAAGAATAATCCCTAATAATTGAAAACAGGTATTTAGATAAATATTATACATGAAAGTTCACAGTAGCACTATTTATAAAAGTTGAAAGGTTTAAATAACCCAAATGTCCATCAATGGATGAAATGAGAAACAAAATATGGTATATCCATGCAATGGAATATTATTCATCTATTAGAAAGGAATGAAATTCTGAGCCATGTTACAATGTGGATGAACCTTGACAACACTATGCTAAGTGAAAGAAGCCAGTTACAAAAGTTCACATATTGTGTGATTCTATTTATATGAAACATCCAGAATAAAGAAATCTATAGAGACAGAAAGCAGAGTAGGGGTTGTGACAGGTTGAGGGAAAGAGGCAATGGGACTGACTGTTGTATAAGTTGACTGGGGTGATGAAAAAGTTCTCCAACTAGATAGTGGTACTGGTTGCAAAACATTGTGAATGTACTTAATGCCACTGAATTGTACGATTTAAAAATGGTTAATGGTTAATACTGTGTTATGTGAATTTTATCTCAATGAAAAATACAGTGTCAGAATTTTGCCTTGGAGAGAATGAATATCTAAAAGTTTTGTGTTGATTCCATGAATTAGATAAAAGAAAAATCCAACTCTTCTTGAAAATTAATAAACAGGTCTTCTGCTGAAGGCATCTGATGAATTGATGTAATACTGATATCATTATTTTGACTCTGTGAGAAGTTCTTCTTCCACTATTGGAGTCGAATGCATGAAACCTACTCTTCCCACGCTCTCCTGACCCTCTCATCCGGGACCTGGAGAGTTGAGTTGCTGGAAAGTTGCCACTTCCAGTACTTCTCTTACAACCTGAAACTGGAAGGAGTTAGCTATGTCCAGCCACCTCTGTCCAAGCCCATATCTTTTTATCACTAATTGATGCCACCTTTGAAAGGAAGGTGCATTGTGTCCTTAAAGCATTGAGGAAAAGAAAGCGATGTTGATTTCTTACACATTTACCCATGGGTTAAAATAGAACTGTGTTCTTTGCACACGTGTCTCATACACCTTGATGAGACCGTAGTGGAAACTGAGCATGCTGTCTGTGCCACATCCTAGATTATTCTAACGTAACTATTAATAAAAATATTTACTTTGGAAACCAAAAAAAAAAAAAAAAAAAAAAATAGGACAAAGAGAAAACCAGAGAGGATGTCAGGACAACTTGTATAAACAGGAACCAACCGGGACGTTTGATCTCAGTAGTCAATGGCATTATAAATAAATGTGCCTCATTTTCTCTGCATATCAGAATTTTAATGCATTGTAAAATTTGCAAGCTTCTCAAAATAGAATTTTACATATATAGGTAAAAATTAAATGCTCAGTCTTGCAGAACTAGGCAAGATGACAAAAAAATCAAACTATTAAAGAAGATCCATTGAAATGTAGGTGATGAAGAAACTGAAAATCTCCAGAATGTTTTATGGCTGTGCTGACAAAAGTAGAAGACAGCAATGAGGCTTTCAGACAACAAGCTCACTAGTCCACAGGTGATAGTGTTTCCATATTTAAAAGTGTAGTTTGTTATGCAAATACCAACACTTTTCATTTACCAGGTATGTGGTAAAGGGTTAACTCAGAAGCCCTGGCTTGCCCAAGCCCTGCACCTTCCAAAGAAAGAGCTGACCCATCCCTGGTTCCTGGGAGATAACCTCCAAGTCTAATAAGGGTTCTTTTGTTTACCTGGGACCTTGAGTCATGACAGACAATGTGATTTAAGTGGGGGTCTTGGGTCGTGCTGTATCCGGTTTGACCCCTGGAGAGGCCAGAGTTCTAAGGTCAAGTCACCTGGCCACTCCATGCTTATGTGATGGATTCTCAATAAATCCATGAACACCAAGGCTCAGGTGTGCTTCCCTGTTTGGCAATACTCCATGTTGTCACATATAATTGTACTGTATGATGATTAAGTGCTGTCCATCCAACTTCACTGAGAGGACAACTGGAAGTTGTACCTGGTCTCTCCTGGAACTCTATCCTATGCTCCTTTGGCCACTTTTAATCTGTATCTTTCCACTGTAATAAATATAACCACAAGTATGGCAGCTTTTTTGGTTCTCTGAGTCCTCTAGTGAACCAATGAGCCAGAGGGTGGTTTTGTAAGACCCCTGACCCACCAAGGTAGGAAGAGAGAGCAAGTGAAAGGGTGAATTGAAGCATACGTGGAGGGTGTGTTTAAGGATTCTGAAAGCTTTTTATTTTTTTAATGATATGAAATGGTTAAAATATACAATAGAATTAAACAAGGGTGACTGAACAAAAGACTTGAACATAACTCAGTAGAAAAGACCTTCAACTTGTGATCAAGGCTGTAGAAAGGCAGTCATATTATATTGCTAAGAAAGTAAAGCAACTATGTATCCTAAAATTCACTTTCATGAGAAAGATAAAAGAAAAGATGTTGATTAGGGAATTTCTGCAATAGAACTAAAAGGATGAATTTAAATGAAAGATGAGAAGTAATAGAAGAGACATAGCTAGTTTATAGAGGAGATATCCCATGAAATCTGTAGTTATAACAGCAAGGACAACAAAGATAAGCACAGAGGGATTTTTATCGGAAGAGCAAGTGGGGAAGAGATGGGGGAGATGGAAGGCAGCAAGGAGCAGCTTGCTGAGTGATTTGCAAGACAGTTAAATTGATGTACATAAACTCTGGCTATGAAAGTCTGGAAGTGTGAAATATATTTTAGAATATAAAATTAGCACAATTAATAATTGGCATCAACTCTCCAGAGAAGACGGTTATCCAGAGGTCTCTTCATCCATTCATCACTCTCTTCATACATTACTGGAAATTGAGGTGTTACTATAAAAGATCCCACAGGGAGAACCCACAGCCAGGAAACTCCTTTGTTTGCAGTCCTTTCAAATCTATTTCCTGTGCCAACTTCTATCAGCACAGCCAAGCAACTTCTTGGAAGGAATAATGTTACTTGTAACTATGTATCTTTGCGGTTACTCACTCTAGTCATTACAAATTCCTGACAAGTGTTCTCACTGAACTGACAAAAGTTACAGAGCTACACTAGATTTACGGCAACATCTTACAGTACAAATACAGATTTGTTCCCAATTGTAAAAGATACACGACCAACTGAAACTTTCTATTTGACTATAGGAAACTTGAGGTTATAACAAAGTTTTCTTTAGATAACCCAGTGCTACTGGCTTTAATTCCCCACCTGCCATTGCAAAACCTGATTGGCTTCATAAATCAGCAAAGGAGGATTTAGGCAACTGATTTCATCCCACCTGGTATTGTTCTTCAGGATAAAACACGTGCAAGGCAGCTGGCTGCTTGTCCTGGCAGCTTTGCATGAATGATGATTCACTACATGCTATGCGACTTTGAAGACCCCAGCCCTTGTGGGGATATGGGAGTCACCTTTAGCTCTGAGAAGTTCTCCTAAGCTTCCTTTCCTCCATGGAGATTCTTCTGGTGCTTACTGTAAATTCTGAATCAATACATGGATCTTCCTTTGTGGACTTAAGTCTATTTTTCTCTACATCTCTGAACATCTATGGATATCTGAGTTTCCTCTAAAATGAAAGCTCAGAAGAGATACAAGCAGGATTAAACAAGGGAAAGAGGCTATAATTGAGCAAATAGAAACTAGTCTTCTATCACAGGCATCTCATCAGTTATACTTTAGATATTATAAAGTATGGCCACTTTAGACATTTTTAAAAAATTTAATTCAATTACTGTCCAGGGCATGATTATTACATATATGTTTGATTTTAATTGAGCATATTTTTAAATTTGAGAAAATTCCTTTGCTTTTGTCTTTTACAAAAACTTTTTATTTTGAAATAATTTCAAACTTACGGGCAGTTGCAAAAATAATACAGTCCCGATACAGAGAGCTTCAGCATACCCCCATCCACCAATTTTAACATTTAACCACATTGCCGTATCTATCTATCTATCTATCTATCTATCTATCTATCTATCTATCTATCTATCATCTGTCTGTCTGTCTATCTGTCTATCTATCCATCCATCCATGCATCTATTTTATGAATATTTGAGAGCAGGTCACACACATCATTATCCTTGAATACATAATACTTCCATGTACATTTGCTATGAACAAGGGTATTCACTTAAGTAATCACCTTAAGTGCAGTTAAGCTCAGGAAATCTAACATTGATATAAAGCTTACATTCTACATTCCAATTTTTCTTATGTCCCAATAATATCCTTTTGAGCCTTTTCTCTTTCACTCCTAGAACCCATCTAGTATCATGTATTGCATTTAGTTATAATTATTTATCTTCAGGTTCTCTTTCTCACTTTTAAATTTTGGAAACAGAAAACAAAGCTTCACATCATAACCACTCCCAAGCATACCATTCAGTGGGATTAATCATATTCACAGTGTTAAAGTACTCTCCCCACCATCCATTTCTAGAACTTTCTCTTCATCCCAAACAGAAACCCTTCACTCATTTTGCCTTAACTCCCCATTGTCCCTGCCTCCCACCCCTGGTAACCAGTTTCTATGAGTTTTCTTATTCTCTGATATTTTCTTTGTGGTTACCAGGAGGCTTAAATGTAACATCCTAAATGTACAATAGTTGTTTCCTTTGATATCAACTTAACAACTTCAAGAGCACTCAAACTATGTTCCTATAACCCTCCATCACCCCACTTTATGCAGTTCTTGTCACAAATTACATATTTGTACATTCTGAGTCTAAAACCATTCATATTTCATTACATATTATGCATTTTGTCTTTTAGATCTTGTAGGAAGCAAAAAGCGGATTTACAAATAAAAAGTACAATAGTATTGGCATTTATATTTACCCATGTCATTGTATTTAACAGAGATCTTTATTTCTTCATGTGGTTTCAGGCAGTTGTCTAGTGTCCTTTTCTTTCAGCCTTTAGCATTTCTTGTAAGGCCATTCCAGCGGTGACAAAGTCTGTCAGCTTTTGTTTATGTGGGAATGTCTTAATTTCTCCCTCATTTTTGAAAGACAGTTTTACCAGTTAAGAATCCTTGGTGGCAATTTTTTACTTTCAGCACTTTAAGTAAGTCTTTCTACTGCCTTCTTGTTGCTATGGTTTCCAATGAGAAATTGGCACTTAATCTTACTGAGGCTCCCTTATATGTGACACTTCATTTCTCTCCTTTGGCTTTCAGAATTCTCTATTTTTGGCATCCAGCAATTTGATTATAATATGGCATAGTGTGAGTCTATTTGGGTTTATTCTGTTTGGAATTTGTTGAACATCTTGGATGTGTATATTCACATCTTTTGTAAAATTTGGGACATTTCAGCCATTATTTCTTTGAATATTCCCTTGGCCCCTTTTCCTCTTTTTGAGACTCTCACAATGCATGCATTGGTATGCTTGATAGTTTTCCTCATGTTTCTCAGGTTATAATTACTTTTCTCCATTCTTTTCTCTTTCTTCTTCTAAGACTGGATGATTTCAATAGTTTTATCCTCAAGTTCACTGATTCTTTCTTCTGCCAACACCAATCTCCTGTGGAACCTCTAGGGAATGTTAAATTTCTGTTACTGTGGTTGTAGCAGTTTGATATGGCTATGAATTCCAAAAATAGATTTTGGATTATGTTTATAATCTGATCTGTACCTGGGCATGACTGAGTTATGATTAGGGCCTTGAGTCCTCACCCCTTGGTGGGTGGGGACTCACAGATAAAAGTCATGGCAAAGAACAGAGTGGAGGGTTTCTGATGTTGGAGTTTTGATGTTGGAGTTTGATGCTGAAGACTTAAGCTGGAGACCTAGGAAGTAAGCTCCTAGAGGAAAGAGAAGCCAGCCCCAGGAAGAAAGGAAACTTGAACCCAGAGAAAAGCAAGCCCCAGGAATATAGGAACCCAGGAAGCCTGAACCCTCTCAGACCTTGGCAGCCATCTTGCTCCAAATCGACTTTGATAAGGGAAGTAACTTATGCTTTATGGTCTGGTATCTCTAAGCTCCTACCCCAAATAAATACCCTTTATAAAAATCAACCAATTTCTGGTATTTGCATCAACACCCCTTTGGCTGACTAATACAGTGGTCTTCAGCTCTGTTTGGTTCCTTTTCATAATTTCCATCTCCCTATCCATGTTCTCTTTGTTTCATTTATTGTTTTCCTGATTACCTTTAGCTCTTTGTCCATGTTTTCCTTTAGCTCTTTGAGAATATTTAGGACCATTTTTTAAAGCATTGTTTGGAATGTCCCAGATCTAACCCTTCTCATTGATGGTTTCTAATGCTTTAATCTCCTTTGCCTGGTCCATCACTTCCTGTTTCATTGTATGTTTTATTTTTATTTTTTAAAAAGATTTATTTATTTATTTAATTCCCCCTCTCCCCCGGTTGTCTGTTCTCTGTGTCTATTTGCTGCGTCTTGTTTCTTTGTCCTCTTCTGTTGTTGTCAGCGGCACGGGAAGTGTGGACGGCACCATTCCTGGGCAGGCTGCACTTTCTTTCGCGCTGGGCGGCTCTCCTTACGGGGGCACTGCTTGCGCATGGGGCTCCCCTACACGGGGCACACCCCTGCATGGCGCAGCACTCCTTGCGCGCATCAGCACTGCACATGGGCCAGCTCCACACGGGTCAAGGAGGCCCAGGGTTTGAACCGTGGACCTCCCATGTGGTAGATGGACGCCCTAACCACTGGGCCAAGTCCGTTTCCCCATTGTATGTTTTATAATCTTTTGTTGAAGCCTGGACATTTTGATATTTTAATGTGTTATTGCTAAAATTTTACTTTTTTTTTTTTTTAGAGGTATCTATTCCTTAAGCTTGTATCCAGCTAGTGTTGTGATAGAGCTTGAAAAGAATAGAATAAAAAGAGGGAAAACACCTTTTCCAGTCTTTGAAGATTGATCAATGTGGGAGGCCTTCTCCAGAGTTTGGAGAATAGCTCCTGGCCAAAGCACAGGGGCCTCTCTGGTCCTTTATGTGGATTCCTTTTGTCTTGGACATGTGTATTTGGCCCAAGAAATTCTTCTATTTACACAGATACTCCTCTTCCCTGGGAAACAGTTTCCTTATAGTTCTTGGCACTATGTTGAACGTCCCACAGTCAGCAATTCCCTGTCCCAGGCAGCATGACTTGACCTCTTTCCCAGAGCTCTCTATAGTAGAGCTTGGTGAGCTGCCTTCTATGCTGGGGCAAGTTCTGGGACAATGTGTCTCTTAGGTCACCACCAGATAGATAGAGCCAGCTATACATGCTCCCAGTATGTGTATGAGGGTTACCCAGCTCCCTCTGGAATCCACACCAGGGATCTGCAGTGGCAACGTGGGCCAGCTCCACACCCAGCCAGGAACAGTGGGGGAAGGAGCCAGCCAGGACACTATGAGATCCAACCACTTTTAAGTGGCTTTTTCCTTGACTTCATGCTTGTCCTGTTACTTTAATCCTTTAACTCTCTTCTAGATATCTTTTAGAATTTCTGCCAGTTTTTGCTGGTTGTTCAAAGCTCCTTTACGGACAGAACCTTGAAGTATCTCACTCTGCCGTCTTGATTGGGGTGGGGCCTGCTTTTATTTTCTAAAAAGTAGTTTTAAATTATAAAACACTTCTAACACATATAATGAGACAACCCATATTTCACTATTAGGGTGAAAAAGATGTTAGAATTTTGTCTTATTTTGTTTAAATCTTTTTTTTATTTTTAAGATATACAAAGTTACAGATACAGGTAAAACTCTGTCCTCTATCCTCTTGGTTTCATTTTTCCAGATTAGGTAGATCCTGTTTTTAATTCCAGCTTTACCGTTTATTAGCTTTGTGACCCTGCATAAATTACCAAATGTGTTTGTCTCTGTTTGTTCTTATAGGCAAGATGGTTGCTCTAGTTCTTGTTAATAACAAATCATTCCATAACAGTAGCTTACAACAATAAGAATAATTTATTTTGCTCACAAAATCTGCAATTTGAGAGAGGCTCAGAAGGGAAGGTTCATTTCTGCTCCATGCAATGGTAGGTGGGGTGCTTGAGAGAAGAATAGAAGAGTTGCTTCCAAGATGGCTCATTCACATGGCTGACAAGTTGGTGCTGGCTGGTGGCTGGTTGCTCAGCTGGGGCTAAGGGCTGGAGACCAGTTGTTCTCTACATGGACCTCTCCATGTGGCTTGGGCTTCCTCTCACCAGTGTGGCTGGATTCCAAGGATTAATGACCCAAGCACAGAGAAGGAGTTAGGCAGAAGCAGTGTGGCCTTCTAGCAACTCCAAAAGTCACACAAGAGTCACTTCCACCAAATTCAAGACATTCACCAAGACTGAGCAGCTTCAAGGCTCCCTCTTGATGGGAGATTCTACTCCTTGATGGGAGAGTGGAATGCTGGACAAGAAATATTGTTGTGATCATTTTTAGAACATACAATCTGTCACAATGGTTAAAACATTCAACAAATTTACCATGAAGATTAATAAGAAAATGAATATAATATACAGGATAGTGCCTGGTTGGCCCTTGGGAAGTGCTCAATATAGTAATTTTCTTCTTTTTTTCCTTAGAACTAAAACTTGATCTTTGATTCATGTTCACTCCTCCAAATCACACGTCAGAGCACCATGGTTGCAATAGGTATGTGTTTGTTTGACAAATGAAGAAGGGTATGGGATTTAAAATTGAAAGGTTTTGAAAGCATTTAACCCTGGTCCTTATTATTTTAGGATCAAAGACCTTGTTTATAATGCTATAAAATTATGGATCCCCCTTGTAAAAAAAAAAAAAGTGCACTCAAAATTCTGCATATTGTATCATGGGATTCACTGTTCCCTGTGTACATGAGCCTCAGATTTAGAGTTTTCCTTTAGGTCCAGTATACCTAAATTTAAAACACTCAAGCTGTCATTTGTGTCCCAGGTTTAACTAAATCATTAAACAGAGTGCAGCACTTTGTACCTGATAGAGCTCTATTTCATGCTGCCTGGCCTCGAGTGGAGAAACACTGAGCCCCTGTCACATTGCATTGAGCTCAGATAAAAAGGCAAGACTAGGGAAGATGAGGGCCAGATTAGCATTTTTATTCTCCACTTGTTTTCTTTCTGGTCTCTCCTTGTTCCTTCTATGAAGTCATTTGACTCCTCTAACTAGCGTCTGTTTAACGAGTTGCCAAGTCAGCACAAAGTCTTCAGGAAGCGTTGCTCAGGTCTTAGAGAACACACATACCCGGGCCATTACATTGTGATGACTTGTTCTCTGAAATTAATCCATAAGAAAGAAGCCAAGGCAGTTTCTTGACATCTCTGGTGGAGGCCATGAAAAGACTGCAGAGAGGATTTTGTGACACCCCCCCAGATAAGGGTTTTTAGCAGGGCCCAGCTATTTCAGAAGTAGCTGGCTGCTAAGCTCTGCCCCTGTGACTAGCAAACGAGCTACTCTGCCAAGTCACTGATAGGCTGCTGACTCCTGTCCAGGGAATCTGAGCTTTCAGAGGGCATGAACTGCTGTGCTGAACCCAGTGCTGCGGTCACGGCTGCTCACAGCAAACCCAGCGGCCATGGGTCTGCAGAGCACAAGGCACTTGACAAAGTGGATGGCTGTGGCTGGCCACCTGCCCTTAACAACTCTAAGAACTTGAAGAGCTGTTCAAGGGGACAGATGATCCCTAAGTGCAAGATTTATGGCCACTATTTTTGATCTTTTTATAATTCAGGAAGTTTAAAATCTCTTCCCTCTTTCTAGAAGCATGTGGGACCCATGAGATGTTCAAGGGTAAGTCAGCCCCAGCTGGAAGAGCAGAGTAAGCAGTCCCAGAGGCTCTCTTGCCTAGGTCAGACTTCTCCAGATATGTTTACTTCTTTCAGCTGGGTAACAGCCATGCCACATGAACTCTTCTCACTTCTGTCTTGTTCCCTCTCAGACGCAGGTACTGTGATGGAGAACTGATACAGTTCAGTTGGCCTGATGGCGATTTGTCCTGGAGAACACTGAGAGTGAACTGGTGGAGAGTGTGGAGGCCCTGGGGAAAACTCCAGCTCTGTCTGGGATTCCCACCCCTCTTGGGCCCAGGGAGTGAGAGTGGAGGCAATAGACCAGTGGTCTTACACTAGGGGCAGAGTGCCCTGGGGTATATGAAAGACTCCTAAAGATGTGTAGGCATGTATGGTTTAAGGAGTCAAATTTGAGAGCTCTCATTTCAAAAGGGAAGAGTGTAAGACAGTAAATATGATCATTCTGGTTCTCAGTCATCCTGGTTTTCGGTTCTTTCATTCCCTTTCACGATTGCCTTCTTTCAGCTTTGCAATAAAAGGCATTTATCTCACCTATCTGGAAACTTACCTTTGTGCATTACCCAGGGAACACACCCCCACACAAAGGTAGTTCCATACCTATTCTGATCTTGATAAAGTGAATGCTTGTAACAACAGGCAACAAATTTTTTTGCAAGTCAGGTGACTTCCAACTCTTTGCTTACCAAAAACATTGGAGAACCTAATCATTCATTTGCCAGTAGTACTTGAAAAATAATTTACATGTAGCTCAGTGTGTATTTTTTGACATATAACTTGGCTACTCTCTCTATAGTTTCATCCTTCCCCATATAATATATCTTCTTTTCTACTTTATTTTTTTCTCTTTTGTACTAATCACTATATACTAAACTATGTATAATATGTATTTTGCTTTAAAAAAATTCTTGTTTATTGTCTGATTCCCTCACTACAATTTAAGCTTTTTGAAGGGAAGAATTTTTGTCTAGTCTTGATTGTTTTGGAGTTTAAAGTATTTGGAGAAGGAAGGAATTCAAATAACAGAACGACATTACTCTAACAAATTTCCTTCTATTCTCATTTTTTTCCTGTGATCAAAATCTCTAGAAATAGAACACTACCACCAAATATTACAAGTACCTGAGATATCTTATTCTAGCAACAAACAATATTTATGTATTTATATCCAATAAGAATGTATGAACTCATTGAAATAAAACTGCCTCATCTCTCTCATTAAGAAGTATTTCCAATAAATACTTCATTTTATATTTAGGTTGTACTCACCAAAATTCGTAAAACACAACACTCGCTCAATTTGATTGACAGCCAATAATTGCAATTATAATCTTACCCAAAGAAAACTTTTAACACTTAGCATCTCCTGGTCACAGGAAAAACATAAATATTAATTCATGAGAATCAATCTAAAATGATTTGTAAGTCTTCTACACTGAATACAACAAAATATTATTGAGAGAATTTTAAGTCTTAAATAAATGGAAGTATATTACACTTTCATGGATTGTGAAATTCAATGCTGTAAAGATACCAATTGATCTCTGGATCAATTGTTCAGTGGATTCAATGCAATCCTAACATAAATCCTCAGCAGGACTTTTTTTTTTAAAGTTAAAAAGCTGTTTCCAAAATTTATGTGAAAATTAGTTAAGAAATCTTCAAGAAGAACAAAGTTGGAGAACTTATACTACTAGACACCAAGACTCACCATAAAGTTACAAATAAGTAAGAGATTATGCTCTTGACCCAAGAAGAAAAAATAAGGTAAATGAAACAGAGTGAAAAAATAGATCTACTTGATTCATGACAAAGGTGTCATCAAAAGACAACAGGAAAAGGACAATCTTTTCAATAAACGGTTTTGGGTCAACTGGATATGCAAATGGTGAAGAATTATGACTGTTGACTCCTACCTCACATAACACATAAAAATCAATTGGAAGGCAAAACAAATAAAAAACAAATAAATAAAATGTAGGGGAATATTTTAATGGATCAGGTTAGGCAAAGATATCTTAAATGGCACACCAAAAAATCACTAACCACAGTTTCCTAATTTAAGATTTAAGATTGATTACTGAGCTATACAAACTTAAGAACTTTTATTCATTGAAAGATAACTTTAAGTGAGTGAAATTTAAATCTTTACACTTTTTTTTCACTGCAGAAGTGACTGAGTAAGAATAAAACATTTAAGAATAAATGTAGTATTTGGGAAAATTTTTTTATTGGGAAAGTGGAGTAGATTTAAAAGCTCAAAAAAGGAAACAGAATGATTTAAAATTCCACTTGTGACTTAATGCTTGTTTAGGTAAAGTTTAAATGGACAGTGATGGGTAACAAATTGTTATGACATTTAGGTTCTGTTGAATACATTCAAAAGCAGTACGTTTCAGGTTTATTATTAAAAACTATTCATTTAGTTTTGTACTGTACATTTACCTGACCTGGCATCATGTTTCCCAGGATAGCAGTGGTTGCCTGTGATTTAGGGTTGGTCACAAATTTGCATGATATGGAAGTGAAGGAGCAGTTATTATGCACAGAATGTTGGAGCAGGGTCCCGGGCGCCACCATTCCTTGAACAGCCTGCTAAGAGCTGACAGCTAAGAGCAAGACTTGCTTGACATGACACCACGTGGGACCACTGCACAACTCAGTGGTGCCAGCAGGAAAAACAGGCAGCCCATGGGCTCAGTGCTGGGGGTGAGCCAGGACTCCCTGAAGGGCCCGAGCAGTCCTTGAGGTGGCTGAGCTTTCTTGGAAGTGGTTAGGGTTGGTCGACTGGGGGAAGAAATGCTAAGTCTGTGTGGCAGTTTGAAAGTGTTTTATGAATCTCAAAAAAGAGAAGCATTATGTTTGTGAACTAATTCATGCCTATGGGAGTGTGATGCTTTCAAATTGGCCTATGTCAGTGAGGCGTGACTCAGGATGAGTCTGATATAAGCAGGGACACTCTGGAAAAACTAGCTCTGCCATACTTGGCTTTCCATGAAAGAGAAAGGAGAGGCTCAAAGAGCTGAGGCCAAGGAGAGATGAGCCATATGCCTGAGAGCTTGCCGCTGAATTTGGGAAGAAAGCAGAGCAGCTGAGTCTGAGTGAGGAGGACTGGTGAGGCACAAGCCCTATGCCTGGTTGCCCACAGCTGAGCTCCAGGAAATGGTACAGCCTGATGTTGACAGCAGAGATCTGGGCACAGATCACCCGCCATCTTGCTTCAACACATGGCAGCTGACTTTGGCAAGAAAGCATCTCTGGTGGTGCCTTGATTTGGACATTTCATGGCCTTGGCACTGTAAGCATTTGCACCAAGTAAATCCCCTTTATGAAAGCCAAACCATTTCTGGTATTTTGCATTGGCAGCCCTTTGGCAAACTAAAACAGTCTGATTTGTGAAAATGAGAGGAGTTAATATTTTGCTTTTGAAAGTCATACCCACAGCATTTGTCTTGAATCATATCTCTTACATTTTATCCAGCCAGATTTTAATAATGCAAGAAAGGTTCTTCTAATTTCATTCTATAGCTATCTAGAATTTTGAAGCTATTAAAATTAAACATAGTTTTTGTTTTTTGTTTTTGTAATTTTGTAGTATTTGAATCAGATCCTGATATTTTAATATTAAGCTTACATCTGGGAGTGTTCTGTTTAAAACAAGACAACTAATTTGGAGCAAGATCACTGGGTATGTCATATTATATATGCCTCCCCGGAGTCCACTATTTTTCTCTACATTTTGCCATTATTATTCTTACCCTTAATATTTAAATATCAGTTTTAATCTTATGAATGACCAAAGTCCCTCTTTTTTTTAACCTATTTATGAAGAATTTTATTTTAAGATTTTATGAATCTTGTTGAAAAGAAAGACATGGCTGTGTGTTGGAAAGCACATGAACTTTTGCACCAGAAATAGCTGGATTAAAAAATAGTTCTGCTTCTTACAAGCTGTGTGACTTGGGAAAAATCTCGATATACTCAGATATAAAATGAGGACAGGGAAACAGACTTGACCCAATGGTTAGGGAGTCTGCCTACCCCATGGGAGGTCCACGGTTCAAACCCCGGGCCCCCTTGACCTGTGTGGAGCTGGCCCATGTGCCCAGGAATGGCGCCGCACACACGGAGGGCTGATGCAGCAAGATGACGCAACAAAAAGAAACACAAATTCCTGTGCCGCTGATGACAACAGAAGCCAACAAAGAAGATGCAGCAAAGAGACAGAGAACAGACAACTGGGGCGGGGGGCGGGGGGGGGGGGGGGGAGGCGCAGGGGAGAGAAATAAATAAAATAAATCTTAAAAAAAAAAATGAGGACAGTGCCCTTCTCAGAGGGTTTCATTGTCCTAAATAGAAAGCATGCAGTAAGCAGCAGGCTGTCAGTGATATTATTTAGATATTTATTTATTTTGATATCATACTCTCACTACCTATTGATTTTCTCAAATTACACAAAGCTTTTTTTTAGCTTAAGGTAATATAATGGTTTGCCAGAGTTCCAGCATTTTCCTTCCTCTGAAGGGTGTTGTCTTTGTGGGACATGTGTTGAAGTTGTGTTTAGTTTGATTTTCTCATATTTGGAAAGAGCAGCTAGTTGAGAGGCGTTGAAACCGATTAGACACACCCCCACCCCATTTTGAAGTCTAGAGGTTTTATCATCTAGAAGCTTTTTTACTATCGATAGGGAAGCTTCTCCATAAAAAGAAGCTGTGCCACAAAGAAAATCACGTTCAGCGGAGGCAGAAATTGTGGAGGTGAGTGTCCGGTGAAGCCCGCCTCTCTTTCTCAGGGGCTGCGCTGTCACCTGCCTGAGGACATGCCTCACAGCCTGGCTCACTATTTGTTGCTCTCAGACTTTTCTCCTTTTCCCTACAGTAGCATGAACCCTGAGCTGGAGGCAGGGGGGAGGTGTCTCTTTTTGTTTTCTCAGGATTTCAGGTCACTCTGTGGGATTCTTTATGGCTAACACATCCCTTTCGTGCCAAGTGTACAAGATGTTGTTTTCCTATCATTTCCAGTGTTATTCCTGAGTAGTGCACTGATAGGCTTATTCTGGACCTTGCTTGCTTTAGTGTTTTGTCTTTGATCCTTGTGTGAGGGATTCTGGTTCTAGTGCCACTTAGGGGTGCTTTGATGATGATAAGTATCCACTACCACCACAGCTTCTCTTACACTTAGTTGCAAGCCTTGCGCTGCCTGGATAGAGAAGCATGTCACATACCTGCTGACTCGACTCCTCGTCTCCCCCCATGTTTTAGTTTTGACTTTCTTGTATTTGGAAAATCTACCTTTTTCCTTTCTTACTTTAGTCTCCATCTTTAATAGTCTATTTTCTATTCTGGTTAAGGTTACTCGGCTTTTTCAAAGCCATACAGATTGTGCTCTATTTCGCTATAGTAGATGTTCTCTGAACCTTTCAGTTAATCTCTATCAGTAGCTCAGTAATTTGATGATGTGGCTGCTTTAAGGTTATCAACTACAGTTACACTTTACAGAAAGTCCATTCAAAGTTTTTGTAACTTTCCAATTACTATCCGGTGTCTGAAGGCCTTTGACCAGTTTTGCTGGGCTCATTTGGAGGAACATTTTTATTGTGGAGAAAACAGGATTTTAAACAATTCTCTGAAACACTTTGTTTGAGGAGATTTTCTATATCTTAATTTGCAGCACTTCTAAGTTTTGTATTTCTTGTGGGTACAGAGCTCTGGAATCAGCTGTCTCCCATAATCAGTGCTAACACGTCTTCCCACTTTAAAATTTTCTAATTGTAGGTAATGTATAAGTAATGGAATAATGGATTTCCAAAATCTCTTTGGGGCCAATGAAGCAGAATGGAAAGGCTAAAAGAAAAAATAATGTTCGAGAAGGTAAGAAGCTAAAAAAAAGTTCTGAGATTCTGTGTAACAGCTATAACTTTTTCTTCTGCAATACGATTTTTCTTAGTTATCCAGGCTTTCCCCAATACATTTCTATCGTTCTCATTTAAATGAGCCAATGTTTTATTTTGCTCTATAATCAAGTTACAAATATTTGTCATCTTTGAAATCCCTTTATAAATTCTTTTTCATGTCTACTGTCACAATTTTGGACATTTCCCCTTCCCCCTTCCCCCCCCGCCCCAATATTTAATTTTGTTGTTGTTATGACCCCTATTACTAATTTTGGTTCTTTTCCCAGGAAAACTCATCCAAAATGCCATTTCCCTACTCAGATATCTTTATAATTATTTTTCTCCTTTCTAAATTACTGTCTAAAGAAAATTGAATCGTATCATGCCCAATACTTATCAGATCATATCAGTGATTCTTATCATACCAATCTTATATCATTCCCTTCACTGGCTCCATATCACCAGGAGAGCATTCCAACTGGTGTGACTTGAGTGTATACAGATGTGAGAAGAAATCAATTCCCTATTACCTCTGTGTGTGTGTGTGTGTGTGTGTGTGTGTGTGTGTGTGTGTGTGGACTAGACTTGGGTAGCTAGCCCTCTGGGTCAGTAATTTATGGCTGGAAGAAGAGTAATTTATTTGCACAGGATGCCTTATAAATGTTGGCATTTTCTATGAGTGCCAAGACACAAAATAGGTTGGAAATCACTGGTGTTAAGACGAACTCCAAAGTCCTGCAAAGACTGACCTCACCATTCCCTTGGTGAACTGAATATACCCAACTTCTCATGATTTCTTGAGTAATCCAGGATTTCCCCATGCTTTCTTAAGTAGCTCATGATTTTCCCAAGCTGTTGTGGATTTGGGGATATTTTTCCATGTCTCTAAAATGCATTTCCATGTTCCTTTCCTGGTGATGTCATTTTCTTCCTATCAGACCACGTAGACAGGCTTGAGCAGCCATTTTTGATACCCTAGAAGCAGTCAGCCTCTGCTTATTTTTCTGTGCATCTGACTCACTTTATTCAGACCCTCATCTGCGCTTATTTTCTTACCTGACTCTCTTATAATATCCTGGGGAAAGGACCAGTATTAACCATCTCTGAATCTTTTTTGGTCTAACACACAGCTGTCTCTCAACAACTGTATTTTTGAATGAATGAATCAATAAACCAGTGAAGGGTCAGCTATTTAAGCTCATTTAAAGTTTTAAAATTAAACAATAATATGTTGAATCTGACCTATATATACTTTTAGATATGCATCAGTGACCTCAGAACAAGAAAATACATGAGAAAAATTCAGAATCCAATCAAGTATTTAAATGTCTATAAAAGTTGGCAAACTACCCAGGATATGGAGAGATTTCCATGAGTTGATATGGGTGAAAGAAGTAAATGGAATGTCAACAAAATATCTGTCCATACAGATGGGAAGACATTAAAAGAACTAGGAGTAATGCTCATAACTTGAATTTTTTTTCCTGCTATTTTTTGAATTTGAAATAAAATTTGAATAAAAAAACAAAAAAAGAACTGAGTATAAAATCAACAACAAAAAAAGACTCTCAGTAGGAATGATGTTTTCTGTCTATTCGAACCTAAGGCCATCTAAGACCTGCTTTTGTGGGCTGCTAGATTAATCGCATTGGAAGATAGGGAATGAAATTCTTTCTTGTTCCAACAGCTGTTAAAAAAAAAAAAAAAGAGCTCAACAAAACCTTTAGTGAAAAGTTAGAATCGCTTGGAATTTAGGTCCTGCATCCCAGCCAAAAATCTCTGGACATGTAGCAATCTCAATTTGTTTGAGGCATTTATTTATTGGAAAAGTGTATTTTCAACACAGGGAATTTACTAGAGAGAGAATGAAGCCAAATCTATAGTGTTAAATCTCATTTTTGAAATTCAGATTAGGTTTCCATAATCACCAAGATAATCTGTGTCTATTTGGTATTTAAATTCTTTGTAATTCTTAACATATTCAGACCAATTACCATAGATCTGGCAGATTAATCCTCTAAATCCAATTCAAAATTAGAAAATTGGGTAATTGATTTTATTCTTGTAAAACATAAGCACATTTTACTAAATTTGCAGCTATAGTGTAATGTTTAAGAAAATCTGAGCTTTATATATAAGCTTCCTTATTAGATTTAAATTAGAATTGAGTACTTTAAAAAATTGAAGGTTTTTTTTTATTATGACTAGTATCTGAAGGACTTTAAAAGAATGACAATTATAGTAAATTCATGAATGTAGGTTAAAATGTTTAAGGGATCTTAGTTTAAGTTGTAAACGAAACAGCTTGTTTATAGAAGTTTAGAATTTTGTATTTAAATATACCAAATAGTGATTAAAGGAGACATTAAAAGTTATTATTAAAATTTACTAGATTCGTAAATGGAATACTGAAAGATCTGTATAGACTTAGGAAAAACCAGGTATAAAATTTTTTTTCACTTTAATAAATACAAAATGATTTAAAACCCTAAGTAGATACAAATAGAATTATCTATAAACAAAAACTTCCTTCAGGGACATCAGAAAATACAAGGTGACAAAATTCTAAAGAACCCGTGGCATTCACGTCTTTCACTGCATCTTTGTTGTCTCAGGAGGAAAAAAGACACAGTATGAAAGTCTATGAAATTAAAAAAACCCAAAGATCTCCTTTTCCACAAATGGGTTTGGGAAAACTGGGTATCTGCCTGAAAAAGAATGAATTTAGACCTCGAAATCACATCACACACAAAAATTAACTCCAAATAGTTTAACGACTAAACTATTAAAGCTAAATCCATATCACTCTTAGAAGAAAACATAGAGGTAAATCTTCAAGACCTTGATTGGCAATGGATTCTTAAATATGACATAAAAAGCAAGAGCAACAAAGGGAGAAATGGATAAATTTGACTTCATCAACATTTAAAACTTTCATACATGAAAGAACACCATCAAGAGAGTGAAAAGAGAGCTTACAGAAGGAGAGACTATATTTGCAAGTTGTAATCTGATAAGGATCTAGTACCCAGGACATAAAAAGAACTGCTGCAATTCAACAACAACAAGACAAAACAACAACAACAAAACAATGAAAAAATAGGCAAAAGACTTGGATGGATGTTTCTCTAAAGAAGATATATTAATGCCTATAAAAGCACATGAAAAGATGCTCAATATCATTAGTCATTAGAGAAATGCAAATCAAAACCACAGTGAAACAGATAACACTTCACACCCACTAGGATGGCTATCGTAAAAAACCTGAAAATAACAAGTATCAGTGAGAATGTGGAGTAATTGGAACTTTCTGTACATTGCTGGTGGGAATATAAAATGGGGTGGCCGCCTTGGAAAATTAGCAGTTCTTACAAAAGTTAAAAGTAGAATTATCACATGACTCAGCAATTCCTCTCCTAGGAATATAACTAAAAAAACTGAAAGCAAGTGTTCAAAAAAACACCTTTTTGTGGCTGTTTAGAGCAGCTCTATTTAGAAAGGGTGGAAACAATGCAAGTGTCCATCAACAGATGAATGGATAAACAAAATGTGGTATATCCATGCAATGGAGTATTATTTAACCATAAAAAGAAATGAAGTGCTGGTACATGCTACAGTGTGGGTGAACCTCCAAAACATTATGCTAAGAGAAAGATGCCAATCTCACAAGGCTAAATATTGCATGATTCTATTTATTTGAAACATCAATAGGCAAGTCTTTAAAGACAGAATGCAGATTAGTGGTTGCCAGGTCTAGCATATACATGGGAGTGCCTTCTTAATGGGTACAGGGCTTCCTTTTAGGATGATGAAAATATTTTGGAAATAGAAAGAGGTGATGGTGGCATGTCATTGTGAATGTACTAACTGCCATTGAATTATTCACTTTAAAAAGGTCAATTTTATGTTATGTGAATTTCATCTCAATTAAAAAAAAAGTGAAGGCACTGTTATGGAACAAAAAGAAAGCAGTCTTAATTTACTTTTTCCAAATAAACACGTAGGTGAATAAATAGAAAAGGAGGCAAATACAAAGCAAAGGGAAAGAAAACAAAATTTAAGTCCAGGCTGTGCAAAGAAAGGTATGCTTTTAATCATTTTAGCATAGCTTGCCTGCTCACTTCAATGTTAAAATTAAGTTCCTGGGGAGTGGGTATAGCTCAGTGGTTTGAGTGCCTGTTTCCCGTGTGTCAGGTCCTGGGTTCAATCCCCGGTACCGCCTGAAAAAAAAAATGTCCCTGATAAAATCTGCCTTTTGATTTACTACTCTTTTGAGGTTCCACTGTCCAGGAAAGCACAGAGGCAAACTCTCCAGAGCCTCCAGTATGAAGATGCTCCTGAAGTCTACACCTTTTTTGGACTGACAGCTCCTCTGGGAAGTGATTCCCTGTGTGCTTCCTTCTGATAGGGACATTCTTATGGCCATTTGCCAGACAGTTTCCTTTCCATCCTTTAGGTCAGCTTAAAAGCCATCCCCTCAAGGAAACATTGCCAGGCACCAAGGAGGGAGGCATCATGTATTGGTTTAATGGCTGGAGTGCCATATTTCTCCTTTAGCGACAAGAAAACACCTGCCTGCTTCTACCCAGGGCTCTCCACCTCTTGTAACCCTTCCTGAACACACCCTCTTGTGTATGCCTCAGCTCCGTGTGCCTTTCAAAGGCACTTATTATACATACTATTCTGTAATTATGCGGTCAACTTTTCTCCAAGCAATGACTCAGGGACCCTGCTTCCTCTTACGTTGTGGTTCTGCTATTTTAACCGTGAGGTCTCCAAAGATTCTATGCTTTTCTGTTTTCTTTAGTTGGGAAGGGGAAGAGCATGGAGAATCCCATGTGGAAGTTATTTAGGGGTCAGGCCTGCAAGCAGGCACATCCTTTCTGCTCACATTCCATGGGTGAGAACTCAATCCCATGGGACATCTAATTGCTCCGAGGCTGGGAAATACAGTCTTACTGTATGCCTGGGAGAAGAACAAACAAATAGGTTTAGTGAATTGAGGACCAGTCTCTAACATGATCTTGTGCATAGCTATTACAAAATTTGTGATGGTGGTATTAAATGAAGAAGAGTTGCATATCGGCTGCTTGGACAGTGGCAAAGAAAGTTTTCTTTGGGGTATACCATCATCTCTAATCTAGACTTTCTATTTTTCTTACAATCATAGAGAGAGGAAGAAAGAGAGGGCTAGAGTGAGCAAAAGAAAAGACATGTGTTACAGCATTTCCAATTTGCTTAGCAAGGCATGAAACTAAAGGTAAAACCATAAGGTATGAGGAAAATATCTGTTTTATTTTTAGAGGAAAAATATGGACAAGACTGAAAGGCTAGTCAAGGTATAATTTAAAATTTGTGGAAACCACATGTTTAAAATAGTGGAACCACAATGTAGGAGGAAGCAGGTTTGCTGAGTCATTGCTTGGAGAAAAGTTGATACAAATTAAAGAGGACAGACAAATGCTTTCACATACCCTACCTTAGTATCATGTTGGTGTCCAAGACACGTGAATACTGCTGAATAGTTGATTTAGATTCTAGTTTCAAATCTTGATCCTGAAAGAACACTAAATTATTTCGTTTTGTGGTCAGTAAAGTACTTTGTGTAAAATACATGAAGATGAGTTCTCCATTTATGTCTTTTTAAAAAATAAGATTTATTGTTTGCACTTGCTGTGTCTGTTGGTTGTGTGCTTGTCTTCCTTTTTTAGGAGGCACTGGGAACTGAACCTGGGACCTCCCATGTGGGAGGGAGGTGCCTAATAGCTTGAACTACCTCCATTCCCTGTTTTGTTGTATCTCCCATTATGTTTTCCTTTTCGTGGTTCTTGTTGCATCATCTTGTTCTGTCAGCTCGACTCCACCAGCCCATCGTGTCAGCTCGCTGTTTTGCTCATCTTCTTTAGGAGGCACTGAGAACCCAACCAGGGACCTCCCATGTGGTAGGGAAGGAGCTCAATTGCTTGAGCTATATCACTTCCCCATTTATGTCTTTTAATTTTGGTTATTTGTATGACATTACTTTGTCAGAATTATAAAATCAAATTTCCATGAAATCTTAAATATTTGGTTCAAGAACTTGGTTCTCTATTATGTTCCATCTTGTTGTCTAAAAAGGATAAACATCTGTTTTATTGTATGGTCTTACTTTAAAATACTTCCATTTAGCCCTGTGAATATAAACTATGGTGGATAATTAATCTTTTTAAGGACTTAATGAGAAATCATCAGTCCAAATGTCTCTTGGGCAAGTGGTTAAAAAATTACTTGTGTTTGCATCAGAAATTTGCTTAGTTTGCATAAGGGATATTAGAAGAAACTTTTAATTGGTAAAATAGGTGCTGTTCAAGAGATATGATTGCCTAGGATGCCAGAAGAGGACATTTTCAAGGCAGCAGCAGTGAATAGGGACCAAACCATCAATTCTAATGAAGCTTGATTTGATCTAAATGAATCTGAAGATGAGGAGGTCATCACTGGCCTTGGAGAAAGCATTTTCAGGGACAATCTAGGAGAAGCAGCTTGGGCAGTGGTGTCCTGACCAGTGAATGGGAAGTGAGAAAGTGAATGCTGTGAGTCTGGACTACTTCCTAGAAAAGTTTGTACATGAAGAGAAGAAGCACAAGAGACAGGGACGTTAATGTATTCCAGTGGGATTTGAGGGTAATTTCTCTCTCCTATCCTCTCTTCTCCCTTCATCTCTCCTCCCCTCCCCTCCCCTCTCCTGTCCTTTCTTGCCTTCTTTCTTTCTTTCTTTCTTTCTCTCTCTCTCTCTCTCTCTCTCTTTCTTTCTTTCTTTTCTTTCTTCTTTCTCAGGTGACTTTGTTTTTAAGCTCAGGAAAAAGAGCCCATGGGACGAAGAAGTAGGATAACAGAGAGAGAGGTTGAGGGTGAGAGAGGGAGGGAGACAGAAATGGGGCAAGATGATTGAATAGTGGCAGGGGGAATAGACCCAAAGCCTCAAAAGCTGCAGAACAGAAGGAAGTCCTTTTTCTCTGAGGAAGAAAATGACCAGGATAAAGAGAGGTCAGATGGGAGGGTGAGACTCTATGCCTGCTGGTTTATAGTTTCTTTGAGATGGAGCATATGTGATCTATCTGCTAAGGGGGTGGGGCCGATGAGGAGAGTGGGACTAGGAACCACATCACTGCTCGGCCTCAGGTCTTAAAATGAGGGGTGGGGACTCCCCATCACAAAAACACTGACAGCTCTAATGATACCGAGCAAATGCAGATTCCTTTTCCTGAAGCACCTTAAAGACCAATTCCTGAGATACTGGGAATTCAAAGAGAGAGTTAATTTGTTTGTTCAAGCAAAGGAGGTCAGTGGCCTATTGGCCCCCAAAACTGCCTCCTGGAATTAATTTTGATATTTTATAACATCATGATGCCAAAGAATAACTGGGATGGAGCTGGCACAGTGTCCTTCATTAGGTGAACGTTAAGAAGCTGAACAGGTTGAGAGTGGGCACCAAACCAGGGCGAGTCACAAAGTTACAGTCATCATCAGAGCTCAAGGTTCTGGGTAGGAGAGTTCAGAGTAGAGGTCAGTCACAAGGTTTTCCATTTGGATGTTGAACAGGAGGGTGGAGTGGTTACCATCACAACAGTAAACATACACAGGGGGAGCCTAATCTATGAACAAGGATAAGGTCAATCTAGAATCACCAACACAATAGCGAGCATAAGCAAGGGAGAGCCTAATCTAGAGTAACCATAAACAGGGGTGAGATTTCAGGTATCACTTCTTGCTATTGGTAACGGAAAAAGCACCAGTATAATGATTCATTATCACAATCATTTCTTAATTCCTAATTCTTCGTTACACTAACCCTGCCATTTAAATGAGCTGGCAAAGGCCCTGGCTGGGGACAGGTAGAAGACGGCTGAGCTGGCCCCTTTAAAGCTGTACCAGGTACAGTGGATGCAAGTGTGTGCTGCTTTTTAGCATCCCTGGTACTGGACTGGGGTTGGGGAAGGGGGGGATCAACAGGGTCCCCAGTGGGTGGGTAGAGCCTGTGCAGTGGAAGGATGGAGAGTATATTGGATGGGGATTCAGGTCTTGGTTCAGAATTAAAATGGAAACACAGGAGATCCTGTCCAGAATGCTGTCAGCTGCTTCCCTCCTCTTCCCCTCCTCAACTTCTACCACTAATAACCTAGAATAAGCTCATTGCACAGGAATCTCATAGACTCCTTACAGCCCACCCCACCCCTTTTTCATAATTTCTGGGCATTTAGGGTGGCCATGAGGATATGAAGTTTTTCATTTGCTGCTGTCCTCACCTCTGGATCCCCAAGCCCTCATCTTTCATTCTGTATGGTCAGGATGACGGACCCTTCGTTTTCTCTTCTCCCCTTGAGGACCCAGGGCAGAGGCTGGAACTGTTATAAAGCAGGGAAGGAGGGACAGGCTGCAACTGTGGCTCTCAGGGTGGGGCAGGCATCTAGGTAGAGATGTGGTTTTAGGGGTGAGGGCAAAGCTGTACATTCCATCGATTGTTCATCTGGAGCAGAGAGACCAGGATGATTTCAGACAGCTGCCAGTGTTGACCATTTGCAAATCA
Organism: Dasypus novemcinctus; assembly: GCF_030445035.2. NCBI lineage: Eukaryota > Metazoa > Chordata > Mammalia > Cingulata > Dasypodidae > Dasypus > Dasypus novemcinctus. Next base: position 25,551,931 of record NC_080686.1, on the reverse strand, counting down.
ATGAAGGAGAAAATGTGATGGGTCTGATTGCACCTTGCAATGACCCCCCAGCTGTGAGCACTCTCCGTAGAATGGCGGGCTTAGCTAGCTCTAAGCACCTTTGAGATCCTCTGCTCCCAACCACTCATTTTATGGATGGTGGAAACGAGGCCCACGGAGGGGAGGTGGTTTGATAAAGCTCACAGAGCTTGGACTGCCTTCATTTAAATAATTTCTAGCACCCACTTTCAAGTGGGAACATAGAAAATTAAAACCTCCTCCGTGGTGGAGATCATCTCTTTGTTTAGGTGGGAATTTTCTGTCAGAGCAGGGAACTCATAAACCAATGAAATTTTCCATGGAATGTAAGTGCACCAACCATTTACACCTTATTGTAAATTAATCAGATTTTTTTTTCTCCCATGAGGGGAATGGGAATTTAAATTTTTATAAGGAGAGAGAGAAGAGAGATAAGGAAAACACTTGGGGGGTATTTTCCTTACCATGTATTTTGTACAACAATTTACTTACTTTCTACGGTGATTCACGTCCTGGGATCCCAGGGTGGGTAAGACACCATTCCCATCCCTTATGAGTAGGGAAACAGCTAATGAAAAATTAAAAGATAAGTTGAAAGCAGTTCAGAGTTCTGCTCAGGATCCCCTGAGGTAAGGGGAGAGGGATTAACAGAGCTGGTGGTGGAAAGAGGGAGTTCTTGTTAAAGAACAGGTAGGCGCTGCTAGTTACTGAAGGGATGGGAAGGTGCCTCATGTGCTGACGGACTGAGCATGAGGGAAAAGTTGAGGAATACACCCACATCTCCAGCCTGTGTGGTGTTCTTATACAAGAGCCTGTGCTCATTCTTATACAAGGAAAGAGAGACTAGAAAAGGAAGAACTTTCTCCCAGCCTCTGACAGTGGAGTCCTAACCATCTGCCTGAGTCCATTTGATGATACATTTATTCACTGAATACTCACTCAGTGAGTATTGACTCGAGTACCCTTTATATCAGGAATTGGGGTCAACTTGGGAGATATACTGAGTTGTAAATATTATAGTTGTGTTAAATGTTTCCAAGGAAAAAGTACAGTGTGCATTGAAAACGTATCACAACCTAAAGCAGGAGTTTCATCAGCCTAGGGAGGGTAGGAGGGATGTGGTCAGTTCTGGGGAGGGAGAGCTAAGCTGAGAGCTGAAGGAGGTATGTAAGTTAGTAAGTCAATGGAGTGAGGAGGCTGTGCTGAAAGGCCCAAGATTGTGAGAGTTCGGTGGATGCAGGAAAACCTCTGAGGCTGGAGTAGAGTAGGTGAGGAGAGTAGAAATGTGGCTGAAGATAGTCCCTAGTCAGGGTGAATTGTAGGAGTCCTGGTTTAGTGAGAGGCACTAGCATAGGCTCCACCTCACTGTGCGGTCAGCTCTGACCTTGGAACCATTTGTAGTAAGAGGACTTCTCTATCTCGCCCCTGTGTAGAGTCTCCACCTGGTACACCGGTTTGGGCATTTGTGCTTATGTTCCTCTAAGCAAAGGCTGTCTTTTGTAACGTACCCACGGACTAGAATCCTGTCTCTAAACTATAGCACTGTAGTTAGAATCTTCTTCTGACCTTCCCATAGGTGGGCTGGCCAAGGTCACCACCTTGCTGGCTCTTTGACAGGTAGTTTCTCCTTGGCCATATTCTGTGGCTGAGCCCACTCCCAAATGCCTGCCTCACTCGGTGGGTGCCTCTACTTTCCAGGTTCCTGTTCCTTCACGTGGGGAGTGTCCAGGAGTCTACAAACTCAAGCTCCTGTCCCTATTTCCCTATTACTTGACCTCCAAAATTACTAAAAACCCAGCCAAGTATGTAAAGTATGCAAAGGTATCAGGTATCTCAGTAGATTCTAAACATAAGAGAGTATCATCTGATCAAACTTTGGAGTTTTGAAACTCATTTGGAAAAATGAGGTGCTAGGCTAAATGCGTTATTTAAACAATATAAATTCAACAAATATTGCATTCTACATGCAAGGCATTTTTCTTGGCTCAAGGATATAGCAAGGAATGAAACAAAGATCCTGCTCTTATAGAGCTTCTATTCTAGTGGGAAGATTAGCTTGTTATTTTGTGGCTACTTGGCAGAGCCATCTCAGCAAATCAGGGAGAATGCTTCAGGCTCTAAATCTAAAACTCTGTTGAGGCAGATGGGGAACTCAGCCTTTAGGATAGTTACATGGGATTAAACCTGATAGTTACTGAAATAAATGTATACTCCTTGAGAACCAGTAGATTTTCAATGGCTCGTTGAATCAATATTCTGACCCCCTTGAAGTGTTGACCATAACTGAATCTGTACTTCTCAATTATTGGCTACCACAGAATTTTTCTGTTCACCCACCCCCAAACACCCATCTCTGCAATGGTCACAAAACAGTGTTCTGATTTTCTATTCTGAGGGTCTTCCTAGTTTCTGCTGCTTTCACTCCTTTCCCTCGTGCCTTTCCTTTCAATCACTTTACTTCTCCTAGGCTTCCTATAAATTACAAAATGAGGAAGAAAAATTTGGAAATTAAAATTAACCATATTTCCTTTTGTTAGCTTCTCTAGTAAATTTTTAAGAGTATGTAGGGGATAGTTTTATTTCTAGTTCATACCTCATTTACATCACACATATCATGCAGTTCACATATTATAGTGGTGTTACCTTACTCTCCTAAAAGAAATGCAGGGGCAGCTAGGCAAATACATGAACGGCTGGAAACCTCAAAGGCAGTATAGATATAGAATGTTTTCCCAATAGTCATGCTTCCTTCCAGTGGAAACTTCCTGAAAAGTATACTATTAAAAGCAAGGGTCAAATGGCTGCATAAAGAACTATTTCGAGCTAAATCTAATGTAAAATATACAACCCATATCTCAGAGGTTCATTGCCTTTTCAAAAACATATTGTTAATGGTTTCAATATACTTTTCTCCCATCATCCAACATATACAACCCACAATGGTCTTTATGAGCCCAAACAGATGCCACATCTGCAGTTTGCAACCTAAAATCAGAAAGAGTAGTGCTAGCAGTGGATCCTCAGAAAAAGCCAGGCAATATTTATACAAGTTAGTAAGGTTTTTCATCATAGTTTGCCTTGCCTCTACACTTCCCTGAATTAAACACGTTCTTTTCATAAGTCTGACAAGATGGTCACAAGGTCATACTTTGCTGTAAAGTTCATTTACAGCAATAGATGATTCACAAACAAGATGTTGACAGGTTTTTATGATTACAGATTCCAAACATCCTAGCTTAACAAAAGTGTTCATAGAGATGGATAGATACAAAAAAGAAATAAAAACTGAAAGGAAGAGATATGAAGAGGTTTTTTCATGAGAATGACTGATGGAAAGCATTGACTCCAACTTGTACTTTGCCTCTTAGGAGCTTTTCATTTCATTGTCTTTGACCTATAATTGAAGCCTTGTTAAGAAATAGTTAGCAATAGAGACTGAGTGGTAACTAAAGAAGATGGGTGGCTGGAAATAGATGTTTCTTCAAGCATATTATCCTTCAGAAGTGTCCATCAGCTGAAGTATTAGTCCCATACAACCACTTAAGCAGTGCAGAGGAAGAAGGCAGGTGGCTGTTATTAATTTTTAAGCCTGGCTGACAGGTTTCAGTCCAAGAACAAGGCTTACCTTTGTATTTTGAATAATGCAGAGATTTTCATTAGTTAGAATAGGAATCAAGATGATAAATGATATATTATCTGCCAAAATACTGTGACATTGCATTCATATCTGCAGCTTCTTTCAGAATAAGCTTTCCAGAAGTATACTTAGGCAAATTGGAAAGTTACCAGTATTGTTGCATTATTTTATGTTGAATTGTTGGAAAACCAATTCCCAGGACATGTCTTCCTGACTATGGGTTGGTAGTGTCATATCCAAAGGGCAATTCATTATTGCACTTAAAAGCTAAACGTTGGCACGAATTGTGCTAGCCTCTGAGATCACTGCATTTGGTTTCAGACATTTCCTTGTGCTCATATCTGCCTTCTGAAGACTCTGGGACAATTTAATTACAACTGCACTTTGGATTTCCACTTCTTTCAATAAAAATGTAAAATTACCCTCGTTTAAGAACTATCAGACTAAAAGGTTTCTGATTGCTTTTCACTGTCACTTCTCTTCTAGCAGCTTATCATGTAAAGTTGGTCTTGGTTTACTTGCTTGCTTTGTTTTGAGCACCCAGTCCTCTTTCTGACTCTAAACATTATTTGAATTGATGGCTACACAACGGCTATATCCAGATGTCTCTCAGTAACTTAAGGTATGGCCCTGAAAACAAACCCTAGAATTAAACCATTATAAAATAGCTTGCTAGCAGCTGCTTCAGTCCCAGGTGGGTGGACATTAAAATAGCAGATTCAGAGATTTCTTTAGAGAAATTTATATTAATTAAAGACACCAAAGTCAATGGACCTACAGTATCTGCCAATAACAGTGCAATCCGCCTAATACTGGCATTATCATTCTAACAGGGTACTGATGGAAGACCTAAAAATACTTACCCAGTTTACATGAGCCTTTTTATTTTGCATGTCATTTTGCAATGACTAGTTTTGCTTAAAATCATAAGCCTCATGGAAAGTACTTTATGTATTTATTCTACTAAATAGAAGTCAGGCCATTGATTAATCAGCCATTTTCCATGCAATAAGGTAGGACTGAGCACTGGTCTCTTTTGAAAGCGTCCAGCCAGGTCAGTGAGGAGGAAAAGAGAGAGACAAAAGGACAAAAGGGACTTTTTTGGTATCCACTCAAAAGTAACTTGCAAGGGATTCAGCTGATGCTTGTTAGTGTACCAATTTTTTGAAGTATTTATTCTGATCAATTCCAATAATTTCCATTAGGTCCCAATTCCAATTAGAATTGTGTGTGCTCAATCATTTTTTTCTGTGGTGAAGCCTGTCTTATATGTGAGTAGAAATCATGCTCCTGAATTCATGTATATTTACTCTGTCAGATTGTACAACCAATAATGTAATGTCTAGAAACAGTTTTTTTAAAATTAGGTAAATAATTTAATGAAAGAATGCTCAAAGTCCTTTAAACACAATATTTCAAGTGATCAAAGTTTTGCCTGAAGTATAGATCTGAAATGATACAAATTGTACCCCAGTCTTAAACATGAACTAAGAAAATTGAAAGAAAAAAAATTCTCCTGACTTAACTCCCTTCCACTCATTCCCCTCTCCCACTTACTCACTCAAAATTATTCCTATGTGAGATACCCAGTTAAACCTTCAACAGACCATGTGGGAGGAAAACCTCTGCTGACAGCAGAACAACACTTGCCACGGTCCTGGCCAAGTCTCATAGCTACCTGCTTTCTGCTGGGAAACAACCCTTTTTCTATTTTTTTTTTTTTCCTATCTGGTTGTGTCATCGTCTTTTTGGTGTGTCATGCAGTGTTTTTTTGTTTTTTGTTTTTTCTCTCCCCTCCCCCCCTCCAGTTGTCTGCTCTCTGTGTTCACTCGCTGTGTGCTTTTCTGTGACCGCTTCTATCCTTGTCAACTGCACCGGGAATCTGTGTTTCTTTTTGTTGCATCATCTTGCTGTGTCAGCTCTCCGTGCATGCAGTGCCATTCCTGGGCAGGCTGCACTTTTCTTTCGCGCTGGGCGGCTCTCCTTATGGGGCGCACTTCTTGGGTGTGGGGCTTCCTTATGCGGGGGACACCCCTGTGTGGAATGGCATTCCTTGTGCGCATCAGCACTGCCCATGGGCCAGCTCCACACGGGTCAAGGAGGCCCAGGGTTTGAACCGCAGACCTCCCATGTGGTAGGTGGATGCACTATTCATTGGGCCAAGTCCGATTCCCAATGCAGTCTTTTTTTACCAGGAGGTCCGGGGAATCAAACCCGGGTCCTCCATATGGTAAACCAGAGCTCAATTACTTGAGCCACAGCCACTTCTGGCTTGGATGAAGTGGCACCCAGTAGCTACTGATTTTTGAGTGTGGAGAGAAAAGTAAAGTAGGAAACTGTGTTCTTTCAGAGAGAAAGCAAATGGAAGGCCAGCCTAAAGTTCTGAAGTGCTTCATTCGCCAGGCTAAGCCGGCCCTCCCGGATGTCCACGTGGCATGTCCACATGTCCGCAGCAGCTCGCTTCCCTGAACCTCTTGCCTCTGTCACTGTGGCTGCAGCTACCAAAGAGACCTCATGGAGAGCAAGAGCGAAAGTGGAGGTCTGAGACAAGGTGGCAGTGAGACACGCGGTGTGGACATTCTTGACCTCACTGGTCTGCTTGCTTAGAGACAGATTTTGAAGCTAACCTCGTGGAGGAAGCTGTTGTAATTACAACTACACTTTTGAAGTTTCAGAAACTTTCAGGCTCATCTCACATGAAAACAAACCAATGGCAACCAACCAACCAACCAACCAACCAATCAACCAACCAACCAGCCAAATAAGCCTGGAATGTATGATGCTGCCTGATGAGTTTGGGCACAGGGTTTAATTTTTCACTGCCTGATGAGTTTGGTCACAGGGTTTACTATTTCTTCCATTTGTCCAATACATTGAGGTGAGCTCCCACTGTCAACTGGATTCCAGTTTGCATGTCATGTACCGCATCGACTTGGTGGGAACCATTCATCAGAAAGAAGGTGTGATGCCTCATTTCGTTGAAGAGTCAATTTTACAAGGCAAAGAGTAATTATGGTAATATAAGCAAAACTTCAGTTTGGTTGGGCATGTTTTATTTATCTAAAACAGTTAAAAAATAAATTAAAATATTTTATATGCGCCCAGGACTGAGTTGAGCCAAGCAGAGTCCCTTATCTATTATAGGAGTTCCATAAATGCCAATTGTTGAACTATGTTGCCAAATCTCTAGCTAGATACCTTTAGGCCATATATGTATTTTACTGGGGTATTTGGCTAAAACATGATTTAACTTCTTAGTATCCCGTTAATTCTTTCAGCATTTTGCTTTTTAACATCCTACTTTGAAGGTTGTCATTTTTAGTTTTTTCATACCATTTATATAATTTCCTATGCTGTATTGTATTGTTCTGGCTCTATTGTTGTACTGTTATTATTCAGATTTTGAAATTCTGTAACCAGCATATCCATCCAATGGTGATGGATAAAAACCCCTGCTTTTCTGCTCAGCATAGTATTTAGGAATCTGGTGAAAAGTTACTAAGACATGATAAGACACTTATCTGTATGTGTCTGTGTCTTTCTCACACAACTTGGTTTGATAGTGACAACACTTAGTGGAATCTTATTTGTGTGCACGTTTGCTTGTCAACCTTTGGTTGGAACTTTAAAAGGCTGATTTCAAATCACTTAAAATTTCAAATATGAAAGATGTCATAGCCTTCTAATATTTACTTTTGGAAGCGAGGTCTCATCCAAAATAAATCAAGAAGATGTGAATACTTACAAGTGTCCTCTTCTTCCATGAAAATACTGATCACATAACAGGCATACACAAAACCAACCAACTACAAAAAGAGAAAAAAAAAAAAGAACTTTAAGAATCTAAACACAATTCAAGAGTCTGTATAATCCAATAGATATATTGTAGTTTAGTAACTGCTATGCATTTGTAATAGGAAAATATTTTAAAAAATTATAGCTGTAATTTTAAAGTCTTTTCATTTCTACTGCATTTTAATAGCTTTCTTTTTTTTAAAGATTTATTTTACTTATTTCTCTCCCCTTCCCCCCCATTGTCTGCTCTCTGTGTCCATTAGCTGTGTGTTCTTCTGTGTCCACTTGCCTTATCCAGTGGCACTGAGAAACTGTGTCTCTTTTTTCTTGAGTCATCTTGCTGTATCAGCTCTCCATGTGTGTGGCACCATTCCTGTGTGGGCTGTACTTTTTTCATGCAGGGTAGGTTTCCTTGTGGGGCGTACTCTTTGCATGTGGGGCACCCTTACACAGGGGCACCCCAGCGTGGCTTGGCACTCCTTGTGCACTGCAGCACTACGTGTGGGCCAGCTCACCACATGGGTCAGGAGGCCCTGGGGATTGAACCCTGGACCCTCCATATGGTAGATGGACTCTCTACCAGTTGAGCCACATCTGCTTCCCTAATAGCTTTCTTAAAAGTACACAGGAATGAGGGAAAATGGACCAAAATCTACCATTTTACTTAGATTTTGATTTGGAGCTTATAGTTCTTAGAGTTTTAAATACTACAGATTATTCAGAATACATATATGTAAGTTTTAATTATTTGTAGAGTAGTTTGCACCAGAAATCATTATTACTACAAATATTTTACTGTGTAATAGCCATAAAAGGAATCAAAGCACATTATTTATAAATACCAGTAATCTACTTAATTATTTAAAATCCTTTAGAATGTAAATTCTATTAAAATACTAAATATTTTTATTAATTATATCTTAAGGAAATGTACTAAATTTCAGGCCATTAGTAGTCATAATATAAAAGAGAAGAGATCATTTATTTTTTAGATACTAGTTGTAAAGAGAATAAATGCAGGTGCCAGAGTGGAAGCTTTCTAGCTTTTCATATTGTTTTCTGTACTTATACTGAGAAGATGATTTCTATTCCATGGAGCCAGAGACACTGCAATTCCTGGAGGACAAAATTGTCAATGAATGTAGCCTAGTCTAAAATTACTCAGGTAAGTACTTTGACAGACATGAAAAATAGATACCTCAATAGCTATTATAGTCTATTTTCTTGTCTTTCTCTCCATTGTTAAAGTTTGTTCTACCTCCCATTTCCCTTATAAAATAACATTTGCAAGGAAGCTTTTTGATAGTCCCAGTATCAAAGGCGATGTCCCCAACTCATAGAACAATACATTTGGGGCTTCTGACTATCCATGCAAATTAGCATACTGAACTTATAATTCACCTCAGAGCTGTCTAGTCAAAGGCCAAGGAGTTGCAGAGAGGTTGAGAGGTGAGGGAGGGAGAAGATCTTATGAGAGAGTTTTCAGAATGCTGAAGGTTTCTCTCATTCCAAGCCAGTGAGGGGGTACTTCAGAGAACCATTTGAGGAGCTTGACATGTTTCTTGTAGTTTAGGGAAACATGGGGACTTGACACTTGTTGGAGAAAAATATGGCACTTACTGGGACATGGAGACTGATATGACTATAGACAAAGAAAGAATTTATTGAGAAGCTCTCCCAATGGGTGGGGTCTGAAGGACAGACTTCAGCCCACCTTCCGGCATGGTGGGGGTCTGAAGAGAGACTTCAGCCCACTCCTGGAAGGGAGGGATTTGAATTTACACAGAACTTTCCTAGGAAGGGAAATGATAGTTGGTGGGAGGGGGTTGAGGGTCTGAGTGAGGTGCAGGGGCCAATAGGAAGCCCTAGAGGTGAAAACTTTCCCTGATAGTGACTAAAAGATAGTGGGATAGGGAGTTATGGTTTCTTGGAATGCTGCAGGAGCAGATGTTTCTTTGTTCTGTAGGAATTTTATCTCCCTCTGATATGTAGGTAGTTTCCATTTCCCTTTACTCCTGTCTCTATGTGGTTTCTTTATTTAGCCTATGGGGAAGTGCCATGCCCTTAGGCATGTAGGCTTATGGGGATAGGGTTAGCCTTTCCCCAAAGCATATTAGGGGAAACTGAGCTATAGCTTGTTAATTATTGCAAACCTCTAACAGCACTTGACTCAAACTAGGAAGAGTCAAAAGGTGAGAGATTATGGTGAAAGGGGCTTCTGGTGGCAGAGTGTGAAGAGACAAGAGACAGGGCTGGAATGGGCTTGGCAGGGCAGTGATGTGTATGTGGGACCTTGGTCCAGGGGTAGAGTCTTTTGAAGAAATCCAGATGTGCTGATCTTGAGTAGTACCCTACCCAAGAGGGCTTCCTGCCAGGGGCAGGTGACCTCAGAAGAAGGATCCTGGGCCGTGGGTGCAGAAGGCAAGCAGGGGTGGTATGTAGCCAGCTGGAGAGGTTGTTCATCCAGAGAAGTAGGTGAGGATTCTCAAGGAGGGGTGTGTGGATTCTCAAGAAGCAATCCATGAGAAGAAGAATCAGCATTTGGGATCTGTCCCGCTCAGAGAGCACCCTTTCCAGATTACAACTGAACCAGTCAAGTGAGACCTTTCTCCTCCCATCATGCCTCTTCCCCTTCATCTCTGGAAGAACATTCAACAGCAGCTTGTGGGACCAGAGAGAAGTGGGTGAGATGAGGAGAAAGCCACTATGTTCTTTCTCACTGCAGATCTGCAAGTTGAAATCAGTCCAAGCAGAGGAGAGTTTTTAAGGGGACAAGAGTTTGTAACGACTTGGACCAATATTTTTTAATAACTAAGAGTAACCCAGAGAGTTGTAGGTTCTATATGAAATTTGACCCAAAGGATGAAATAGAACAGAGTAATAGAGCGTAACTGAAGGGGCAGTGGGGGAATGAATTAAATTGCCTTCGGACTGTAATCTACTAAATCCAGTTTATTCAATAAACCAGTTAAATACAGAAGAAATAGGCTTATCCTATCACTACTGACTTTTTAATAGATTTTCTTCTAGTCCTTCATGCCTTGTTTTTCATAGTTGTTATATACCGTAGTTATACTCTTATAACCCATGTCAATACTCTTCAAAAGCTCATTTACTACATAAAATTACATCATTTAAATATACCATAATGTATTTTAGCCATTTCCTATTATTGGACGTTTGAAGTCATTTTCGAAGTTTTCCATATTGTAAATAATATTGTGATGAATATTTATCTTCATACATAATGCTTTTTCTGTGTTTTGGATTATCTGATTCTCAGAGATAGAATTATCACACCAGAAGCACCATAAACATTTTTATGGCTTAAAAAAATTGTTAGATTGTTTTTCAAAAGCTTCGTATCTCTTTTGATTCCACTTCAGTAGTGAATGACAATGCTTGCTTTGCCACACTCTTAGTATTGTTTTAGTAAGGATTCTCTTGAGGAAAAAACCCGTCAGGATATATATATTTATCATATGAATTGACTAGTGCAATGCAACAGGGGGGATTGGCAAATCTAAATTCTGTAGGACAGGTTGTAAGCTGGAAACTCCAATTAAGGTGAAGTTGTATTCCCCAGGAAAAGCCCATTGTCTGAAAAAGAGGCAGAAATTCTTCTTTTTGACTTCTGAAATCCTCAGTTCTGATTTAAGACCTGTAACTGATGGGAAGGGGAGACTACCCTCATTGCTTGCAGATACAATCAGCTGTAGGTGCAATCAAGTCACCATAAATGCAAATCCATCTATAAAATACCATCATAGTAGCAATTAGGCCAGTCTTCCTTGGCTAAACAACTGGACACCATAAACTATTCAAATTGACACATTAAATTAACCACCATAGAAGGATATTTTAATTAAAAAAAAAGTCAAACCAATATACATAATGGTGTCTCTTCATTTATTGAATTTATTATAATTTAAATTTTTTCTGAAACATTTTCTTATTTTATTAGCTATTCATATTTTTTCTTTGTGAATGATCTACAGAAGTCCTTTGCCCATTAATTACTTTGACTTGGTTTTTATTAATTTATATGAGGTCTTATGGGGAAATTATACTAAGTCTTTGCTATATTTGTTGCAATTTTATTTTTCTCTTTATGTCAGTAAGTGATAGTGGTGGTTTCGAAATGGTGGGACATTTTCTTTGTAAAAAATATTTTGGAAAACATTTGCTAACAAACAACTTTATTAGTTTCTTGGTGGGCTTTCCCTTAGGGTGTGTGTATATATCAAGAACTCTTTGATATTAGTTTTCCATTACTCCTATAACAAATTATGAACATAGAGGATTAAAACAAAACAAGTTTATTATCTTCCAGGTCTGGGGCTCAAAAGTACATAATGGGTCTCATTGGGCTAAAATCAAGGTGTTGGCAGAATTGTGTTCATCTAGAAATTCTGGGAAATTCTGTTTCCAGCTTCCAAAGGCTCATGGCCTCTTCCTCAATCGTCAAAGTCAGCAACAGTGGGTCTAGTCCTTCTCACGCTGCTGTGTCTCTGGTTCTCTTGCATCTGTCTCTCTCTTTCCCTTTTAAAGACCATTGTGATTACCTTGGATCCATGTGGCTAACCCAAATAATCCCCCTATTTTAAGGTGAGCTGCTTAACAACCATAATTTCATCTGCAACCTTAACTCATTCCCCTTTGCCAGGTAACCTAACATATTCACAGATTTCAGGGATGAAGATGTCAACATTTTTGTGGGCAGTATTCGGCCCACAACACCTGGGAATTTGTATTTTAGGCTCTCAGTAGCTCTCTGCACAATTTAGGGCACAGTGGCGATGGAGACACAATATAGAAGAAATTACTTAAGTTTTAATGTATGACTTGGAAGGAAACTTTGAGAGGTCACATCAAACATCAATCCATTTTTCTCAGGAAATGCCACCTTTTAAACTAGGGAGAAAACTGCTGTCATCAATTCAGTGTGTGTGCATCTAGGCCATGATTTTACACCTTTACTATGTGAATCTACAAGCAGTATATAAATATTTTAAAACATACTTGTTTCAAATAGTTTTCTTGATAATTTCAAATTTTGGAGATATTGTCTCATCAATTTGATTTGGTTGCACTTTGTTCGTAGCTGACAGCTTATATTATACTATGAGGAGGCTATGTGACAGCTCTACCATTTTCTTATTCATGCACATGTCCACTGTTAGTTTTATCTTCAAGGAGTCTTGCAGGAAACATAATAAGTCCCATGACCACTTTGTGAGCATTAGTTTTGTTAACCTAGATAATGCAATCTGTAAATCTACTTAACCAAGTATGCCAAGGTTGCAATTCATCTCAATACATTCAGCACAAATATCACTATTCATTGCTCCACACTGGGGAGCTCCTGCTCCCCCACAGGACACTGCTGTACCTCAGTACAGTATGTGAGCTTCTGATATGTAGGCCTATTGGGACTACCAGTGTTAAATCACAGGTTTTGCTAAAAGTTCATTTCTCTCAGGCTTTTAGATTAAAAAATAGAAATCAAAGTTGTAATATTTTCTTCCCAAACACCGTACATTACCTTTTGCACCACTTTTGATGTACATACTCTATTTTGTTTTATTTTTTGTACATCTTTGGATGCACCCTAATTTGGAGAACTTGCTTTGAAGATCATACTTTGTTTGAAAGAGAGTTCACTGAAGCCCAGGACCATGAGCTCTAGTGACATAAACATAGATAGAACAGATTTTCTTTTGAACCCTAAAGAGCTAGACCAAGTTTCAACCAAACCAATCAAGGGTCTCCTCCTATTCTATGTGATGTGACTGACATGCTGGGTCTTTTTCAGTTATACAGGCAAGGAGAAGAGTAATAGCAGAATGGATGAGTGATGTTAAAATTGAACCATGTCTTAACTAGTTCTGATATTTTGTTTGTAGAAAGACGTTAATATATTGCATTGCTTACTTTATTTTGAAAGTTGCTTATTACATAGGTAGTCCATAGTTCCTTTTTTGCTTTTTATTCCATTAATTTTTCTTCCACAACAAACTAAAGTTAAATCCCACAAATTATTATTTTTTTTTTAAATCTCTATAGTGGTGGGAGGTAAGCAAAGATGCATCAAAATGTTTTGATTGAATGCTATAGGGCTTTTCTAAGGTAAAAATATAAAGCCTCACGATAATTCAATGCAAGAATGAACATTAATTTTGTACTGTCTTAATATCACATACTTCTTTTGGCAAAACATGGTACATCTACTTTTTGTTGATTTAAAATGAGGTGAGTTATTTTGTCCTCCTTGATATCTTCTGAGATGAAAATGTTGTGTAACATACATAGTTGCATATTGTTAGCTTCTTTGGCAGGGAATGAATATTTTCCTGCTTTCTAACATCAGTTCATTCAGTTTTGCATGCTCTGGGTGCATTGGCATTTACTGGAGAGGCCAGTAGATTCATGAGAAGGCCCCTGGAGACTCAAGTAGCCATGCTGACACACTGCACTCACATAGCGATTTGTAGAATTAACTTGGTGGAGTCGAACCTGGAAACTCAATAGGAGACCGCAATCCAGTGGAGGAAAAATGCCATCTTGGTAGAGAAATCTTGTTGTGAATCTAAGTTTACCCTACCCTCTTCTAGTTTGACTTATAGCTGTTTTCTCTTAAAAGTTTGGAAAACATTAACTGCCAATGGATGGATTATGAATTGCTTTATTATATATTTATACACCTAAGGATGCAAATCTAAGCACCTTCCAATGCATCTTTATAAAAGGAGATAAAATTTTATTTTTAACAGGAAACTTTTATATGATTCCAAAGCATGTTTCAGCCAGGCTGAACACAAAGGGGTTGACCAGATGACTGACTTTGAATAACAAATGCATAACAAATGCAAGTTTTGTGCTCCTGATTTCATCATTCGAGTAAGTACAGTGGAAACTAAAATAAAGGTTTGGGGGTAGGATGAGACATTGAGCAAGTTAGAAGGAATGCATAGGAAGATGGTCCTGGATCTACCTTTATGAAGACAAAAGAATTCAAGTACATTTGGGATAATTTTATCTGAAATATGTTTTTACTCAAGTTATATTTATCTTGCATTCCTTCCCTGTAGTTTGATAGTCATGGGTTGTGATAAAAATATTTGACTAACTGTGTTTCTGAAAAAGTTCATTGTCTACCCACTGAAGAGAACTGGGAAATTTATTTATTTCTCTTTTCCAAATAATGAATCTTTCGATTAGTAGAAGGTAAGGACAGGTTTGTAATCATAATGAGAGTCCACTCTCCTTACCCATGCAGTGAAAAATTTCCTGCAAATGAAATATTTGAGTTTCAAAAGAGTTTCCAAAGAACAGAGCAATGTATAGCAAAAGAAAATTTGTCAGATCCAAGTGCTCACTAATGTACCTTAATATTATCTTAATAGATGATATGAAAGGAACTTTGGCCAGGTAATTGAAGTATATAGCACCATTAGCCGGAAGCAAGCAGATGAAGACGTGCCATTCTGGAAGTATTAGAGCACTCTCTAAGTCCTCAAACAGACTTTGCCAGCAATAGTCTCAATATTATTAGAAATGATTAATTAAAACATTTCCTTTTACTTTTGCTTTATTGATGTGCACACTAATAAAATATTTATTCCAAAATAACTTTTGCTATCATGATTAACCAAACTTCTGTTTAATTAATAATGTTATGCTCATGAGAACCTGTCTAGACATCATGTTAATCACCAATTTGTTGATGGCTAACTGTTTTGTAGTTCTTCATTTCCCAGTACATGAGTTGAAATAGTCTCTGTTGGTTTTCTGCTTGACTCTAAGAAATGGAATAAAATGCATTCTTGCCAAGACAGAGTCATTCATTTTGAAGACCCCTTTATTCTTTCCTACAAAAGCCAACCATTTCTATAGCTACATTTTTTTAGAAAGGTTTCCCCCTCTGTTTTGTAAGTTCTGGCTGCATAAATTCCACCTTCTTCAATGTATTTAATAAATGTAAATGGCATAGGACTAGATTCCAACACCTCTTTTTGTGTAAGGAATAGATTAGTTTTTGCAAGTAGGATTTGAATATGGAATTGCTTTGTTTTGGCCCGCAGGTCTTGAATGAGAATCAACAGGATTATGTTTCACACATGCAGCCACTAGGACAACAGCCATCCGCTGTGTGTCCTCTGGATTGTGGACTTTACTAAGAATGTATCAAAGGAATGAGCCATCTCTGAAGGTATGAGTGTCTTAAGGGGCCACTTTTAGGATAAACTGATAGATGAGAAAGGCTCATCTGGAGAACTCAGAGAAGAGAGCTTGTTAAGGCCTAGCCTTAGGCTAAAAGAATTGGTGGGTTTGAGGGAAGCCTAAAGTCTCCTTGAACAAAAATAACTCCCCAGCCACTTTCCTAAAATTCCATGTTCTCACCAGCACTTAAGCCTGAAAGCTGAAGAGAATCCCTAAGGAATGATAAAAGCTTCTCTATTTATTTTGCTATGTCTAAAATGTTCTTTGTTAGTCCATTTATTCTCAAGTCCAAAATGACTTTCTAAAAGCCATGGCCGAGGTGGTCAGTGGAAGGCAGGCAGAGGCCAACACACTTCACGCGTTCCTATGAAAGGCATTAGGGAGAACGTTTGTGAGCTGAAAGCATCTGTACACACTTTATTTGTGTAAAGTATTAAATTAATTATAAGAGAAAGCATATACCTAAATTTGGTTCCATTAGTCAGTGGGAGGAATGGGAGGTTGGGTTGTGGGGTATATGGGAACCTCTTACATTTTTTAATGTAACATTTTTTGTGATCTACGTACGTTATAAAAAAGACAATTTTATTTAAAAAATAATAAATTAATCTTTAAAAAAAGAGAGAGAAAGCATAGCTACCCGATGTAAAGAACTTGCACAGGATCTGGGATTTTACTCTATTTACCTGTTAACAAATTAGCCTGTTACTATTTCATGAATGCTACGTCAGAGAAAAAGGGTTTTATTACTCACAGCCCAGCAGGTAATAGGAGCTTCATATTTATGTGCTATGATTCTCCATGTCCCTCAGGCCCATGATGGGTATCTGAGCACAAAGTAGACTGTATTGGAAGAGAGGAATACTGAGCTTGGGGGATTCGCCACTTTCACAGTAGGCAGAAGCGAATCTACTCTTCTTGGGTTTGGGAGAAGGGAGATGTTACCTCATCCTTAAAGGTTGCCAGCTGCAAATACAACTCTGAGAAATGGCAAAGGTGAAGAGTGATTAGGACCTTGCCTTTTTGGCAAACCTAGCAAGAATGTTCAGAGATGGTTGGAGTCCATGGTGGATCACCTCTCCTCAATGCTGGTAAATGGATAAGCAGCCCTTTGTCCAAATGATGGATGGTAATGGCTCATCCAGAGTCATTTCATCCGTCCATCTACACTTCCATTTATTGGGCACTTAACTACATTCAGCACCAATTTTTAAAAAAGTGATAAAAAAGAAAAAAATGTTCTCATGGAGTTGTTAGTCTGGAGACAGGCAAGTGAACAAAACCTTTGGAGGATGAAGTCCTGAACATATATTTGAGGGAAAAGGATGAAGGCAGGAGAGGTTGGGTGCCTAACCAGTCGCCCCAGGTGCAAGGTTGGTGGGGGATGGAATAGGCAACTGGGGAGCACAAGAGGGTCCTGGATGCCTGAGCACTGGAACAGATATAAGGAGGGCTGCAAGGAGGCTGAGCTGTGCCACAAGAAAATAGAAGGACTTTATTCATTCATGGGGGCCAGCTCTCTGATTGAAATTTGTGTCCATATTCTGCATGTCGGAGACAAATATTTTTTTGAGTTTGCTAAATGTTAAAAAAAAAAAGACCTTAACAAGCATTGTTTGTTTTATGTGATGCCTCTTTTCTGAACATGGTATAAGATTAGGTCAAATGATCTATGCCACATTGACTTAGCCTCTCAACCTGCAGGCTCAAAGCTTAAACCTCTCAGTTCTGTTGATTAGCACCTGTCCCTTAGAGGAATGCTTTGCCCCTAACCAGAAACTATTTTGTTTTAATATTTTGTTCTAAAAATAAACTGTGAATGTCACATTTGGTACTTTATTAAATAAAGTAAATCGTATGATAACATTTTGCTTTAAATTTAACGGCAGCCACACTAGTGTAATAAAATTTTATTTTGTCTTTAAAATGCAATGGTGTGATAGACATGGCTTTAGCAATCTAGCTCTAGGTTTAGTTTATTAGATAAATTCAAGGATAAGCTGTGAATAATGTTTTACGAATAGGATACTAACTCCCTGTCCTATGTGAGTTGGCACCGGGAGCTCAATCACAGAGAAACATGGATGCTTGTGTTCCTGACCCTTCTTCTCAGGGAGGCCCCCAAGCTTTTGGAATCACTTATTGCCAGTGCCTGCCAAGTGTGCTCTTTGGATATCTCTTGATGGATCCATCATGATTCAGCTTTAAGTGAAGCCTATTACTTTAGGAGAATCTCAGAGGAACTCAGTTTGCTTCACGTTCTCTGAAGGCTGTACTCTCAAGGTTGGACACAACCTCCTTCGAAGTCTACGAACTACTTTAAGGATGCTGCAAACTTTTGGGGCTGGGAGAATGCATTTTTGAGGCACAGCGTCAGGCAACAGTCTGACTTGCCTCTCTGGCCAGCTCTGGCGCGAAGTAGGTACCGCTTCCTCTAGGGTAAGGGTGGCTGGTACGGGCGCTCCGCCCTCGGCCTGGTACGGGCATCACTGCCCTTGGCCCGCCCTTCGGCCCTCCCACCGCATGTCATCTCATGCCCCCCCCTGCTTGCCGAGCCGACCGCCTGACCTTATAAGGGCATTCAGCCCGCCCGGACCAATAGGGAGCCGGGGCCAGCAACAGCCCTCCCTGTGCCGGCCTGCAGCGCCTCAGCTCCCATACCATAGATAGGCAAAAACCCCATGCTCACCAATCAGCTCTCACCCCGCACTAGCCCCACCCCCGTTCCCTCGGGCTTATATTGTCAAACACTTCCTCAATAAATCGGATCTGCGTCATCAGCCAGTCCCCGTGGTCTGTCTCCTCTAGCCGGGCTGCGTCGTCCTCGCCTCCTGCGACCCCACGAAGCCCCGCAGAGGCTTCACATTTTAACAGTGCATTGTTAAAGTTATTTATTGAACACGTACTTAGTGCCATGTGCCAGACCCTCTTCGAGGTGCTGGGTAAACAGCAGGGATTCAAAGCAATATTCTTGCTCACATGAAGAGCAGATGCTAGTGGGGAGTGAGAGACCATGAACACATAAGATGAGGTGGCCATAAGAGCAGTAGCAAAAAGTAAAGTATGGAAAGGAGAAAGAGAAGGAGGTCAATGCTATTTCATATGTAAATATAAGGTAGGGCAAGGAGAAAGGGAGAGAGAGCTAGGGATAGACGGATGAGAGAGGGAGGAAGGGAGAGAGAGGGGACAGAGAAAGAGAAAGAGGCAGCAGGGAGACAGAGAGAAAGAAGGCAAAATTGCTATTTTATGCAGAAATGCAGAGAAGGCCTCTCTGGATGGTGATGCTGAGCATGTCAGAAGGGACATGTGTAAGGTCATTTACTCTGATATCGTATGCCTTTGAAGTAGGATTTTGGGCAGAAGAGTGCCTTAATTTGTATTTCTTTTTAAAAGATTCACTGTGGCTTCTATGTTGAGACTAGACTGACATGGAGCGGGGAGGAGAGGCTGGGAGACCAGGAAGAAGGCTATTGGAGAGATCGGGTGAGAGATGATGGTCTTGGACCAAGGTTGTTGTAGGGGAGGTGGTGAAAGTGCTTGAATTCTAAATTCACATCAAAGTAATGGTTGAGAGTATGTGCTGATGAATCAGAGGTGATTAGTTTCTGAGATTAGTCAAGGATGACTCCAAGGTTTTCAGGCTTAGCAAGTGCAATAATCGAGATAGGAAAGATGGCTGGAAAAGCTGGTTTTGCTTGAAAAAAAGGCTTCAGATTTGGACAAGGTAAATGTGAGATACCTAGAACACATTCAGGTGGAGATGTCCAGCAGGTAATTGGATATGTGTATTTCAGATTCAAAGAAGTCTTGGGGACATAAATTTGGAGGTTATGAGTATATCTATAGATGGTCTTTTAAGCCACACAACTGATTAGCTAGATCATGAAGGGAGTGAGGCAGAGAATCTGTCCAAAATCAAGTTCTGAAATTTACAACACTTAGAGGTTGGAGAAAAGAGAAGAAACCAGAAGAAGAGACCCTGAGATGTATGAGCGAAAATAGAAAGAGACCAGCTGGGTCAGAAACCTCTAATAGGTCAAGTACAATGAGAACTGAGGCTTCACCCCTGGATCTGGCAAGGTGGAGAATATCAGTGCCCTTGGAGGAGCTGTTTTGGTGGAGGGTGGGGACAAAAATCTGATAAGAGTGGGTTTAAGAGAAAAGAGGATGCTGACTATTCTTTGAAGGAGTTTTATCAGAAAGGGGAGCGGAGAAAGGGTAATATTTGGAGAAAGATGTGAGGTCAAGGAAAATTCCTTTAAAATTTTAATTTAAAAATTTAAAGGTGGGCATCATTAGAACATGTTACAAACAGCTCTTCCTTAAATCTGGACTGACATTTGGGGGGACCAAAGATGAAGATGATTTTTGCTTGTCCGAGCACACATGGACTTGTCGTGTACTTCCAAGCTCTTCATTTACACTTCATCTACTCACTCTGGCTCTCAAGGCTCATCCCCCACTCTTCTCTGCCATAACCCGACACCCTGAACACATTGTGTTCTTTTCTTGCTCAACACCCCCTCACCTCCTTCTCCTGCACAAACCCTCTCATCTTTCAAGCCTTGCTGTACAAGTCACTTTCTTTCATCTCTCCAGCGAATACACATCTGGGCTGAATTGCTTCAGCACTTTGTTCTGTATCTCTAATTGCAGGTCCCAGGCACTGCTTTGTAGCCTGTCTGCCATGCATTTGTTACCTTCCCAGTAGGCAGGGACTCCTTTCCCAGTGCCCTCAGGGACGGGTTGTGCTCCTTTCTCTGCCACCCCACAGCTTCGGATCCCTCAGGGAAAGCACATTTCTTAGCACTATGCCTATGGGTTTACAGAGCGGTCTTTCAAGGTGAGAATTTTTCTCAACTCACATTTGCATTTCTGACACTTAGCACTTTGCCTCGTACAAAGAAGGTACTCATCAAATGCTTTTGAATGAATAAACGATGAGAAGCATTGCATTTCAAAGCAAGGGTGGGGAGGGAAAGCCGCATAACTGAAATACAGTGGCTGAATTTCAGAGTTCAGCCTTGTTAGCAACTCTGAAATCCCCCCATGGGTTACCATGTCACTCGGCCAAAGTAAAAGGCCAGCTCTGCTCTGGTGTAACAGTAGCTTTTGTCTTGATTTAATAAGCTATTTTGTCTTGATACTGTCTGGGTCACGTAAGGAAAAGAGTACAAGTCAATGATTATACTATCTTAGACAGATGGTTGAAACACAAACATAGAGAAAGAAAAAGGGACATTAGACTATTTTCACCTTTGAATTAATTATTGATTGGTTTTACACGAAGTATCTGAAAAAGATACAGGTATTCCAGAATATAGGGTTTTTCTTTTACTGGGAGAGGGGAAATAATATCATGGAATAATTATTTTCCAGCCATTTTGTTGAATGGATATGGTGGTTTTAATAATGATCAAGAATTGGAGTGTCATTGGATTGGGTGGGCGCTATTGTCACAGTGATGACAGGGTGATGACGTGGTTATGTCAGGATGATGGACAACAGAATGTCCAAACACATAACAAATATTTACTAATTTGGGAAGCTGTGGCTTCTTCTTCTAATGGTGGAGGGTTCAGTTTTGGGGATTGGTTCATCCTAAATTATGAGTTGGACTACAGGCGGTCCTAGCCTTCCTTTCCAGGGAGTTTATCAAAAAACTCCGAGACTGAAGAACAGGCAGCAGGTGGACAGTTTCATTTCACAGAGCATTGTGGACACATTTCTTTCTCTATAGCTCCCGGGAGGGTCTTTTTGAGAAATGGTCACCCATGCCCATCTGTTTCCTCTTGCTTGCCCAGCAGAACAGAAGTCTAGGATCTTAAGATCCTCAGGGGAAGAAGTCTTAGGAGTGACTGGCTTATTTATTTGGGCCACTCTGGGGAGAGTGTAAATCCGAGTAATACCTGCCCTGTTTGTTTTTAATCAATCTGTTCATACGTTTCCATCAGGAATCAAGAATTAGAGTTGATGTCTGTTTATGGAGGTGTCCTATGCCAAGCGAAGCCTGAAATTATCTGAAGACATTTGGTTTGCTCTCCTAAGAGTCCCACTGGCACCCTGGACTCCAAATGAATCCATGAATATGGAAATAAATTGTTTTCTCCACGAAGACCATAAAAACACACACTAGCAACCGCAACACATTTATTTGGGCTCTAGGGATTTATTGCCCTTACGTGTATGGGAAGCACTTGTGTAGACAGCTTCAAAATGGAAAACAAATGGTTTGCTGGCTTCTACCGGAGGAAGATAAGACTTTCAATAACATTCTTTTGTGACACAGATATGCTGCACAAACTGGCTCAGCAATATCATAGAGGACACAAATGTTACCCAGACTCACAAAGAGCTTTATTCTCAGGTAGTGCACTTCTGGTGGCAAGATGTTGGGCAAATAACTTCATTGTCAAAAAAGAAAATAAAATAAGCCTATTTAAGTAGATAATTTCTTAGATCATCCATGACTTTTCTAAGGGTGCAATGTGAACGTAAATAATCTTCACTGGTATCATGTGGACAGCTTGGTAGGGTCATTGCACTGGGTGTTAAGGGATCATTTGAAGCAGATGTTTCTATAGAGGAAAAATCCATCTAACCTTGACCTACTTTACAATCCTAAAGGTAAATTAAAATCAGAACTTGTCAATGTGCAAGATTAATGTAAATATTTTGGGAATAAAGAGCTGTTCTGGGGATGGCATCAGAATGTGACAGGTAAGTCTTAGGTGAGTGTATCCCGATCTACATGGCTGTGAGGATTTATAAATAATCTAGGTGATATTGAGCTCTACCACCTCCATGCCTTTAAAGGGAGTCAGGCTCAGAAAACTGGAGTAAAAGCTGGGCTGGCTGGACTGGCGTCAGACTTGCTTGCTTGGCCCATCTTGAGCTGTTTACCTCAACCCTCTTGTCCTGATGCCTCGTTTTAAATCTGGTCTTTGAATTACTAGAATTTATTGACTCATTTTGTACCCTTTCAATTTTGGGGCACCCTTAGCATCACAGGAGAGAGATTTTTGCCAGTGGGCCAGTATATGCAGCTTGCCACTGGATCATATGACCCAACCATGGGACGCCCATCTCCAGAATTTATACGTTGAGAACTGAGGACCTCAGAGCCCCCACTGGAAGGCAGTGGATGGCAGAGTGGCCATACTCTGAGCTCCATACTTAGGCAGTCCGGCACCACCCCATGCGTTTACAGACACACATGTCTGACTTTTCAATGGGAAGGCATCTCAGTGAGTAATGGAGTTGTCGAGGATATACCTGCAAATGGCAAGCTTTGGAGGCCTGTCTATTACGGCCAGTGCTCCTCTTGCCCACGACAGTCACGGTCTTCTCAGCAGACTGCCCAGTCCCTTGTTGCACATGGACTTGTCCGTGGAAATGTAGAGTTTATAGTTCTCAGGAGAAACTGAGAAAGTGATGTGCGTTCCTTTGCTCTCATGGGTCAGCGGAAGTTGAGGGGAGACACTTTTTTACGAAATGGAAACCTACTTGTCCATGATTAAACAGGTTTTTTTTTTTACTGGCTTCCTAACTTGTTTGAGAGACATATTTGACAGTTCCACCTGCTAAAATGTGGCAGCTGCTGTGATCCACTTGGCTGAATTAGCAGATGGAGTCAATTCCATGTAATTCCACTTAATTCACCACCTTGATAAGGAGTTAGAGTGAGACTGATGATGCCATGATCCCATCATGATACCTGAGAAGACCTGAGGGTATTTTGTGTGAGAAACTGGCCACACTATTGAGGTGCAACTGCATTTTTAAACTAATGGGCCTTTGAGTAAAGCTAGAAGCCTAGCCTAGGACCTGACCATACTTATCAACACTGCAAGGGATGACTGCTCTTCCACTCCAGGTGTGAGGAACCCAGTCATTGACTACTTGAACTCCTCTGAGGTCTCAGTAAATGGACACTTGGCCAAGTGCCACCACTTTGCCTGCATGGTGCCCAGCCCATGTTTGTTACCCAAAACTCCAATATGTCCACAAGATTTGTGCATTTGGTAGAGAGAGAAACAGCATCCCTTCTGAAGATACTTGGCTACATGTCCACATGGGCCACATGGGGCAATCTTTGCATTCCCCAAAACTGAGGGTAAATTCATATCTGCCCTGAAAGTCTTGGGAGCATCAAACTGCCATATCCTTCCTGCAATCCCAGAAAGGCATGTCGCTGAGTGCACATACCAGATGGGGAGGTTATTTCTCTTCCTATCCTTCCCATACTCCCCCCCACCCCCATCACAAGTATAAATGGGCAGGAGATATTGTGTCCTGGGTCCATATCAGAAAGCAGGTAACCTCACTCTGACAGTCTGAAAGTAAGACACTGTGGAATTACAGAGACATTGGCTTGCAATGGAGGTGGCAATTTTCAGGCACTCCACTTTTGGGGAAATTATTGAGACCTTCATAAAATCACCATCCAAGATGCCTTTCCCCATATTCCTTTGATAGTTCGAGGTCCCTGTTATCATTTAATTATTAATGAATAGGATATTGAACTACTAAGTAAAGAGGTGATTTTTTTTTCCCCCTGGAAGATCTGGTGTCATACAGATCCTTGGTCCAGGTGATTCCTTGTATGACATCTTCTTCAGTTCCAGGTCAGCCCCATTGGGCAGATGTTCAAGAACTCAGAGATAGAATCCCAGACCACTCTAGATATGGTCCAGGAACAGGAGCTCCCTGGGGTGAATGGAGACTTCATGTGACTCCCGGATCTGTAGCAAATGAAAACTATTTTTCACTGTTCCAATAGCAGCCTTCCTGAGGAAAGTGAAGCATCTGCCTGACCACAGCCTTCCTCTCCCTCCATTTATGTCCTACTCCTGCCTTTTTTTTTTCAAAGATTTATTTATTTATTTCTCTCCCCTTTTGCCCCTGCCCCTGCCCCAGTTGTCTGTTCTCTGTGTCTATTTGCTGTGTGTTTTTTCTTTGTCCGCTTCTGTTGTCATCAGCGGCATGAGAATCTGTGTTTCTTTCTGTTGCGTCATCTTGCTGTGTCAGCTCTCTGTGTGTGCAGTGCCACTCCTGGGCAGGCTGCACTTTCTTTCACGCTGGGCAGCTCTCCCTATGGGGCACACTCCTTGCGTGTGGGGCTCCCCTACGTGGCGACACCCCTGCGTGGCAGGGCACTCCTTGTGTGCATCAGCACTGCGCATGGCCCAGCTCCACACGGGTCAAGGAGGCCTGGGGTTTGAACTGCGGACCTCCCATGAGGTAGACAGACGCCATAACCACTGGGCTAAGTCCGCTTCCCTTACTCCTGCCTTGATCTGCCGAAATCCATGTTTGGTGGGGGACCTCTCCTGGAAGTTGGTCCTGGCTGAAGTTTGTTACCCTGCGAGACTCTGGCAACTGACATCTAATGACAGTGCCCTGAAACTATCATAAGCTTGAGCACTCAAAGCAGGGAAAGTACAGCCTGCACTGGGCGAGGTGGACACTCACCAGAGTTCCACTCCACAAGTCAGGTTTTTAGTGGGGACAGGTCCACCAGGAGAATATCAGGACCTCTGGTTCCAGCTGACTTGGATGCAATGCATACCCAGCAGGCAGTCACCCCTAGTCAGCAATGGTTGTAATTAAGGATAGCAGGAGGTGGGTCCTAGAGAGTGCAGGACAGGAAAGGCCTTTCCTCCTATTCTTCTCCTTAAGCCTGGAGAGTCTGAGTCTTCAGCAGGTGGGGTGAGGAGAACGTCACTGAAGGACTAGTGGAGCCTGATCCACCTGTGGCATCATAGAGTCTGGTAGTGCTTAACTCTTCTGCATGGAGTCCTGGACATGTGGACCCTCTGAAGATGCCGCTCAGACCTCATCCCAACCTTGGTGCCCTATCTGCACCCTCATGGTCTCTGACTCTACTCTGAGTCAGCCACACTGAATACTTTGCCAAACTTGTCATTTCCAATATCCCTTCTCTGTCTGTGTGTGCTGTGCTATTGTGTAAAAACCTTGCTAGCATTTTGTAAGTGCTTCTAGAAAGAATGAAGGGAAGGCTCAGAGGTTTGCAGAGCCTGGCATTGCTTGTGACAACCAAGTTGTTACAACCAGAGTAAGGCTGGGTTATATACTTCTGAAGAATGTTCCAGGCCACTTTTTTTTCCCCAAACCATACCTGATAGTATATTATTTTAAATTTCTTCTAAAACAGCCAAGTGTGTATCTTCCCATCAGAGACACTCTTGATGCAAATTTCACAATAGAACTATGTTTCATGAGCCCTATTTCATTTTAATTTTATTCATAAGCTCACTCATTTATTTATTATTTCACTCCTCAGCTCTTATCTCTATCATCGTATTTATTGAAACCAGAACTCTGATTTATTCTGTGGGCCCAAGTCTTGTGCTGTTTTGTCTAGAATCCTCATCCTCCTGAACAGGGCTTCCTGCCCCTTGGTCCTGTCTTTTCCAAGAGAGGGAGCAGCTTTCTGACCCAGAAGCTTAGCCTGGTGGCTTATGCCACCCCGTTTCCCCATCATTGGTTGCCCACCTTGCCTTTAGCAGAGGCAAGTGCCACATCCACTGGCCAATAAAAGGAAGCAGTAACCGAGCTCATTGCATCTATCACCAAGGATTCTCTTGGAGAACTGCTAATGTGCTCTCTCAACCTCTGTATCCCTGGTTCATGCCATCTTTGGACTGTGCCACAACTTTTATGCAACTGGCTTAATAGAGATGGCATTTTCACTTGGATATTTGGCTTTTAATAATGGATTTAGCCTGCCTCGGTGCTCTCTTCTTCCTGCTTTGAACCATGTTGGGAGATGCTCCTTCCAGGATCTAGTTCTTCAGAGATCCACCTTGAGGGCTAATTGGTGAAGTGGGGTTGGCCTTGGGTCTCTATCCAGAGTCATGCATGTAGTGGGTCCCTGCGTGGACTTGCTTAGCTCTTAACTCCTGCCACATGTGGAGTGTCTATAGCTCTGCCCTCTGATGTATACTGGCCTCCCTCCCTGAAGGAACAGGACCTGGAGTAATGCTTTTCTCTTTCGACACAGCTTCCTGGTTTTGCATTGTATTTGAAGGCTGGGATTCTTTCCAGCTCCTACACCACATAAGAAGGTGGATCTAAATCCAAGCACAGACCTTCACAAACTACGCCAGCTGCAGCTATCTTGTCCTGGCTTGGCTCTGTCCAAAGATTAATCTTCATTACTAATTGTATGCATTTTTAAATTTTTATGTATTAAAATTGTCTGATGTGCGTTAAGTAACAATCATGCGAGGCAGGCTAGGCATTTGTTATTACTCGTGCCATTTTATATATGAGGAAAGGGAAAAAGGAAAAGGGACAAAGGTGGGTGGTTTGATCCCAGTTATCCTGTTAACATTTTGTGCTTCTTTCTCTTTTTAAGCTTGTGTTTGTTGAATGCTTTCTCTATAGTGGACATGACTCTGAGTGTGTTACATCTGTTAGATCATTTAGTCTTCATACAACTAAGAGCTAAATTCTATTACTAACTCCATTCTAAGGACAAGAATATCGAGGCACAGCTTAGGAAGGGAGAGCCTGGCTCTGGAGCCCGAGACATTAATCCTTGGCTTTACTGCTGCTCACCCTTTGTTCAACTTCGACAATCCAAAATTTGCAAATCAGTTATGTATACTTTTTTACTGTAACCTGTGAGAAGACAGTGTAATTCTTACATAGTATTAAGTGCTCTCAATGTATTTCTCACCATATACTGTGTACTTTCCTTTTTCTTATCAAATATATTTTATTGATGCATATTAATAAAGCATAAATCTATCTAAAATGTACAATCCGTGGTATTCAGTATACTGTGTACTTTTTAAATGATGGCTTGAAATTTTTGGAGCATTTTTCTTAAGCATGAGAATTATGAAATTTCAGTCAAAAGAACAAATTTGCTCCAGGATGTTTGTGCTTAATAATCTGGAGTTGTTAGGCCTGACATCTGGTCTTATTGCATACTCATTTAATTCAATGGGCAACAGCCATCATTTATTCCTAATAATATGTTGAAATCTATAGAAATGAAGAACTTTTCACTATTAAGATCCATGTTCTTACTGCCCTAAGCAAATTTGCTTTTCTAATACTGCTCAGGAGTAGTGGCTAAACCATGTGACCATGATATTTCCCTTCAAATACTAGTACCTTTCTTAATTCAGAGTTAAAGCAGTTGTCATAACGATCAAATTTTTTTGTGCACTGCCTCAGCATCCACCTTACCTTGGGTAAGCCACTAGCTTCAACACTGGTCTTTGTCTTAGTCAATAGACAGCTTTGCAGCTCTGGGGCATAAACTCCCTCAGAGCCCAACTCACTTGTGGGACCACCACCCACGTCACCCACACACCTTACCCAAAACACACAGCTGGTCCCAAATCCTCAACGACAAGCCAACCATTCCCATTACCTTTCTCACCCCCAGTCCCTTCAGCTTTTCATGTGCATTTGTTTTAAACTAACCAAACCTGGGTTCCCGTGGGAAATCTACTAACCTTCACCCCTGGACCACAGTAACCTGCCCTCCCCTCCCCAGCCAATTGTACTTCCCATCGACTCCTTGTGGCATCCCTTGCTGTCTGAGACCTGTGAGTGCATTATACATTATGGCCTCGATTTCCCATGGTGTCACACCTGAGCTTCACCCCAACCCAAGTTGAAAATCCAACTTAACTAATGAGAAACAGCTACTCTATATACTCTATCTAAAATGACCTACTAATTCTGACCATAGAATTGGAACCATCTTCCATTTTAATATGGCATTCTCTCTACTCAACACCTCTAGAAAATTCATATTATGCTTGAACATTTCTAGGAGCAGAGAAATCACTCTGTTGCAAGCTTGAGTCATTGTTGAACACTGGATTTTTATGTAGTCAGTTTAGCAACATTGAATATATTCCTTGAATACAAGAGCCCTTTAAATAGCTGAAGATAGATGGCAAGTCCCTCCAAACAAGTTCTGTCTTCTCTGGGTTAAACCATAGTGTAAGGGAAGTCACAGATACCTGTTCGTGGTCATTGCCCAGACTTCACCTACCCATACCTTCTTCTCTGGGGAAGTCACCTTCTCTGGCAAAGTGGGGCATGGGGAGATGCCATCTACTGACTCCAGCCTAGCGTAGTTTTCGCCACCTCGGCAGAGGCATGATGGGATTTCTTCCCCTGCTTTTTTGGACTCTTTGTGCTGTGTATTAAATGACAAAGAGCTTATTTACCTATCCTGGACTCTTTATACTATGAAAGTAATAAAGGGATCATTTGCTGAAACTTTCTATTGTGCCCTGAATCTGTGTTCCCAGTATGCACTGTTATAGCAATGTATTCCACAGTCCTTCTCCCAACTATTCCTTTGTTTTTTTGACTGTGTAGCAAAGTGGTTAAAGATTGGAACTCTGGAGTCAGATTGCCCAGGTTTGTGTCAATCGTTGCAACCTATTGAAATGATTTAAATTCCAGTCCTGTCATCTACCTTCTAAATTGCTTGAAATGATTAGGCTAATGTGTCAACTTGGTCAGGGGAATGGTGTCCAGTTGTTTGGTCAGGCAAGTACTAGGATAATTGCAATGCAAGCGTATTTCATGGACTTTAGTCATCTGTGAGTTGACTGCATAGATGGCTGGTTACATCTACAATCAACTGAGGAGATTACCGTCAGCAATGAGACACAGCTCATCCAATCATTTGAAGACCTTAAAAGGGGAAATGATTTCAGCATTCAAAGAGAATTCCCACCTCTACTTTGGACAACCAGCATCTCCTGGGATGCTCATCAAGGACCTTCATCGGAGCCTCTCGTTTGCAGCCTGCCCTGTGGAATTTGGACTTGTGCATTCCCATGGTCATGTGAGACAATTTTATAGAATCTCATACTATTTATGGATATCTCTTGCTGGTCAGAGAACCCTGACTAATACCCTGCTCTTCTTAGATTCAGCTCATCTGAAAATCTGATTTTTCTTTCATGACCCTTCTTTACTCAGCAAACTTATATTGAGTTCTCTGTGCCAGGTACTATTGTGAGTGTTTACATATATTGACTTAGTCCTCACAACAATACTGTGGCAATTTCCTATTACAATTGTTACAAATGACCACAGACTTAGTGGCCGAGAGTAACACACATTTGTTATCTTGTAGTTATGGAGGACAGAAGTCTGACACAGGTCTCCCTGGGTGCAGCAGGGCTGTGTTATTTTCCAGAGGTGCTTGGGGAGAATGTTTCTTTCCATTTTCCAGTTTCTAGAGACTTCTCATTTTCCTTCGCTCATGGCCCTTCCCAACTTCAAAGCCAGCAATGGTTGGTGGAGTCTTTCTCACATCACATTACTCTGACACGTTCTCCTGACTCTTTACACTAAAAAGGCCCCTTGTGATTACACTGGGTCCCCTTAAATAATCGCGATCCCTTCCCATTTCAAATTCAGCTGATAAGCAACCTTGATTCCATTTGTAAACTTAATTCCTGCTTGTCATGGAACATAACATAATCACAAATTCTGGGCATGGGATCATGGACATTTTTGACGGATTATTCTGCCTACCATAAACACTACAAGCTAGGTACTAATTATTCCCATTTTATAGATGAGGAGGTTGAGGCAGACAGAGGGAGTGTCTTATCTAAGGTTGTAGAATTAGTGTGTGGTTCAAACCCAGGCAATCTGGTTCCAAGAATCTATGCTGTGCTGCCTTCCTATGTAAATCTGATTCATTATATTCTAGTTAGTAGTGCTTTTTTGGGCCACTATTTGATCATAAGCCAGAGGTTAGGGACTGTATCTCACCACTCTTTTTATTCACCATATTACATAACAGACAGTACAGAGTCTTAATAATTGTAATGGACTTTAAGTGATTGGGAACTCCTTTGTTGAAAGTCAGGTATACCATGTATTAGGACCCAAGAACAATGTAGCAACCATGTCCAAAAACGAAGTGGGTTAACTTGCTGTGACTTACCCTTACAGAATATATGTGGACCTCTCAGCGTTCTTATATCATCTTTTTCTCAATGTATTTAACAATCCATTCCAATTTGGGGTGGGAAGGGTGATGTTAATTTTCTTGCTCTAAAATACATGGACCCCATCTTTTGAATAAATGGGCTGGTTTCCCAAGTCCAAGAAAAACAACTTAAAGAATAATCCTGACAACAATCTTGGTTCTCCACCATTGATGAAGGCCAGTGACATTATTTCTGGAAGATGGGGAGGGACTTGTATACTATCCACACAGGTCAGTGAGAGCTGGCTGAAGAATTCTCCCAGGAGCAGCTGAATTTCTGCGGGACTGAGCTGGACATCTCAGGTCCAAGAAGCACCCCATTGACAATCTGCATCAAAGTGTGGTATGTCCGCACCAAATTCCAGAAAGAATGTGGGGCGGGGTGTGTAGTTCTCATCTAGAAAGGATATTGGGCCTGGGTAAGGAGGCTCAGGCTGAAGGAAAATAGATTAGCAACTATTTTTTCTTGCATTAAAATATTGTGTTATTCCAGGAATCGGTGAACTTTCTAGAAGCTGTAAAGGCTTTTATGTTTCATGTAGCTGTGAGTAAAAGTAAATGAACCTTTGCTTTTACTTCAGATGTTTATAAGTGAGAATGATTGACAACAGGTCTGACTGCTGGTTTTCCTGAGTTTTTTATTTTATTTTTATTTTCAAATGTCTTAAAAGAACACCCGTTGATTATTTTGTGGTTTGGTAGGTCAGAGTTCTGGGCACAGCATGACTGGCTTCTCTGCTCAGGGTGTCACTGGACTAAAATCAAGACATCACCAGGGCTGTGTTCTCATCTGGATCTCGGGATCCTCTTCCAAGCTCTGGTGGTTGTTACAGGATTCTGTTCTTTGTGTTTGTGGGGCTGAGGTCCTCATTTCCTTGTTGGCTGTCAACCAGGGGCTGCTCTCAGCTATGAGAGGCCACTGCACACCTTGCCATCTTTAAAGCCAGAGCAGAGTTCCTGAGCTTTGGAATGGGCTTCTCGGCTGGACTGAAACTTTTCAGACACATGGGGCAACTCAGGAGGAAGGCATTAGGATTGGGCCAGTGGTTATTAGAGCTTGGTCTCTCTGCTCTGCCCTGAAAGGTAGAAATTGTGTTGGATGATGCTTTGGTGCCTTGTGAACTCAGTGCCGGGAATGGTTTTCAATGAGCTCTGATGATAGGACATCTTAAAATGGCACTTGAGAACCCCAAGACTATTTCCCTCAGAATCATCGGGCAGTGTAGACCATGGAAGCACACATGTACTACTCAGTTTGATAGTTTTCTACATTAGCACATGGTGTGAGGTGAGCTGGGAAAAAGCTCTCACTCATTACTATAGAGGATTATAAAGAAGACCTCAATGAGCATATATTATACTATTTTATGGTAATAATGTGGTACTTCAAGATTTAATATCTCCCCTTATATATTGTGATTGCATGTTTGCATTTCATTAGAAAAACAGACCTGTGCAATCATTTGTAGCTGCAATTTTGAGTACTTACCTGGGGTTAGGTGTTCAGCACTAAATCCTTCCCAGCTTAATTATTACAATATATGTGTAAAGTGAGTAGTATTCTCTCTTTGTGAATGAGGAAACCAAGGAGCAGGATGACTTGTATCAGATTACAAAGTGGAATCTGGAACAAATCCAGGTCTGCAGTTTCTAAAGGCATGTTTGCACCTTTAACATCTCCACCTTCCCCAGGCACACCCTGAGGAGATGAAGATGTCTGTGATTGGACTCCCCGTGGGACTGAGGCACGCGGTGGGTCTCTTTGTGCTGCCTTCTGCGCAGCTCTGGCCTCTCATTCCCTCTTGCCCACTGACACCACCATGCCAAGTGTCTCAGTTTGCCTGGGCTGCTACCACAAATATGACAAACCCTGGCTTTGGCTTAACCATAGGAATTTATTGGCTCGTGGTTTGAAGGCTCAAAAAAAATCCCAAATCAAGGAATCAGCGAGACTGGCTTTCGCCCGCGGTCTGTGGCATTCTGATGCTGGCTGCGAGCCATCCTTGGGGGTCTTGTATCCTTGCTTCCTGCCACTTCGTGATGTCCTCTGCCACGTGGTGATGTCTTCTCCTTTCTGCTTCATGACTTCTGGGTTCTTTTTATACAAAAAGCCTCTGGTAATCCAGATCAAGTTTGCCATACCCTAACTAAAAAGAACATCTTCAAAAGGTCCTATTTACAGTGGGTTCACAGGTTAATATTAAGAATGTGTATTTTTGGGGGGATAATTTAACCTCCCACACCAAACCCTGATCCCTTATCACTCCTTGTTTCTGCTTTCTTTGTTCCTGCTCTTGTGTCACAAAGTAGGGCAAAGCCATGAAACTCAGTCTCTACATATGTACATATTAATGTTAGCTTCTTGAGCTTCAACTTGGGCCTTCATTTCCAACCTCGATCTCATCATGCTTGACCTGAGCCAAATTTCTAGTACTTGGAAAATTCCATCTCTATCTCCAGCTCATGATCTGCAGGGATTCTTCCAGATAGTATCAAATCCCGGGGGCCCTAACCACTAAATTCTTCTAAGTTCCATCTTGGCAAATCAGTTTATCTTTTACATTTAGTTTCCCAACTCTTCAAATGAAGAGAATACTCAAACAGATTGTTCCTAGCAGCTTTTCCTACAATAAAATTCTGACTCTCTGAAAGTCCCAAATCTAACTTAACACATTCCTACTTCTCACCTATTACTGTGTTGAATGTAAAGCTAATAAAAGGAGTCAAATAATATATTCACAGACATACTTCCTTGTATTTTGTTTCTACATGTATTCCTTCGTTCTTTCTTACTGTTTAGAATGAGGAATTCCACCTCTTTAAAGATAACCCCTCTTTCTCAAATAGTTTTTTCTTATCTTGATTTGCAAAGATCTTTCTTTTGCTCCTTTGAGTTTGTCTCCGATATCTCCTTGTCACAGACACTTTTCCTTCTGCCTTCACAAATGTGTAGTTCTCCCTTATCTTTCGAACACGTTACTTGATTCTGTTATGTCTTATAGTTTCTTCCTTCCACCCACAAATGTATGAAATAAATTTTATCAGCTGTCTCCTTTCCTCTGCTTTTCATTCTTTCCTTAATTCAATGCAATTTGGCTTTTGGCCCTACTTTTCTGCTGAGATCTGCTGTCTTAAAGGTTAACAGCCTACATTTTGTCAAATCTAATGATGTTTTTATCCACCCAAATTCTATACCTCTCTATAATATTGACATTCATGCCCCAACTGGACTGAGAGTGCTAGGTTCTGCCAGCTCCTGTCGAGTCACTGTAAGTGTCCCTTACAGCCTGTTTCTCCCCAGCACCTAAAAATCAATTCTTGCTGTAGTCACAGTGGACTCAGCAACACTACTTTTTTTTTTTTGGTGGCATTGGCAGGGCACTAACACGAGTACTTTTTATTGTAGAGGGCAATGGTTACAGAACACACAGACTCGGGTAAGCCCAATGCTTGGGTCCAACAAGAGATAACACCCTCCTCCTCAATTCAGAGTCCTCCCGGCAGTGAGAGGGCAGGCCTGTTCTTACGTGGCTCTGGTAGGAGGTCCATGACCGTCTTTCCTCCAGGGGGGCCACATCTGAGCTTAGCTGTGAGAAGGGGGGCAGGTGGGCGTGGGGCTCCAGCCTCCTTCCAGTTCCTTGAGTGTGACCCTGAGGGCACGGATGTGGATGGCCCAGCTGGTGCAGGTGTGGGTCAGCGGCTCCTGCACAGCAGTCTCTGGTTCCAGGTCATCGACTAGCTCTGCAGTGGACGTAGCGGCAGCCACCTGCAAGGACCCCAGGCTGCCCGCCTGCAGCTGCAGGGCAGTGTTGATGGATGGTGCAGCCGATGGCCAGGCCCAGGTTGTGCAGGAAGGTCTCCGTGCAGGCGTCCCAGCCCCACGCCCCGCTGTCCAGCAGCTTCTGCCAGCAAGCCAGCTGGGCCTTGATGCCAGTCTTCACGTTGACTTTGTGAAATTGGGATGATAAATTCTTCTATTAACCATCTTGATTTGCTTGAGCTTCCATTTTTTTCCCAGGGAATTACAAAGAAGAGATGGAGACTAACTGAAGCAGGCTGACATACTGGTGATCCTCTGCAGTGCTGAGAAAGACCCCTGGCCCTGCTAGAAAGGAGGAATGGTAGCAAAAATGGAGCTGACGCCGGCAAGTCTGCCACAGTCTCGACAGTTTGCTGATTAACGGACTGGGACCCAAGGACATCCTGCCCCAGGCGACTCATGACCTACTCGCAGCTTGTGCAGCTCCCGTCCCTCTGGCAGCTCCAGTCTCCCTCATCCCTCCGCATTCCCCCATGCCCTCCCTTTGCCTCAGGCAGCCATATAAGCCACCTCCTCAGTTCAGCCTTTTGAACAGAAACCTCTTTTGGCACTGCTCCACATTAATGCTGCATTTAGCTCAGTAAACTCGCTCTACACCCCCTTTTTAAGTCTATTCATTCTGATTTTAAAAACAGAGACGTCATGGGGTCTCTGGGGCAGGTGGTAGGGAAGCCGCTTCTGAAGGGTGTATCCCCACCCTGTCCAGTCTGACCTCGACGGCCCCTCCAGGCTCTCAGTTTTCTGCCACACTGTGTGCCTCCTACATCCCAGCACCCTCCGCATACATGCTGCCCTCCAGCTGACCAGCCACTGAAGGGCTGTGCCAACTGGCCCAAAAGGAGGATGCTACCCCTGACCCCCACGACCCCCAAAAAGGGCAGAGAAAGGAAGTGGCACGCAGCAGGCACAAAAGCTTGCAGGCTCCCCACCAACACCGCACTCCGAAATGCGGCAAGTTAGGTTTTGGCATCAACAGCAAGGCCCCGTGTTAGGCTGGGATGCCCCTTGGGTAAAAGAGAACAATGGTCCAATCCAGACCTGGCACAGACCTAGGGTGGGGAAAATCTGCTCGGCCTCTGGAGAGGAGCAGGTGACTCCAAAGCAATCTTCAGGAGTGTGTGAAAGTCAG
The DNA here is from genome assembly GCF_030445035.2 of Dasypus novemcinctus. Classification (NCBI taxonomy): domain Eukaryota; kingdom Metazoa; phylum Chordata; class Mammalia; order Cingulata; family Dasypodidae; genus Dasypus; species Dasypus novemcinctus. The sequence goes on along the minus strand of NC_080686.1, from coordinate 25,516,296 downwards.
CTCTGATCCTGGCTATGGTCAGTGGCCGTGGTTCCCACTCACGAAGGCCAAGAACGTGGGGATCCTGGCTTCAGGGTGGTGATATGTTCTCAGAGATGTTGGTTTTAAGGCCATAAAGCAGGGTCTAGGAAACTGGAAGCAGACAGCTCTATGAGAAAGGAGCTTTATAGAAAGCAGGGGGAGAGGCAGCTGTAGTTGAAGTCTACCTTTCAGTTTGGGAGTGAGGGCTGGGGGTTGGAAGAAAGAATCCAGCCCAAGAAACTAGTTCAAAAGAACCAGAGCCGTTGACTGATGGCATGACTGGGAGTAGATTAGTATGTGGACAACGTGATGCTCATATTGGCTCCAGTTTACTCCATGGTTCATACAGACACCCAGCTCAGGGAGCAGAATTTCTTCCAGACCCTAACAGCTAGTATATTAGAGAGGGCTCCTAATATATGAAAAGGCTTGGCTGTGACTAAGCTGGGATCTTCACAGGGCTTCTCAAAAAACTGAATGCACATATTCATTTACTGGGGACCTTGCTAAACTGCAAATTCTAATTCCATGTGTCTGAGATGGGGCCTGAGAGTCTGCATTTCTAGCAAGCTCCCTGGTGCTGTTGGTCTGCAGACCACTCTTTATATAGCAAGGACTGCATGAAGCAATTGTTATTATGGGATATGCAGAGCTTGACTGCTAGAGAAATCAGTCTCAGGTTTGGTCCTTTGGTTTGTTCCTGATGAAATATAATGAATGTAGAGGACTGAGTCAAAAGCAATGTGTACAGTACGTAACCATTTGTTTACAAAATGTTAGATTGCTAGCTGCTTTTAATATCCATTCTGTCTTTATTCTTTGCCAACAAAATGCCTATGTTTGGGACTGGCAAAGTGCTCAGCTTAAAATCTACCCATTTAGACAGCGCTAGTGAATTAATGTGGTATGGGACTTTCAGGAAAGCTCTTTAAAGGGAGCCAACTGCTGGGAAGCATGCTCTTCTGCTCTTCTGCTCTTCCTTCACTTGCCTGGAATGCTGATGTGATAGTTCACACTCTATCAGTTATATTGTGACCATGAGGCTGACTTTGAGGATGAAATCATATCCCAAGAATGATGAGGAATAAATAGCAAGAGAGCCTGAGTCCCCGATAACCTTGGAACCAACATTATAGGCCTGGTTTGCCTGCCTCTGGACCGCTGTTAGATGAGAGGAAAACAAATCTTTATTTATTCATTTATTTTAAGGAAGTCCTGGGGAATGAACCCAGGACCCTGCACGTGGAAGGCAGGTGCTCAACCACCAAACTACACCCACTTCCAAATCTTTATCTTTTAAATAACTGTCATCTGGACTTCCTTTTATATGTAGTTAAATTCAATTACTCACTGATATCACGCACACATAATATTTCTAGAAGGTTATCCAAAGAATGAATATAAGATGTTACCTCTGGGGAGGGGAACTTATATTACCTAGTTTAGGGCAGGAAGGGAAATTTACATTTGACAGTATGGCCTTCTGTTTCCTTTGAAGTTTTTCTTCTAAGAGGATATATTACCTTTGCTAACAACAACAACCACAGAGCACAAACAAAATAAATTGGCAGAAACAAAGTAATGTGAGAACCTTGAGTTCTTCTGAGTGTTCAAGCAGACTCTGAATTTTCAATCCCTGCTTTCACATCCTTTGAGTGATATTTTCTTTTCATTAAAGATGAAAGTGGACCCAGCTGCATTATATGAATTTAATAAGATATTTGTATATGAATAGAAATTAGCATGCGCAATTGACATTCAGCACAACTCTGATTTTTCTGTCTTGCCTTCTGGAAAATTTTATGCCAGGCATTCTATCCAAATGATAAAAACCCTAGTGTTTCGCCACTGAAATCATATCTCCATGATTTTGAATTCACATCTATGAATGACAAGTAAATAAGAGGCTGTGGAAGAAACTGTTTTGAAAGTGTATGTCTTTGTTGGATTTTGAGACAATTTAGTTAAATCTATTTAAGGTGGCATTGAGTATTCACTGGTGATATCGTTTTGTGGCAAATATCCTGGGTGGCACAAATCGTTCCATATGATCTAAATGCAATTAATCAAGATCTTCCAAGAATCTCCTGCTTACACATTTCTACTCGCCTGTCAAGGCTCTGTTTTATTACAAAGCCAATCTTTTCTCTCCTCAAGCTTCCCTCTCGCCCAGCCATTCCATACTTTCTCATCATTCCAAGCCTTTGATCATATACCTATCAAGTACTTAGATGGCCATCTCCCTTTTCACTTTCCCCAGCTTTATACCACACACACACACACACATACACACAGAGGGAGTAATGCATGTACTACTGGAAAATTCCACAGGCTTCCCCTGTCTTCTCCAGTCCATGCTGAATCACGGGAACAAACATCAAAGTGGGGTCCCTTGTCGACAACCAGCCCACAGAGAAACTTCATTTGGTTCATATGCTGTTTCCTTACAATGGTAAAATGGTTGCCAAAAATAAAAGACTAATTTGGAAGATTTCACATAAGAATTTCAAATCTCTATTTTCCCTTAAAAATTTTTTGGAGGAAAACCTGGGCCTGAATTCTTGCATGCCCATCATCAGCTAAAACTAAGCAGCTGCTGCCCTTAAAAAAGAACAGCCTCAAGTTTTCTGGAGTCCCCACACACTATTGCCTCACCCCTGAGCCATGTGAGGCTTTCCCTTTGTAATATGAGTCTAAGGAATGCTTAAACTGGGGAATAAAAGCATGGATGGGGAGAGGAGATGAGGGAGTTGCCTTGAACACAACTTTCTATGCAAAAAACCTATTTGTATCTGCACCTGTCTGGGGAAAGAGTTCATTGTTTAATCACATTTAGAATCATGGACTGCTTATATACAGAGCCATGTACTGACTGTCTCTAGGGGCAGGAAATGGCGGTACAATTTATTTTCCCTTTATAAGCCAATCATTTACACTAACATACATTTTTTAAGAAGGAATGGACCTTATTAAGTATTAGGATCTCCCCCTTTTATTTTATAGGTCAAGAATCTGACAGAGCTAGTTTTCACTACCTAACATCGCTCATGACCATTTCTTAATTCTTTTATGCTTTTATATCTGACCTTTCAATTTAATGACAGACTCCTGGAGGCAGGGATATTGCTTCTTTTATCTATTTCTGAGAAACTAATAGAAGATTAGATGAATAAATATACAAATTAAACTGGGATTTTGATAGGACACATCTTTTCCTCCACAACTTTATATTTAAGATTTCCTTCTCTTTATATTTTACTTTATTGCTACTTGACTTAGAGTGACAAGCCTGGTTTGGTTTACTTATTTTCTTTGGAAGTGTATGTATATCTATATTTTAAACCTCTGATTTGAGAATTTCACTAAGGGGCTAATTACAACAACTTGGAGAGTGTGAGGATAAATCTTATTCACAGTTCATTAGATCAAGGCACATTTTATCACATCGATTACCCTGATGATAATTTTAAAAATGCCTGCCTTCTTCTCCTCATGGTTCTAATGCAAAGTGAAGTTAATCTAAACCTAGTATGGAAGCAGATTTAGTAAGAGATTGTGCAGAGGTCATCTGAAATGTTAACCGTTCCATGGTAGACTATGACTGTGAAATAATGTTCTCTAGAGTACCACGCTGCTTGCTCTCCTTTTGTGTTTAAATACTGAAAGGCTTTACCTTACATGATAATCTAGAGAAGATGACTCTTCTAAAAAAAGCGATGAAACGAGTAACAAGGAAGTACTAAAATGCATTTTGCCCTTGTTGAAATGAGCAAAAAGCAGCATATGGAACCTATTGTAATCTGTCTCATTCATATTCATCCGTCCTACTCCTGTTTTTGCTATGGAGACCAGTTTTAATTCTGTAAATAGAAGGAATTTAAGCCTTGTTCCATTTATGATGGAGTCTCAGATAATTTTAAGCAGGGACTTTCCTGACTCTTTCCTGACTTTCCTTCTCTGTGCTCATTTCATCCAACCGATATTTATTTATTTTTTCAAGGACAACTTACATTTATCTGTTGGTAACTCTGCCTAAACATACATTCAACATAGCAGAAGTTAAAGAGTGTCAGGGGATGTCATTTCCTGCCAACAGCTGCACGTGTCGGTGACGAGGACTCGAACGTGACTCAGGCTGAGGCTCCAGCTCAGGGCAAACAGCTGCGGAGGCGCCTGGTCCTTCCGCCTGGATGGGGGCCCCCAGGAACTACTCGTGGGTCTCCTGCTTGTGCTTGATGTGCTCCCACAACTTGCCCTGGCCGATGAGCTAGAATATCGCTGCCACGCCTTGGTCCAAGGCTCACTCGAAGAACACGGCGGCCGGGCGACGGAGAGGGCGAAAGAGGAGGCTGTCGGACCGCAGGGAGGACAGGCCGGCAGTGACGCGGCAGAGGATCTGCGTTCCCTCCGCCAGGCTGGGCGACTCCGCGCATGCGCCGGGGCTCCTAAGCCCCGCTGATATATATTGTGTGAAGAGAGAAGGCAGGTGGAAGAAAGAAAGAGATTGAGGAGGGGGAAAAGGAGGAGTGGATGATGAGAGAAAGAGAAGGGCGAGAGGAGTGGCAATTCACATTCTTAAAGCCCCAACTGTTAATAAATCACAGCGCCTTGGAAGCATTTAACCTGCAGGTTAGAAATGGCGAAGTTACCATGTGAATTGGTAGCCAAGAAAGAAGTTTTGTCTCTCCTCTGAAGGTTAAATAGGAATCGTTTTTTTTTTCAGTTGCTGAAGGTGAAGTGAAAGTATCAGCTGGCTGCATTTGAGCTCCACCCCACTTCCTGGTCTGCTGTCCTCCAGGAGAGGCCCAACCCTACAATGCTGTCGCTCTCGCTCCCTTCTGGATATTCTTTGAGAAACAAAGATTAGTTTTTTTTCACATAAAGGAAGAAAATATTGATTAATGTAACCTGGCAGCCTATTGCCTCAGTCTCCCACTCCCAGGTTAAGCCAGTCTTATAGGCAATAAGAAAGATGCCCAAGAAAGAGCTAAGTCAATAACAGTTCAGCACTAAATTCCATTCTTTATTTGACAAAGGGGAGCAGGTAAAAATAAAATGGTTGGAATGTGATGGGGGAAGCGGTTAATCACAAACTTTCATGTGGCAAAGTTAGACCTCTTGGATAGGCTGTAACCTCTGAAGTATCCAATCTATGGAGAAACAGAGGGAGGGCTTGCGTGCTAGGTTTAGGGGTATAAATTGTGTCATTTTTCTTTGTTCGGCGTGCCAGCCATGTTTTCTGGTTGTGCGCCCCTTCTTGCAAGATTGAGAATAAATTCTTTCCTTCTCCACAATTGGGTGAGCCTTATTTTCTTCCAGAAGAAGATTTCTTTCTAACATTCTCAGAGGCCTCATTGGTGACACAGAGTAAAATGAAGCCATCTGGTAGTCTTAAAAGAGATAAAGCACCCAACCATTCTAAAGGGTTGAACCTTGAGCCTCTCACATCAGCTAGTGGGTGGGAAGGGTTTTATTGGGAGATGAGGGGGTGGTGTGAGTGACAGATATCACACAGCCACTCCATTCCTGGGTAAGCAGGTCAGCCCAGGGGTGTGGGAACCCTGAGTCCCAGCTCACCTGTTGGTGAGAAGTTGTAGTTGCATATGCAAACACAATACATGCAGAGAGCACAGACACCTAAACGGCCCTCCGGTTACAGTAGAAGAACATTCAAATGAGGCATTTAGAATGAGATTCTTTATGTTGGGATACATGTCATACACTTGTAGTGGAGCACAGGGGGAAATTAACCACTTTAATTGTGGGCAGAGAAATTACCTGTCAATAAATTAGAAAACAACTTCATGGACGATAAATTTGTTGAAGGGAAGAACTGGCCTGTAGAGCAAGTTTTTACTTGTGTCCTACATGTTGGCAGTGGGCTTGAAGGAGGAAAGTATTTATGTGACATACTTTCATCACTTTCAAATAATCTAATCATAGAAAAACTAGAAACAAAGATAGAACTATCAATGTTTATTAGATGAAGTTGTATTTGGTGGAAAGTATACTTATTTGCTGTCAGAGCATTAAAATGCTTTAATAATTCTCTTTGAAAGGTAGTGTTTTTTATGTTTTCTCTTTTTGTTTTGTGGTTTTGTTTTTTTTTGCAGTGATTTTAAAGTTTAGTAAATATTGGCCTGCTGCTTCTTCAAGGGGACTTATTAAAACATTTAAATGCCCTTTTGGATCAACTCATTACAGAAGGGTGATGTGGGATTCCAACAGCTAGAACTGTCAGCTAAGCCAAAGAACTACTCAACAGAAGAATGAAATAGATTATTCTTGTAGTCATTCCTGCATGCCACACTTTAATTGAGAAGGTGGATATATAGTGCATATTAACATATATTTTCTCTACTTTGAAATCCACCAAAATTGAAGGAAACAGAAGCATTTTAGTTTTTCACTCTGCCACACCACTGTGATTTCTCAGATTTAATACTGACTAGACTTACTATTTTTTTTTCTTTTTGTTGCATCATCTTGCTGTGTCAGCTCTCCGTGTGTGCATCGCCATTCCTGGGCAGGCTGCACTTCCTTTCACGCTGGGCAGCTGTCCTTATGGGGCGCACTTCTTGTGCGTGGGGCTCCCCTACAAAGGAGACACCCCTGTGTGGCCCTGCACTCCTTGCGCGCATCAGCGCTGAGCATGCGCCAGCTGCACACGGGTCAAGGAGACCCAGGGTTTGAACCGTAGACCTCCCATGTGGCAGGCGGATGCCCTAACCACTGGGTCAAGTCCGCTTCCCAGACTAGAATTATTAATAACATGCATTTACCTTCTTTTCAAATCTAAACTCGATTATAAAGTCAGATGATGCTCATCCCATGCCAGATTGTTGATTGACAACTTCTTCTCTCCAAATTCTGACTGGTGATCAAGGTCTATCCTAAGTCCCAGCCATGAAGGCTATCTGAGGCCACCTCAGTCTATGCTGATGTGCCATGTCATGTCTATTTTTGGTCTGCAAATGACACATGATCTTACTTGTTTTTGTCCATTTTCAAGATCTGGGAAAAATCCCATCTCTTCCATGGATACTTTTTGATCATTGAAAAGATATTTATACAAAAGTGCCAGATCAGGAGTTACAAATTATAATAGGTTATGCCACCAGGAGAAATAAATGATACCAGGAGTAAGTAATGATCCTTTCCTGGGAAGGACTGTGGCACTATTTGCCTGTTTTTCAGCAGTTATATATTGTATTATCTTGTCAGTCTTTGGAGGCACCTTTCCTGATGTTGGACAGGGCTTTGAATGTCTATCAAAGAATCGCTTCATCTTATTTTGTGTTTTTCCAGTGCCTGTTCTGGAGCTTGCACACAGCGCTTGTCTAACAAATAATTGAGTATAATTTTTTGAAGCCCCTTGAGTGATTGCAGCAGAAAGTGAAAGGAGCTCATTAAGAACTTGCTTGATATTGTAAAAGTGTGAATAGAGTTGATGGTAACACAGTATAGTGAGTAGAACTAACACTGGTGATTTATAAAACTGATTGTGGCTGTAAGGGGTGGTGTGTGGGAGTATATGTCAATTGAGAGAAAGCTAGAGATTAATCTAGGGACTGAATAACAGTGATTTTGGTGGTGGATAAAGATTGTGGTTAACAGTATAAATATAAGAATGTTCTTTTACAAAGTGTTAAGAAGATGGTGATACATGGGAACATTACAATTAATGTAACTTATGGATGATAGTTAACAGTAATATTGTAATATTTTTGCAGCAATGGCAAAGAAGGTATTATATCAATTCTAAGGTACAACAATAGGGGGATATAATGGGGTGTAGGATTTTCCCTTGTGGAATAGTGAAAATGTTCTAAAATGGACTGAGGTGATGACAGCACAACTCTGTGATGAAAATGAGGGCGACTTTGAATGGATTGTACAAAGTATGGGACTGTATAACACAATGAATTCTGTGGTGGAAAATGGATTGTGGTTAACAGAACAGACATGAGAACATTCTCTCATGAACTTTAAGAAATATATACTACTAATACAGGGTGTTAATAATCAGGTGGATTGGGGGAAAATGCACCAAATGTTAAGATATGGGCTATAGTTACTAGCAATATTTGGATGATGCTTTTTCCTAGTTTATAACAATTGTTTCACAACAATGCAAGGTGGTGGTGGTGCCGTGATGTATGGGAGCCCTGTATGATGATATGCATGTTTGTTTTGAAAGTTCACAATGTTTACTACATACTTATTGTTTATGTATGTTCATGTATGAATGATATACTTCAATAGATTTTTAAATGAAAAAAAAAAAAGACCTTGCTTGTTCAATACAGAATAAAGAACAGTACGTAAACATATCGCCTATTGGTCTGTAAGTGAGAAAGACTGGTAAGTGCTAAGAAGCAGGCCTATGTTGCCAATCACTAAAAATTATTAAGAGGACTGACTGTACAGAAGGTTCAAATAAACTTGATTAGGTTGTAAACCCACAACTTCTGTAATGAAGAAAAAAATTTGATAAAGAAGGTTTGAAAATGAAGCCAAAAAAATCTAAATCACAAAAGACATTCACTTTTGAAGATGCCTAAATGTTAGAAATATATTTATTTAAAGGTGAGTATATGCATCCAAATTAAATATTTAGGTTGATCAAAATACATAAATGACTTTCGAGGTGAATATTCAATTGAAGGGTAGATTGGCATTCTAGTTTCTGCGCTCACACTCTGTCAGGTCTTTGTGCTCCAGCATTTAGTTGATGTTGGACCCTGTCAGTTGACACATAGAATAATGTGGAACAGGTGTCTCCCACCTGAAGACCCCAAGAGAAGGATCCTTATACCAGCTACAGCCTACCTCTGCTTCATCATAAAATAGAGGGAACTAGGGTAGGAGGTGGGGGAAGCACAATGTCATAAGGAAATCTTTTTATTTTGATAATTCCCCATCACCTGCAACCTGGCTTCTAAACTGAGGATTTGGGGCTCCCTCTAGGCAACTGGATTCGTGGGAGGATTTTAAGCAGAGTCATGCTTTCAGATTTGCATTTTAGAAAGATGCCTCTGGCTCCTGTGTGGAGCAGGTAGTGTAGGGCAGGAAACTGGAGACAGGGACAGAAGTTTTGAGGCTTTCTCTGTGGTCCAGGTAAGTGCAAGGGAGGCCTGAACTAAAGCACTGAGAGCATGAAGGGCAGAAGGAGTGGGCTGAGATGCATGGGAGGTGAAAGGAATGTGGTGACTGGATGTGTGGGGTAAGGAAGAAGGCATCGGGGATGACTCCCAAGAGCCTGGGTTGGGCAATGAAATGGATGGAGGAGTAGATTTGGGGTGAGGTTGGGCAACAAACTCGGTTTTGGTTTTACCTGAGTGTGAGGTGCCTGTAGGATGTGGCGCAGCAGAGAATTATGTTGATGCCACAGGCTGCAGTCATGAGAATATGGTAGAAGCTGATGTCATGAGGAAGGGGAAGATGGTCAGAAAATCCACCCCACTCTGGGTACTGTCAAACAAGAGCCAAGCCAGAGATCCAACCAAGCTGTTTTTCAGGCTCTATTTGTTTGTGGGCATGTGGTCTGGTGATACTCTGCAGGATTTACCAGTTGTGAGCTCGTTTTGCCTTGTATTCTGGCCTATTAGTAAATATTTTAAATACCTATTCTGTAGGAAAATGGATTGATCTCTTCAAATCCAAGTGTGTGATTACTGAAGGAAACCAATCACCTTCACATATACTCCTTTACTACCTCTCATCCCAAACTCTGTTATAAAAAGATAAGAAGAGTGGAGCAGGTGTAGCTCAGTGGTTGAATGTGTGCCTAACATGTATGAGGTTCCTGGTTCATTCCCCCATACCTCCTTAAAAAAAAACAACATCATAAGACCCTTCATTCCATGCTAAATGGTGCATCCTGAGCCCAGACTTGGCAGGAGGATGCAATGCTTGGTTTTAAATGAAAACTCCTCTTTGTGTGGAGTTAATTGTGGGGCTTTGGAGAAAAAAATCTCCACTCACTGTTGACTTAGACAATCTGATTTAGGCACTGGATGATATTAAGGAACGGGGTGAGTTCAGTTCCTTTGCTTCACTTAGGTAATTAGCATGGTGGTAAACCCAGCAGACTACTTGGGTTCATATTCTTGCTTTGCCAGTTATTAGATGTATGAACTCAGGTAAGTTCTTCACCTTTCTGTGCCTTGTTCCATCTCCGCAAAATGAGGGTAATGCTAATAAAATCTAGTCCATGAATGAATTAAATGAATTATGAAAGGAAAGTGATTAGAACAGTGTTGGACATGTGGTCTCTAAATCACATGTGTTTCAAAGTAGGGACTAGAGATCTCTGACTTTGAGGATGCTATAGAGCTTACCGAGGTTCTGTGACCTCTGTCCAGGGATGAGATTGAGGACTTACAAACTTGTGAGTCAAGTTAAGTACATAGACACAAATGAAGCATGTTTTACTCAGTTTGCAAAACTAAGCAAGATACTGGTTTCACAGCTCTCTTGATACCTGTGTTTTAATACTGTAAGTCAAAATAAGTACACAAATCTTAGTTGGGTGGTTTTTGATGACTAATGCAATGTCGTTACTTGTGGTTCGCCTGTTGAGTTCTATCTATTTCTTGTTTTGTCAATGCAGGCTGCTTGTCTGTTTCTAGAAATTTACCCATTTCATCTAATTTATCCATCTTGCTGTCATACAATTTTTCAAAGTATCCTCTTATGACACTCTTGTTTCTATGGGGTCAGTGGTGATATCCCCTCTCATTTTTTATTTTATGTATTTGTATCTTCTTTCTTTTTCCTTTGTTAGTCTAGCTATTATTAACCTTCTCAAAGAACCAGCTTTGGGTTTGTCAAATTTTTCTAGTGTTTTCTAAATTATCAATTTCATTTAGTTTTGCTCTAATCATTGTTGTTTCCTTCTTTCTTTTTGCTTTAGGATTAGTTTTTCTTTTCTACTTCCTCCAGGTATGCATTTAGATCTTCAATTTTAGCTCTTCCTTCTTTTTAATTAAAAGCATTTATAGCTGTATATTTCCCTCAGAACTGCTTTTACTGCATCCCATAGGTGTTGATATGTCATGTTCTCATTTTCATTCATTTCAAGGTAGCTACTGATTTCTTCTGCAATTTCCTCCTTGACCCACTGATTATCTAAGAGTGTGCTGTTTAACTTCAATAACTTTGTGCCTATTCTGTCTCTGCCCCTTATTAATTTCCACCTTCATTCTGTTGTGGTCAGAGACATTACTTTGTATAATTTCAACCTTTCTGAATTTGTTGATACTTATTCTGTGACCTAGTATGTGGTCTATCTTGGAGAATGATCCATGTGTGCCTGAGAAGAATATATATCCTGCTGTACTTGGGTGTAATGTTCTGAATATGTCCATTAGGTCTAGATCCGCTAACATTATTCAAGTTCTCTGTTTCTTTATTGACCCTCTGTCCAGAAGTTCTGTCTAATGGTGATAATGGTGTATTAAAGTCCCCTACTATAATTGTAGAGGTGTCTGTTTCTCCCTTAGCTTTTCCAATGTACTTTGGGACACCCTAGTTAGGTGCAAAAATGTTTATGATTGTTCTTTCTTCTTGATAGATTACTCCTTTTATTAATATATAGTGTCCTTCTTTGTCTCTTACAATAGTCCTGAATTTAAAGCCTATTTTGTCAGATATTAGTATAGCTATTCCTGCCCTTTTTTTGGCTATCGTTTGCATGTAAAATAGTTTTCCAACCATTTACTTGCAAGCCTCTTGTGTCCCTGGGTCTAAGGTGAATTTCTTGTAGACAGCATATAGATGGGTCATGTTTCCTTATTCCATTCTACCAATCTGTGTCTTTTCATTGGAGAGTTTAATCCATTGACATTCAATGCTATTACTGTTAAGGCAGTACTTACACTAGCCATTTTTTCTTTAGGTTTGTATATGTCATATTTTGTTTTTATTTCTCTTTCCAAATTTTTAAGTTATTCTTACTAATAATTTCCCTTTTTACACTCTCCTCCAATCCTTTCTCTCCTGTTTTTTTCCTTTCAACCTGCAGAACTCCCTTTAGTATTTCTTGAAGAGCAGGTTTCTTGTTGACAAACTCTCTTAATTTCTGTTATTTGTGAATATTTTGAACTCTTCCTCATTTTTGAATGCCAGATTTGCTGGATACTGAATTCTTGGGTGGTTTTTTTTTTTTTCTTCTTTCTTTTAGCACCTAAACTATGTCACACCACTGCCTTCTCACAACATGGTTTTAGATGAGAAATCAGCACTTAATCTCATTGAACTCACTTTGTATGTGATGGATCTCTTTTCTCTTGCTGCTCTCAATATTCTGTCTTTGTCTTTAGCATTTGAAAATTTGAAAAGTATATGTCTCGGGGTAGGTCTGTTAGGATTTATACTGGTGTGCTGTACTTTTTGGACATGTACATCCATGTCCCTCAAAAGAACTGGGAAATTTTCAGCCATTATTTCCTCCAACACTCCTTCTGCACCCTTTCCCTTCTCTTCTCCCCTCAGATGCCTATAATGCATATATTGGTGCATTTTGTTGTCATTCAAGTCCCTAAGTCCCTGCTGGATTTTTCTATCTTTTTATCTAACTGTTCTACTATCTGTGCATTTTCAGGTGTACTATCCTTGATGTCACTAATTCTTTCCTCTGCCTGCTCAAATCTGGTTTTATGTCCTTCTAGCATATTTTTAAATTTCTTGCATTGTGCCATTCATCTCAATCGGAAATACAGTGGACATTGCTATCCTAAAATCCTCAAGACTGAGGAATAACAAACATAAGGGAGAATGCAACTATGGACTAAAGTAGACTTATTATTTTAGCAATGCAAGAATTTATAACATTAATATAAAGGCATTGGTCACCAGAGTTTCTGAGGGAAGGAAGAGGGAAGAATAAGTGGAACATGGGGCCTAAAATCAAGCTACATTCCCACAAAAGACTGCTGATCTCCCCAGGGATCTGTGACCTCTGTTAGGTGGGAGTGTGGACCCAAGCTGGCTTGTTGGGGCTTCTGCCTGTACCATGCCCAGCACTGAGCTTCCCTCATTTGGGCTCCCCATACACCTGCCCCCTTCACAGATGCTTCCTATTCCACATCAATAACAATGAAGGGGTAAAGCCTAATGTAAAGTCAAAGTATTAACTGAGGGTCAGGTAAGCCCAGGTACCTTCATGGTTTACATAGTACCAGTGGCCCCCAGCATGACCTTTGTTTCAGAGCAACAAAATTATACATTTAGGTTTTGCTTTTTCTTAGGGGATATTTTAACAGGTTAAAAAAAAGAATCATTTGATCAATCAGGCTATAATCATCAATGGTTTTGAAAGGCTGAATTCTTTTACAAAGAAAAAGTCATGCAAAACTAACAAAGCAATATGTTCTTCTCTTCAAACATCTAATCCATTCATTGCCATTCTAAAAATCCTCCCAGCATTTTAAAACCACAGAAACAATGGAAAAGTTGATATAAAGCCAATTTTTAGACATATCTGATCATTGGCACACTGATTCTGGTTAGATCTCTTTATGTTTATATTATCATTTTGCAGAAAAGTAAGCCTTCTTCCATTTATTCTTGGGAAGATAAAGGATTCTGTGCTGTGCATATAAAAATATCAGACTTGGGTAGGACTAGATAACTTATAATTTTAGCATTAAAATGTTAATGAGGCAGTCATGCATTAACTCACTTTATTTGCCCACTTCCTTCTGCAAAATCTCCCTTCTCCCATAATGCCATTTGGCAGGGTTATCTTTTCTTACTGACTCAACACACAAGAGCACACAATGAAAGCACAATGCTCCAAGTCAGCCTGTGGATCTAGTTCCTAAAACCTGGACGGCAGGGACCTGGACAGCGAGTGTCAGCATGATGTTCCTGGGTTTGTGCTTTCAGCTCGGAGGAGACCCAGCAGTTGCACGTGAACTTCTCCTCAATGTCACCCAAGTCTCCCTGGCCCTCATAGATTTAGGATACTTGGCTGAAAACTCCATCTTATGAGTGATGAAAGGCCTAAGTCCTACCAGAAGTGCAGCAAATTGCTTGCTCTACACCCCACCCTGGTCTCCTTTGTATGTATCCTGCGTTTGCAGGGGCAAATTTTGCCCTATTTCAAATCTTTAAATGGATGCTGGTTGTGTTTTTCTAAAATTAGAAATGATTAATTTTCCTCCTAAATTAATTTGCTTCCAGGATAAAGCACAAGTGAGGTGGGGTACAGATCTCAGTCCTCACTATTTTCCACAAGAAAACTGGTGGAATTGGGCATTTTATGGAACACATGCAGGTTTCCAGGGAGGAATCCTTTCCTGTGCCTTCCATCACCTGTTCTTTAGCCTCTTTACCCTTCCCGAAAGCCCAGGCCTGACTCTAACTGCTGCCACAGAGCAGGAGCCATCCCAGAGGTACCCTATCCTTTAAGAGTCAAGTCTAGGAAATAATATTTTCTTTGCCACATTATATTTATTTGCTGAGCTCTATTTGGCCCTTGGTCGACAGTGGAAAAAATAGAAATTATGTCAACAGGGTAAACTGAGTCTTCTGCTGTCTTTAGTGTATAGAATCATTTAAAGCAGAGGGCTCCACCTGTAAACTGCCTTCTGAAGACTATGTGATTCAAACTTGATAAAAACAAAACTAAGTCTTTGACTCCAATTTTCCCAAGATATTCTTATTGTGCTAAAGAAAAGAAATTTACAGTTAAGTCTTTTCCGATAACCATGTTCCAAAGCTAAATACAATAATAGAAGACGGTGTCCTTTGATGAATTCCATTCTTTCTGGTCTCACACCAGACCAAATTAAAGAGAAATTTTTATTTCTCTTTAAAATCCCAATTAAATTTTGCATCATTATCTTACCTTATCTCAAAATAACATTCTACTCTTCCTTTGATCCCTTTTAAATTCAAAGGATTCTATTTGATTTCAGTTCCCCAGATGGATTCGTTTTAGTTTATTCCTCAGATGAGATATTATTAATCTTCCTTCAAAATGAATTTGCCTATTGGAAAAGCCCCACTACAGGGCAAGAAGTTTCTTTGCCTCAAGTATTCCATCTTAAAATGCTTTATTAAAAGGTTAAACATGTCTTCTCTTTAGAGGTAAGCTCTCTTTTCCACAACATTCTCAGCCAAGGTCATTTCAGAGAACACACAGATAAACACACACCCTTTTCCCATTCTACTTAGTTTCCATTATCAGGTTTGTATTTCTCTCGGCTTCATCCATTTCTTTTACTCGCTCAGCTCCTATCAATAGAGTCTGTTGTCAGAAGAAAGCTACAGGTGCAAGGAGAAAAGATGCAATGCTTCAATTTCTTCACTTTTCTCCCCTGTCTCCACTGTGAGTGACAGTGAGAGAGGTGTTCTGAATACTGATTCAGGCCATTTCTATGTCCAGCTATAGATCCGTCACTTGAAGTCTATTGGCAGGTCATAGAAATGCTCCCTGTGACATTATTGTAAGCCAGGGTAGCTGAAGACAGGCCTCCAGTCAACACTCAGTCAAGTATTTAGAAGCCGGGCTTCTCCGGGTTGGTAAATGTTGAATATATACATTTTTCCTTTACTAAGTTTTTCAGAATATGCAGGTTGAGTACTTGTCTTTGGAAGTACGCATTTACTTAAAGGATAATGCTGTCTTTATCACAACAGGGTTCCAGAGCAGAGGTAGGACTTAGTTCTCTGGATGAATCAGTGGCACCACACAATGGGTACCATTCATACATGACTTTAAGCCTGAAACCCAAACAGGTCTGAGGTTATTTCACATCAAAATCCTCCTTGGTCTAAACCATCGCCCTACTTCAGGTATTATTTATTGCTGCCTGAATTATTCAGATAAATGCTGTCTTGGTCCATTTACATTTGCTAGAAGAGTTCTGCCTTCTAATAGAAGCAAATACCAGGCCACGAGGGAAAAAATGAAAATAAAGAACCAGAAATGTATGAAAAGGAGGCATGAAAAGAAAAATGCTCTACCATCAGTGTGATAAAATGATTTTTACTTTCATAAAAGTTCTTATGCTGCACCGTAGAGGATGATTTCAGACTGTTATACAGCTCAAGTGTTCATAATTTGGCTTTTTATTCGAGTGAGAACATCTGCTTCCTTTGCTAACAGTCACACTTCTCTTACTTTTCCTTTAAAGATGTTTTTCAAACTCCAGACTCACTGGTCTTTTAATGCATTCTAGTCAGATCCAGTATATTCTTTTCAGAATGCATGGGAATCCCATATAAGGTTTCTTGTTTGTTTAATGATTCAGTTGGTGATTTGCTGATATGATTTAAAGCCATTTTACTCTTACACAGCTAGATGTACTACATATCTCTGTGAATGTGTTTGTGCATATGTGTGTGTATGTCTGTTTATCAAAATTTCAGTGTAGATATTTACATACACACAAATATATCTTCTTTTCTTTTTTTAAAAGATTTATTTATTTATTTATTTACTTATTTATTTCTCTCCCCTTCCCCCCTCACCCCCTTCTTTCCTCCCCGCCGGTTGTCTGTTCTCTGTGTCTATTTTGCTGCATCTTCTTTGTCTGCTTCTGTTGTTGTCAGTGGCACAGGAATCTGTGTTTCTTTTTGTTGCATCATCTTGTTGTGTCAGCTCTCCGTGTGTGCGGCACCATTCTTGGGCAGGCTGCATTTTGTTTCATGCTGGGCGGCTCTCCTTGTGGGGCTCACTCCTTGCTCATGGGGCTCCCCTATGTGGGGACACCCCTGCGTGGCAGGTCACTCCTTGTGCGCATCAGCACTGCGCATGGGCCAGCTGCACACGGGTCAAGGAGGCCCGGGGTTTGAACCACGGGCCTCCCATGTGGTAGACGGACGCCCTAACCACTGGGCCAAGTCTGCCGCCTACAAATGTGTCTTCTTGAGAAAGACAAATCTGAACATTCTGAAGTGGGTATAGTGTTCATTAATGAATAGTAAAGAAAAGTTTAGGGACTTTAATACAATCAAGGGATTGATTTCATTTTGGAATACAGCATAATCAGAGAGAAGCTTTTTATTCTATATTTTAGACTGCTATTGAAGGATAGTTATATAAAGTATATAATATGCTGCTTTAACTCTCTAAATTAAACACTTGGCTTTTGGATTCTTCACTGTCAACTGATATTTATTGCCTTGGGACAGTGCACTTCAGTATGACATTTAGTACCGAGGCTCGCTGCTCCTGTCCTCTGAGAGTTTCCTTCCTGAGCTGGCAGTGTGGTTTCAGGCATACTTAGAAAGAGTAAGGAGGAATATGGGATCTATATTAGTGGAAGCTGTAGGTACCCCTTTGTGTAAGTCTTTTGAGTTAGAACAGACACTAGCTAGTCAATTCTCAGCTTTCTACTCTCATCTCCTGATTTTTTGCTGGACTTTCTGGACTGCCTTATTTCATTTTTTTTTTTTAGCAAAGCCAAGCTTTAGTTATAGTACCTGATACACACATCACTTAAAATGACTACTGTAGTGACTACTCTCTACAGCATATAATTTGTACCATATGCTATGTCCAGGGCTTTAAATAGTATCTTATTTAATTCTGAAGATAACCTTTTGAACCAATTAATGCCATTATCACTTTGTAAATAAGAAATCTGAGTCACTGGGAGACTAAATTGCCTGATATGACAGGGCATATAAATGGCAAATCAGAATTTGAGCCCAGGTGTGTATGACTCTAAGGATCATGCTGTTTATCATTAGGCTACTCAGCTACTTTTCTGAATGGAAAATAGAGGCCCTGTAATTACTCTTTCTGTACTTTACCTCTTCCTTAGTTTTGGAGATGTACAATATGGAGGATTGAATTCTCTGTATGTTTGCACATATATGCATGCATATACATACACACATGTAGACTCATACATACTTATACACACATGCACAGAGATAAATGCACACACATACACACACATACATGCACAAAACACAGGCAGTGTGGTTTATCACTCCTGCATTGTACGATGTAAAAATGGAAACCACTTCTTAGCTCCTCTTAGAGCACAGGAAAAGAATAGCTCTTACCCACCTTTCTTACTGACTTGAATCCCAGAAGCTGCACTTGTATACTAACTTGTCCAAGAATATTTTTAATTCTTTTCAGCCTGTGTTATTTCTTGAGTCTCAATTTTTTCCCATTTCCTCAAAGTCATTTGACTTGAATCCTCTCTCTCCTAAAAGCTATAAATCACTCAATATTATTTTCTCCAATTCCAAAATTATTTCCAGTGACCTTTAAAAAATTATTAAATGTATTTTATTTAGAAGTAAGATTATTTTCCCCATGACTTTCAGGACCCTTTGTGTGAAGGAAGGGAAACTCAGATCATAGATCTTATAATAAATGCTAAATATTTCCATTCTCTAGTGCCTGGGATTTTTTTTTTTTAAAGGTATCAGGGTCAGGGATCGAATTCTTCCTGTGTGGGAAGCAGATGATCAAACACTTGAGCCACGTCCACTCCTGGTAATGTTTTAAAATTATTTTTCAATATCACCTTTATTTTAAAAATTTAAATATGTGATCCTCTTTAAAGAAACTATTTTCTAAAATCAATTTACTTTTCAACTTCAAATATTAATTTTAATATTTTACTTTTTACTTTGTCTTTCCTACAAAGAATTGTGATTTCATATGTGACCTTGTTATGATTTCATTCATTGACTCCATAGTGAGTTTTATTTTTTGTTTTTTTCAAATTCTTCACTACCTTCTTCTTAGAACTGGACCACTTTGCATATACCACCTACATGAAACCCAGAAGATTTCTTGCTTCCACACAGCTCTGATTTACATGGTGGCTCTGTCATATAAATGGGAAGACAAATCATTTTTCACTGTCTTAAAATACAGAGGGACAGCTATATAGTTTATTAATGCTGTTTTTATAATTGGATTCCTGATGGTCAATTCTTTTTTTTTTGGCAATCAGTATAAATACTCAAATTGAACTGCAGATCAAACAGATTGTAGTAAATACGATATGGTAAATGTAGGAATTTAGTTAGGAAAAGTGTGGCTTTATAATGCAAGGAAAACACTGGAGTTCCAAATTCACCATCTGGCTACCAAGAGAGTCAATTTGTTTCACAAGTGACACCAAAGAGTAAATAAAGGAAGTTTCTGAGTCAGCTCCTTCATATCGCATTGAGAGGAATCTGCCCTCTATATTCTTTTATTCACTTAAATTTATTTTAGAATATGAAGATATGGCTGCTGCTTCAGTCCTGTCCATGGTTTAATCCTAAAACTTTCACAATAGAAATTATTAATTAAATGCCAAACTACTAACGAAAATATCTATATGGTTTACTAATGACAAAAATACTAGTGCAACCAGAAATTACAAAAGAGCATTAAATTATTTGGAAAGAAAGGATATGTCATTTCTTTTACAAGACAGTCATTAGTTGACTACATTCAAATAACACAATGAATTCTAACATTTTAAAAATGATGCAAACTAAAAAATTATGAGGTTGTCATCATGCTGGTCTAATTGATATGCATGAACTCCTTGGGGATCCAAACCAGGGCAAGTGCCCCTTTTTGTGATTTTTTTGTTGGTGTATCTGGGCAGATGATGTTTGGGGCAGAGTAGCAGGACAAAGGACTTGAGTGGAGAGTCAGGCCAGGGAAGTTGGAATCCCGACAGATTAGTCATGAAAATTGAGCTTCCACAAATTAACAAGATGTGGTGGTGGTGGTGCTGGTGGGATGTGTCATGGGGTGCATGTCCTTAGTTCCTGCCAGGCTAAGGAGAAAGGCATATTCTTCACTGTCAGGGGCCATAGCAGAGAACAATGGTCCAGCAAGGAAGAAGGCAGAGCATTGGTGTTGGTCCAGGGAAGGAGGGAGGCTCAAGCTGCCAGAGGACTGGAGCCCAAGGTATGCACAGATAACTCCGAGGAAGAGCTCAGAACAAGATCTGAAGCAAGTTTATTCTCTTGGAGGAAGGCAATAGATGAACCTAACCCACCCCACCTTAGGATTTGTTGAAGTTGATCTGTTTCTCTAGTATCAGGGCTGTGTTCTCCACCTCTTGGGAGGCCTCTAGTCCATGCTTGTGGCTGGTGTCATACCTGAACAGATTTTGACTTCCCATGGGAGGGTCACATTGGATAATACATCAGTCCCCACCATTTCTCAAAGCCCCAAATAATCTGCTTTCTCTGTGTTGTTTATATAGATTAAAATCTTCAGTGGGGAGCTCCATGTGCTGTTAAGTACCATAAAAGAAGGAACAGGAACCAGAGGTGAGCCATGAAGTTCCCCACCAGCTGGATTTTGTATGCCTGGAATGGACACTTTTTGAAACCCCAGAATAGTTTGATGAAGTTGTCCTCTAACTAGTTCTGTAGCCAGTTAGTCAGATGTAAGTATGAAGTGGACCTCCAAATACGGTTTCTAATCTTTCTTTTTTTAAAGATTTATTTCTCTCCCCTCCCCCCCCACTCTGGTTGTCTGTTCTCTGTGTCTATTTGCTGCGTCGTCTTTGTCCGCTTCTGTTGTTGTCAGTGGCACGAGTGTTTCTTTTTGTTGTGTCCTCTTGTTGTGTCAGCTCTCTGTGTGTGCATCACCATTCCTGGGCAGGCTGTACTTTCTTTTGCGCTGGGTGGCTCTCCTTACAGGGTGCACTCCTTGTGCATGGGGCTCCCCTACGCGGGGGACACCTCTGGGTGGCACGGCACTCCTTGCGCGCATCAGCACTGTGCATGGGCCCCTCCACACGGGTCAAGGAGGCCCGGGGTTTGAACCGCAGACCTCCCATGTGGTAGACAGATGCCCTAACCACTGGGCCAAGTCAACTTCCCTACGGTTTCTAATCTTAAGGGCTTTCCTAGGATTCACTCTTAGTTAATGTACATTGCCCAGCTGTGTTTGCTCCTTGGCCTCAGCTGCCAAGAATAGTGTGGCAGAAGAGGGTAGTTGGGGCAGAAAAGGATCAGGAATGAAACTGGTGATTAATATGACTGATGGTGTAATATTAAAGCTCCTGTTGCAAGTACAGTCAGTTCTGCTCTAATGCTTGTTTTGCAAATGTGAATTTGTCCCAACATGATGGATTTATCAGAGAACAATTTGAACATAATGCAAATTTCACATTTGCTTGTGAGAATTTCATCTAAGAGAAACACTAGGTGAATGCCGAAAATTGTACTCAGCTGCACAGAGCTGCATAGGAATGCACAACACACATACATGCACACACTTCAAACATCTACCAGCTACCTCAGCCCACTGCATGTGTTATGAGTTACACTCATCTACATCAGGAGATACCCCTTGCCAAATTTCAGATAACTTTCCTTATGCTATTTCCCAGTAATGCCAACACTGCCACCCTTCCATTAACCATTTCCTCAGGCAAATTTCAGGTCTTTGTCAAGGTAAAATGCCATATTTATTGTAGTATATATGCATTTCTTAGCCATTTGCTATGTGTAAAATTGTGCTACCATTTTTATTGGGTTCCTATATTTTAAAAATATGTCACTGATGACATTTTTGAGTGTTGTTCTCCTAACCCAACTTCTCCCCTAAACTCTGGGGTTTTACTACATGATATTTTTAGGAATGCATTTGTTCCATTATAGCAGAACTGATGTTATTTTATTCACTAGTATGATTAGGATAGATTGCAAAGGGTTTGGAAAAGATCTTTTGTTAACATTCTGAGATTCTGGTAGAAGAGTCCTTCCAGACCACCATTCCTCTTGATGACATGGATACAGATTTCTCAGTAGCTGCAAAATGATGGCTTTCTCTCCAGATTAGACCTTTCCAGGGCTCTCATGACAATCTGACAGAAGCCAATGTGCCTGACTAACACTGCAGACACAGGTGTGAGCCTGGCTGCTTCTGACTGTGATGGAGGGTGGTGATTTGAGGTGTACAGATGCCATAAATAATGAGTCCTTCTGGGGTTAGCAGGTGTTCTTATCAGCTTTTTGCTGTTCCAAGGTGAACCATGATATACTGTCTAGCCAGCGCTGCAAGTTGGACAAATTCTGTGGATATCGTAGGCAATTAGGTAGTTTGGGGACCGTTGGAAATTAAAACACAGGGTTAAGAATTGGCTTTGTGGCTCTGAGATTTGGGAAGATAATGGATCTGGCAGTCAGACTGAGGAAAGAAAAGACACAGTAAATAAATCTGTTCCTGGCTGACTTTTTGCATGCCACTGAGGTCTATGTTAATGGCTAATGGGAAGTTTGGCTCCCACCGGAATGGGAGTTGATGGTGTAGGTTTGGTAGTGAACAGCTCGTTTTCCCAAGTGATGCAGTTTGACTTCCATAGATGATATTTAGGAAGAGAAGGTGACATTACGACCCTCACTGAGTGTTTGGACAACCTTCCAGTGCTTCTCAGGAGCTGCCCTTGGCAGCGAAAACAAGCCACAGGTCTGGGTTGTTTAAGACTGCATCAAAGTTAAATTGCATGTGCTTAGGCTTAACTCTTGCCAGATCACTGACGACTATTAAAATACTTGATAGTGGCATAGAGTTTAGAGCAGTGATTTTTAAAACTGTGTTTCATGCAACTCAGACTGTCTAGGAGGAATGTCAGGAGAAAGGAATGGGGAGATATGAGAGGGAGAAGAAAGCATCAGGCAGAGAATACTCTCGTCCCCACTTCTCTTCAAGATAAGCTTTACCTAATGTCATAATTGGGATTCTTGGTGAAATTTCATTTGAACAACAGCAAAACACAAAGAGTTCTGAGGTTAAGCTTATAGGGAAACTATTGGGTAAGAGAGAGAGAGAAATGCGCCAGGTGGAGTCGTCTAGAAGCCAGCAAAAGTCCGCGAGGTCTAAGGCATGATTCCAACCCAGAACTGCTCTGTGCATATGTCTCAAGAATGCCATGTCCTAAGAACAACCTACCAAAGAAAAATCGAATGCACACTTTCTGACAAGGGTATCAAGTTGGTTTCTTTATAGTGGGGCTGGTACCATACAGTTCTGAATGAGTCATGCATGAGAAGAAAAATAAGAATACTCTCCAAAAATCAGATTATGCAATAGCCTAATGGAATCATGATCAGAAAAGGCTGAATGGCTCTAAGGCAGGGGTTCTTGACCTTTTTTGTTCCACAGACCCCTTTGCTAGTGAGGTAAAAGCCATGGACCCTGACTATGTCCACACTATGTACTATGTATTATTTAATAAATATATCACACCTGCACCAACACAGCCCCACAAGAATGTTTTTTAAATTTCAACTCAAGCTCATGGACCCCTTGTTAAAAAACCCTGCTCTAATGTAATTCAAAATGGGCATAATAAGTTTAAAATTTGGCCTTTTGTACTTTTTTTCATGATTCTGACTAGTTAAATGTTATAAGGATTTCCTGTGTATACTGTAGTTCAGCTCTGCTAAGACGGCAAGTTGAGAATCAATGAGACGCCATTGATTTTGGACAATCCTTTTATTTAACACCTGGTGCCCATTGCACAGATGTGTGTCTTTGTTCTTCCTTTTGACTAAGAGCAGAGACCATAGATGGGCAAATGAGGCCCTTCTGCAGATTTATTTCATTAGATTACCCAAGGGATGGCATCTTTGACTGTGAATTCATGTCCTGGCAGAAGATCAATATTGAGGGGTAGAAGTTAGACAGATTTCTGGCTTAAAAATATGAATACATTTCAAGTCCTGGGATCTCAGTGTCAGGAGCAGTACATTTTGTTTTATTTTGTACCATGGTGTATGTGCCTGCCTGAGGGAGGCTGTTCGGAGTGATGCTGAATGCACCAAAAGCTAACCTTGGGTTTCGGTGATTTCACATGATGCTGGGCAAGCCCCTGAGTCTTTGGAATCATGAAGTAGTGAAAGACCAGGTAGTGCTCATCAGTTTATATCTCTGGTGATATTCAGTATTATTAGTAGGCTTAGACTTCTTGTGGCAGCATTGACCAGAGACTGGGGTTGTGTTTGGATATTGGGTTCATGATGTTGTCATCCAGTTTGAGGAATTACTTAATCGTTATACAGTCCTGTGAGTAGATACAGTTATTGGTGGATAATAGTCTACGTCATTATTGAACTAAAGCAGTACTTTGAGGATTCCGAGTGAAGGAGGTTTCCAATTCTTTCACGTGTGCCCCAACAACCCAGTGCAGATGTCATTCTTGATCAAGTCACATGCTTCTGTTGAGTCCAGAAGGGGTTCAGAATTCTTCTAGCCATAGCTCTCTAGGTAGGCATTACCAGTCGATTAGTTGTCATACAAGATGAAACCTATTTGCCTTGCCTAACTTTGGCCTTGACCAGGCAGACAACTTAATGTTTACCACCTCTCCTGAAATGAAGCCAGACTGGTGGCCCAGTTCCAGGAAAAATCCAGAGTCCTCTTAGCAGAAAAGTTGTTCTATGTGAAAGTATCTAGGTTCATGTCTAGGGCCTATGGATTGGAGTCTGTCTAACTCTTGGTTGTAAGCTATGTACAAGAACATGAGTCATCTGGGACTATGGCTCCTACTCACCACTTGCAACCTTAGGTCAAGCATTTGGGATCGTATCACTTGTGCTCTCTGCATCAGATAGAGAAATTCATCTGGCATCATCACATGGTAGACCACCGACCTCAAATCTATGGGCAAGTAAACATAAGCCTGCACTACTGACTATTCCCACTGCCTATTCGAACCTCCCCAGGGTCTGAGCAGGTACTTGGTCAGCAGGAAAAGGTGACAACAGATGTAATTTAGTTAGCTAGAGACACCCTCTGCCAGTTTTCTCAGCTTCGTGTGCTGGGCCAGTTCTGACAAGGGGACTTCTGACCCAGCTCTTGATCACTATTAAATGTAAATAATTTGCAAAGTTAAAACATAACAGAAGCAAGGGAAGAAAAGGTAAATTGGCATTTATGGAACCTGGCACTTTACATCTCTATTTCATTAATCTTCCTTATAGCCCCATGAGGTGGGTGGCTCGGTTTCATTTTACACATGGGAAAAATGTAGCTCAAAGGACTATGGACCCTGACCAAGCTTACAGGTAGGAAGGGGCCGAACTGGGATTACATTTAAGTCTGTCCAGAGTTGCCCTCCATCCTCTGTGGGCATCTAGTTTCCACCACCTCACATGGTCTGGGCTTGGGAAGAATCTGCATCTTTCCTATCATGTAGTCATCTCTTTCTAAATTGAAGTAGTTTCTCATTAAAGTTTCAGGTGCCTACCCCACAGGCTGATAAAATGCATCACCCACCTTTGCAACTTTTACAGGTTGCACCTAGTAATAATTCTGACATTTCTGAGGTCACCTCACCTACCGCCCCTCAACACAGAGAGGCACTCTGGCTCCAGGACTCAAAACGGAAAAGCAAAATGGCAACAAATGTCAAGTGCAACAGTGATTCTTTCAAACAAAGCACCAGGAGAACAAAGCTATTAAAAATTTTGTTCTCTTTTGTCCTTCCATTTATTTGGCAGCATCCTCTTTATTCTCCTGAAATCAGCACCATCTGAAGCAATATCTACTGCTGCTACCCAGGACACAGACACTGTCCCTGTAAATATGGATCCAGTTAGAGTTAGACCCACAAATAGCTTCGGGGATTGGTAGGAAAGACCTCATAGACCCTTTATTATGATTTATAAAGTGGGGGCAGGAATAAGCAAATGAGAACTCTCCTTATCATTAAAGGAATATATACTGGTATTATATTTATTTTCTCTAATGAAGCTATGTTACTTGAGGCAAGGTATATGAACATTTTACTTAAATAAGAAAATCTTGCTATGGGAAAGGAAACTAAGGGCCACCACACAGCTTCTCAGTCTCAGGGCATCCAGCAGCTGCTGCTGCAGGCCAAGAAGCGTGCCACTGAGAAGGTGTCTGAGGCTGGCAAGTGAATGAACGGGAGGCAGAAGCCGGACAAAGCTGCAGCTCAGGCTGAAATTCAACAGTACCGCCTGCAGAGGGAGAGAGAGTCACGGCCAAGGAATCGCATGGCAGGTCCAGCACTGAAGAGGAGGAGATCCAGGAGAAGACCGTCTCCCTACCTTCTTCCAGCAGAATAGGGGTTGGCATTTTAGATGTCCTCACGTGGAATATGAAGCTTTAGCAGAGCTAGAGCTATACGCTGGTGGAAAGTTATTGAATTATTT
Organism: Dasypus novemcinctus; assembly: GCF_030445035.2. NCBI lineage: Eukaryota > Metazoa > Chordata > Mammalia > Cingulata > Dasypodidae > Dasypus > Dasypus novemcinctus. Next base: position 25,490,151 of record NC_080686.1, on the reverse strand, counting down.
CTGTATATTATGTAGTATGTCCTTTCACTTTTTGGAGAGTAGCAAACCCAACTTCTTTGCACAGACTTAGAGCTTATCCAAAGAATTTCATCTTTTCCACCTCGTATTTCTTATATATTTAATGAGTATATGTTGTCTGCTTTCCTATGTTATTTAGTTGAAGTTACATATGTAGCTAATATTGATTTTTTCTTTCTTAGCTCTAGTACCCAAACCCACTTATTTGAGGAAAGAAAGGGGTTAAATATTTTATTTCCCTAAGACTTCCTTAAAGGTCAGGGGCTTTACCTATGAAAAAATAGTAAATAGTCATGCGTAACCTGTGTGAATCCACCGCCAGCCTTCAAGTAGTCCTTTCTGGCTAAGACTTACAGCAGTGAATCCTAGAATAATTGTTTGAGTGCTTTTAGTTTCTTTTAATAAAAATTACTAGCTAGAATTCAGTAACTTATTACAAGGTATTGCTTAATGTACTGGTAACCACTTAAATGTAAAAACTGTAATGCCAAAAAAAACAAAGGAAACAGCTATCTATAACTTTGAAAAAAAAAAAAGATAGCAAGAAAGTTATGCTTTTGCATATAATTTTGATATTTCATTATTCTAATTTCATAAAGTATCCCCCATGTAACATAACTCAAACATTATATTAATACTGAGAAAATAGCTTGAGAAGGATACTGTTTTTAACAACCTGCATTTAACTATTTGAATCAAATCAGCTCTTCTTTCTTAAAAATAGAAACATGGAACCACTTGCTACACTTCTCATGCATTTGATAAATCTTGCCCTAGTTGTCTAGTCATTGATTTCTACGAAAATTCATTTGTCAACGCTCTTGTAGTTTATGCCTCGCTGTTACACATTTGTCACTAACTTGATTGAAAACACTCAGGTCTTTTTTCCTTTCTCTTTACACACCACTTTAGTATTTTTGATTTTTATTTTTCTTTGACATCTGTGCGATCATACATGGATTTTTTAAAAGCTCAAGTACTTAGTGGGATTTTTCTATCTTCCTGGGTTGCAATGACTTCTTGGAAATTTAACATTCTGAATTCACTCTGTATATTCTGAAAGCACTGGCAGCCCTGGTGAGTAATATAAAAGAATCACAAAGTAGGCTTTTTGTAAATAAAACAACAGAATACTGAAAACAGGGTGAACATTATGTTTAGTAACATGGTATTGAATTTGGCAGCCTGGGGGTGTAGTGAACAAAAAGGATTGATCTGAACACCTGCTCTCTCCCTGGGTGACTCTTTTTTTTCTTTCCCACGCACTGCCTAGTCCTTGCTTAAATAATGCCAGCCTCCTCTTCCTCTAAGCCTTGACTGCAGAGGGCTGTGCCTGGTCAGCAACCTGCAAGCCCCCACGCTCCATTATATGCACATCTGCCTAAAACTTCCTGTTCTCTCATTTTATTTCATGTCTTCTGGAATGAGTAAAAGAAACAAAGGTAATAAATTCAAATGTTGTATCATTCATTCACTTAAAAAGTTTTCGCTCCTGCCCTGATCCTCTCTCACCATTCTTTTTTTAGGAGGTACGGGGGATTAAACCCTGAGTCTTGCATGTGGGAAGCAGGCGCTCAGCCGCTGAGCTACACCTGCTCCCCTCTCACCATTCATTTTGGGTCCTGCATTTGTCCTGTCCTTATCTAGCATGGCTCTGGCACAGGGCTAATGGTCAGATCCCAGCGGCACAGTGGGCACAAGTGAACTCAAGGAGCCCTATATCTGTTTTGTTTTTTAAGGATTTATTTTTTATTTATTTCTCCCCCTACATCCCCCAGTTGTCTGCTGTGTCCATGTGCTGTTGTGTTCTTCTGTGTCCACTTGGATTCTTGTCAGTGGCACCAGGAATCCGTGTCTGTTTTTGTTGCATCATCTTGCTGTGTCAGCTCTCCTTGTGTGGGGCACCACACCTGGGTGGGCAGCGCTTTTTCACTCAGGGCGGCTCTCCTTATGGGGTGCACTCCTTGTGTGTAGGGCTCCCCTACGTGGGGGTCACCCTGCGTGGCATGGCACTCCTTGAGTGCATCAGCACTGCGCATGGGCCAGCTCCACACGGGTCAGCAGGCCCTGGGTTCGAACCCTGGATCTTCCATGTGGTAGGTGGATGCTCTGTCAGTTGAGTCAAATCTGCTTCCCCCCTACATCTGCTTTTCTTTTTAATGTGGTATAATGTGGTGGTGAATAAATGTAGGACAAGAAGCCGGCTCTGTTAGAGACAGTGTTATTATATCAGTAATTCAGTAGGTCGTGAACTCTATATTAATAAAGAGAAAATCTATAAAACGTATAACCAATGGAGGGTAAGAGAAGCCAGTCAGCTTCTCTTGGTGAATTCATCGAAAACCTTCACCAGAGTTCCCAGCCTGTGGCCCACCCTACAGAACGTGGACTTGCCCATCCCCACAGTCATGTGAGACAATTTCATAAAATCTCATACTATTTACAGATCATCTCCTGCGGGTTGTGTTTCCCTAAAGAACCCTGGCTAACACAGCCATCAAGTTGTTTCATCCTGGGGTCCTGGGGAAAGTTGACTATAGAGGCAAAGTTTTCTCATAGATGTGGAGTATAAAGGTAAGTTGGCACCGAAGGAATTGGGGCCCTATAGCATCTTCTTAGATGGACTGGGTCATAGACAGTATAATTGACGGAGAGAAAGGGGTGCTCAGGTCCAATGCATCGGTCCCTGACCTGTTGCAGTGCTCAAGGTCAGGAAGAATCAAGCTCCTTTGACCGTCAATTATTTCTTCCTCATCTCTTCTGTTTTAATCTTCCTTTTACCTGAACTTTAAGGAGACTCCAGTCAAGTCTAACATTTCAGCATTTTGATTTGATAAAACTGACATAGAACAAGAGAAAAAGCAAATGGTCGATTAAGACCTGAGTATGAACTCGTGATAATGTTGAAGTCAGGGGGAGTTGAACTAATATCCGTGCACGACAATGGAGTAAGAACCTTCTCTTTCTGTAAAAAAAGATCCTGCACACCATTCTTGGATTAAAAATGAGTGTTTCTTTTGCCTTTGTTTCCCATTTTGCTGGAAATGCTAACCCAAAGCTTAAGTAAGACTCCTAAATGTAAACAGCTAATCTGCAACTTTTTAGAGAAAGTATTCTGGAATCCCTACCATTCCCAGAAATACAGCATCCTTCTTAGGCATGGCCACAAACAGATGTAATGGATTTATTTTATTCTGTGGATACTCTCACTTTCTACTTTGTTTTCTATTTTATAAACCTGGAGAAATCCCCCTTAAACTTTTTATAAATAATGGAATTCATTCTTTTAAAAACTCAAGGTAGAAATGCAAATAGGTTGAAGTGCAGAAAGATCTTTAGGGCCAAAGTTGCCGTGTTATATCAAGCTAAGCCAATAATCTGCATGTTTGGGGCATTGGAGCTCATGTTTCAGCTTTTGCCTTGGCAGTTCCTGTTTCTACATCATTAATTTGGCATGCAAATGGCCAAGTTGCAAAGTGCCTCAAGTCATTTTTTAGTTACAGCTTTTAGGACCTTTCCCATAAAAGGCTAATGGGATGGTCCTCCAGCTTTCTCAACTCTTGCCTGGCCTTTCATTTGCACAGAGAGGAAAGGCCATGAATTAATATAAGCAGCAGCAAAGGAGAGGAGGGACGGAGCAGTGCCCAGTGTTCCCTCAGACAGCAGCAGCTCATTTCAGATGGAGACGCCGAGAGCTTTCCTACTATGCCTCAGAAACAAATCATGAAAAAATACTCTGTATCCTTTCCCATCGCTGCCATAATAAATGACCACAGACTTAGTCACATAAAACCACACAAATTCATCTCACACTTCTGGAGCTCAGAAGTCCAATTTGGAATCTCACTGGGCTAAAATCAAGGTGTCACAGGGCTACGTTCATTTCTGGGGAATCCAGGGGAAGACCCATTTCTGCATCTTTTCCAGGTTCTTGAGGCCCCATACCTTCCTTGCCTTGGTGTCACTTCCTCCTTCAAAGCCAGCAATGGCCAGTAAGCTCTCACGTTACGTATCTCTGACCCACTTGTCCGGTCTCCTTTTTTTAATTTTAATTCTTTTTCTTCGAGAAGTTAGGGTTTAAATTATCAGAAATTACAGAATTCCCATAGACCCTTCCTCCCAAACAGTTTTCCCTATTATTAACACTTGGCATTAGTGGGAGTACTTCAATTAAAATTGATCAAAGAATATTTTTATAACTTTACTGTTGACTACAGTCCATTGTTTACACTGTGTTGTACGATATTGTTCATGAATTACGTATGTGAGTGTGGTTATGTATGTGAACGTGGTTAAAGGGGAAATTTTAAGTCGTATATGTTACTGTAATACAAATTTTTTTTTTCAAAAAGAGGACTGTACAATACAAAAATTTTTTAATGTAAAAATGTAGTAAGGTAAAAGGACAGCAACTGGAAGAAAGGAAATCTTATTTTCCCTTTGTTTTTTCCTGACTCTCCAGATTTAAATATGTCAAGCCCTCATGAAAAGGTAAAGCCATGTGTTACAATAAAGGAAAATTAATTTCTTAGAAAGTCTGATGAATATGTCTATGGTGGAACCTGAGCAGATTATGTTAAACAGTGGTATATACATTGTAAACAGTCAGTATCAAACCTGGCCACTCAGTAAGTCAATTCCATTTGAGATCTTTGCTTTTCTCTTGTAGAACTGGCAATAGAAGGATAATAGAGAGTAAGGGAACATATATGCTAGAAACATTTTTTTTCCCCTCTCCCAATGATAACAAAAAAGCTTGGCTATTCATATTTACAAGTCGTCCATTCGTTCAAAATATTGATTGAGCAATGCTCTGGAGAGGGAGAGAATGTATGTGGATGTGTATGCATGATCATGAAAATAAAATCTGCCTCCACCTTCAATCTGGTTTACAATTTAGAGAGAAATACCACCTATTGCAACCACCACATGATTCCTGAGTGCAGTGAAGACATTTTATGCGGATTTCTGAACTTCTACAGTTTGAAATTCACTTCTGATTTTATTTTTCTGGCCCCTACCAAATAGCCAAAATGAATTCTCTAAAAAAGATTAATTTCCTTTCACTTGAAATTTTAAAAACCTAAACCATTGCTACTTCAGATATGAATATTTCTTGCTTTTTCTAATAATTTGTAAGAGACTTTTTAGGAAACTCAAATCTATTTTAGAGACACAGGATCATACACATATCATTCTGCAGATGTTTGAGAGTCTATTTTTTAATATTGTCCAAAAAATCCTAAGATCTTTGAATAATATAATCCGTTAGTTTTAGCATGTTTTAAGCTGGTATAAAAAAGAAAATTGCGAGTGTTCACAAATAAGGGCGATAAAGCTAATGATAGATGAGGAATTTGAGTCATAAGTCATTATTTTGATGGAGGAAAGCAGCAGAATCAAAATCAATAAGACTTAGAAAATTTTATGTTTCTATTGGCAGCTACTGTCAGCTTCCTGCCTGTTGGGAGACGCGATTGGGTATGTGTTGGAAGGGGGTGAAACTATGCCTAAAACTTCTGCATTCTGTGGCGTTCTGGCATGGAGCCAAGCCCCTACAGCCCTCTGTTCTCAAGAGCAAGACTGGAGAAACTCTAGTACCTTCCGAAATTTCCTTGCTAGTAATATAAAGCCAAGAATGTTAATAAAAAGTCACTTATTTCCTTTCCTTTAGAAGAGTTCAAGCACCTTGGAGACCCCAAGAACAAAAATGCCATTATCTGGCACTGGCTGAAGGACTTGGATACACGTTTACACTTTCTGCGATCCAACTGTCTTCTAAAGCCCATATTTATTTCTTTGGATTTGATTACTGGCTATTTAGTGTCACTTAAAAGAAATATCTAATAGTGTTTCTAGCTTTTCATCTGATAATCGTAACTTGTAAAGGAAAAAACTTCCATATGTTGAGTCAATGGCCAGCCCCCACCCTGCCTCCAACCAGCACCCCCATCTGCTGGATCTAAATGATGAATATATTTCTGGGTTAAAACATATATAGACCACACTTGGCGGGGGGGGGGGGGGGGGGGCAGAATAACATTTACCCATCCAAAAATAAAATTATGGGATAGCTTGAGGGTTATCCTAGCTACACAATTTTACTTGTTTGCATCTTTCAATTTCTAACTAAGTTTCCGCCGAATTCACAAATCTTTTCTAAATGTCTGCATCTCCTCCTTTGGTGTTCGGGGAAGCGCTGGGATTGTGCCTTCCCTCTCACTGTGACCCCACCCTTCACTTCTATTTGTGCGACAGAACTACTTCATCCCTTGTGTTTTCCTAATAAGCTTTCACATGTTAAGTGGGCTTATCCTTACTTTTGTAATTTTCATTAGCAATTAGGATGTACCTTGCACACAGGTCGTATAGAAGCCAACACAATTTAAAAAATCTAATTGAGGGAAACGGACTTGGCCCAGTGGTTAGGGCGTCCGTCTCTCACATGGGAGGTCCATGGTTCAAACCCCGGGCTTCCTTGACCCGTGTGGAGCTGGCCAGGTGCAGCGCTGATGCGCGCAAGGAGTGCCACACCACGCAGGGGTGTCCCCCGCGTAGGGGAGCCCCACCCGCAAGGAGTGCACCTGTAAGGAGAGCCGCCCAGCGCCAAAGAAAGTGCAGCCTGCCCAGGAATGGCGCCGCCCACACTTCCCATGCCGCTGACGACAACAGAAGCGGACAAAGAAACAAGACGCAGTAAATAGACACAGAGAACAGACAACCAGGGGAGAGGGGGGAATTAAATAAATAAATAAATCTTAAAAAAAAAAAATCTAAGTTTGAGGTCTCTCTTGATATCAACCCTCCAAACATTCAGTAACTCCTTACAAAAGTATACCTTTGGTGGTGGTGGTGGGTCATGTTTAAATTAAGACAAATTTCTTTTGCATTTACAAATTGTTTTTGGCATAGGAGTCAAAGTGAATTAGTTCAGGGTTTTTGTTTTACATTCACTGCCAGAGCATACTGAATTTTGGAAAGCTGTGAATATTTTTTGATAGTGCATAAAATTTTACTAAATCTACCAGCTAGCCCCAAAATCATTCTGTTACAAATCAGTAAATAGAGAGAAACATGGGGGAATCCTGAGTTTTAGAGTTCAAATAGAAATAACATTGACCTGTCCACAAAAAATGGTGTCATTACGTTTGTGTCCTATAATAACAAACTATACATTTATATTTACAAGAAATAACTGTTCACTAAATAATCAAAAATCACTTTCAAATAACTCTAAAATTGTCCTGGAATTTCCGAGTGGGGCCGGGGTGAAGAGAGGAGACTTTCTCTAAAGTAACTGATACTGATTGTGGGGATGTTGGCTCTATGTCTCTGTTACTGATATCCACTGTGCAGTTCAACAAGTAGTCAAGTCATTATCAAATCATTAATCAGATTTTTTTAAATGGAAGAAATGCTTTAACTTTAAACTGACATGGTGTCACATTTCCTGTCTCATGAAAATGCAGAGAAATCAATCTCCTTCAACATCTTCAAACACGAATCGCAAGTTTGTGAAGACAGAAAGAAGATAACGTTCATTAAAAATAAATGCCAGTTGATTATTAAAAATAAATGCCAGTTGATTATTAAAAATAAATGCCAGTTGGTTTCACACAATGTCACTTACAAGGTCCTAAACCTCGAGAAGCCTGCTACTCCCTGCTAATATGTTCTTGGAAAACAGATCGTGGAATCTTGGAGGAATGTCAAAGGGAGGCAGGACTTTGACTCTGGTCTCCCCTCTGAATGACTTTAACAGAGCCTGTATTGTCTCCCTTTTATGATAAATGCAATGTCAACATTCTAGGAAGCCCCATTTTTGTTTATGAAAGGGCTTAGATTTCATTCTCTGCTTGGCTCTTCTTCTGGACCTTTGCATCATTAATCCTTGAATAAACTAAATGCCAACTACGTTCCTGTCCTGGCCCCTGAGCCCTGTTTCGACCTAAAGTCTCTGGACACTGGTTCATGCCAGAGTCCTCCCCCACAGGCGTGCCCCTGGAGGTCTAGAGGCAGCCTGAGCCAAGCCGCTTGAGGTGGAGGCAGAGAGCCCCTGCCGGGCTCCACGGATGAGCGGTGAGCGGTGAGCCGCTTTGCCTGTTGTCTGGTCTCTGACCCATGCTAAGTGACTTCATTAGTCCTCTCTTCTGTTGAGAAAACCATGTAATTCTAGATGCTTGACCAGAGCAGCTGCTGCTTTGTCTTCTGGTTTCACTAAAATGGGAATCTCAAAGGAGATCAAAGAAGGTCAGATGGACATTATGGAACTCAAAGTCCTGAAACTTGTGGAGGAAAGATAGGATGATATTTAAATTTGTGCCTTTTCCTTCTATTTACTGCTATGGGACATCACGTGTTATATTTGAAAATCTAAAACAAGAGTTTAGTTAAAGCATTTACTTTAGGCATGAGGTTGAGAGGGGCTATTTTATTTGATTTTCTATTTCATTCCCATTTAGTAAAACCAAAAGACAAATCAGCAGTGGCTCTTGCCAAGCATCTAGAATTCCACAGTTTTTTTTTTACAACAAAGAGAACAGAGAACTAACGAAGTCACTAACTTGGATTAGGGACTTGACAACAAACAGACCTGCTCAGTGAGCTGGGCAGGGGCCTCTTGCTGTTTCTGTTTTTGCAGTTGTACATACAGCTACTTCTGTAGTATTATCAAGCATGAAGGGTGAGCACACATTAAAAAATTAGAGAAAAAGAGATAATAGTGGTTCTAAGAAGCAAAAGGATTAAATGAATTCTAAAAGCTTTAAGGCAAATTGCATTAAGTCCTTGCTATAGACAAGATCTGTATTGAGTGTGTTCACCTTTATTATTTAATTGCTCAATCCCTGTTTCAATGTTATTTACTGTTTACTTAACCACTGAGCTTAATCTTAAAATTAGTTTTAATCCTAGCACACTTAAATGTACTGAATATGGAGGGGAAATCTGGATTTATTTTCTTAATGGGTGAAATTAGTAATAACTAAATATTAATCATTGACACTAACTGATAAGCAGTCACCAAATGATCAATTGGCTATTGAAAATGTTGTGCCAAGTGACATATAGCATGATTAAGCAACACAAAAAAACTCAAAATATTGGCTTCCAAAGGTGTACCTAGAAATTTTCTAACTTCTATCATGAATCTTAGATGCCCTCCATTTCCACCTTTGAGATTCTACTTTGAGCACTTTGGGGTTCAAATACATATCCATAAGAGAATTCTTGCTCCTCCTTTGATGGATGCTTATACTTATAGTAATTGGAACACAATGACTATTTCTTCAATTTATTAATTTCTTAACTCATTTCAAAGACAATTTGAAGCAGATGTGGCAATTTAAATCTCATTCTCATTTTGGGATGGAAAGTGGGAACAACATTTTACAGGAGTCTAGTTTAGGCACAAATGGTTCTAATGGTAAAAGAAATTAGTATTTACATAAACAGAGGTGGTTATAGTTCTCAATGACTTTTGTTTCAAATCTATCACTATACAGTCAACACATATCACAAACTAACTATAGCACAAAGAACAAAAATAGCCGTGTGTGACAGTTTGAATTATTTTTGTGGATCCCAAAGAGAGAAATATTATGTTTGTAAACTAATCTCTTCTTCTGGGTGTGATACCCTTTGATTATACTGGATTCACCTGAGGGGCCCTTGATTAAATTACCTGTTAAGATCAGGGCTTTGATTTGAACACATCAGTAAGACATGACTCAGATTAAGTTCCTGCCCCTCTTGGTGGACCAATATAAATGACACTCACTCAAGAAGACACAGAAAAAGAAGAGAACTTTGTCATTTTAATCCTACGTGTGACAGAAAGGAGAAGGCTCAAACAGCCAAAACCCCGGGAAAGATGGACCCTTTGCCAGAGAGCCTACAGCTGACCTCAGGAAGAGGGCCAAGACTGAAACCGGAAGCCCTGAGGGGAAACCTGAAACCCTGCAACCAGGCAGAGGACACGCCCATCTTGCTTCAACGCGTGGTAGCTGTCTTTGGTGAGAGTTGGACTCTTTAGGGCCTTGTAACTATAAGCTTTTACCCTTAATAAATTCCCTTTATCAATCTGTTGGCTAACAGATTTCTGGTACTCTGCTGTGGTATCCCTTTGGCAGACTAATACACCTAAGGCTAGCTAATGTTAGATCATTCTCATTTAATTTGTCAACAATCATAAAATCATAGGGCTTGAATACCTTATAGGATGTGGCTATTTAATAAACGTCACAGCACTCCTACCAATTCTTTGCAAAACATTTGGTCCTATTATCTTGTTTTCATCTGCTGGGCTCTATTTTGTCCTGTAGAACAAACTTCAGGGAACTTTCTACCTTGTTTACTTACAGCAATTGTTTTTTTCATTGAATTCCTTTACCTTTTCTGGTAGTGACATGTGATATCAACCTCTATTTCCACTTAATCTTTTCAGTCTGGCTGAACGGCTTGGGGGGTCAAACTTTATTGTGCACAAGAATCAACTGGGCATCTTGTTAAAAACAGGGGTTTCTGGATTCTGGTCCTAGAGATTCTGATTCATTACATTTGATGTGGGGTGGGAGTGGGAATTGCATTTTTCACATTTCAGACCATTCTGATGCAGGTTGCTGAGGGCCTACAAACTAAGAAACTCCATAATTGGGGAATTTCCCATGGCTCTGAGGCTGACTTTTTCCTAAGGAACTGTTTCAGTTATCTATTACTCAATAACAGATGACCCCAAAAATTCATGGCTTAAAGCAACCACAGTAATTAATTTTGCTCATGAATTGGCAATGTGGACAGAGTCTGGTGGGGATGGCTCATCTCTCTTCATGAGGTATCAGCCAGAATGGCCTGATTGAAACTGGAGAATTCATTTCCAGGATGGCTTCCAAATTGGTGCTGTTGGCCAGGAGCTCAGGCAGGAAGCTTCTGGTCAAAGGCCTTGGTTTCTTTCCACATAGGGATTTCCATAATTTGCTTGAGCTTCCTCACAGAATGGTAGCTTGGTTCCTAGGGTGTGTGTTCCAAGGGACATGACATAGAAACCACCTGGCACTTAAGACCTGGTCCTAGAAACTGAGACAGCATTGTTTTCTCTGTATTCTGTTTGTCAAAGTGATCATAGAGCCATGCCAGATTCCAGGAGAAGATTCCATCTCTCAGTGGGAGGAATGTCAAAACAGTTTTGGCTATTTTTTAATCTGTCAGAGAAATCTGATTATTTCATCGGTTATTTCACTCAGAGGAAATTTAGGGGTCATCTAGTCTAGTGATTTTCATATTAGCATGTGTGGCAATCCATTGGTGTGCAGAGAGAAAATATTAGAGCTTTATTATATTTTTCTCTTCTTTACTTAAAAAAATAACATACAATAAAATGGACTTTTTTTGCTTTTGGTATCCAGTTTTATGAAATTTCATACAGGTATAGATTTGTGTAATCACCACTGCCTCCAGGATACAGAAGAATTTTTATCACCTCAAAAACTTCCTTGTGCCATGACTTTATTTTCACACCCTCACCCTACCTACAACCTAGGTAAATAATGATCAATTTTCTGTGAGAATAGTTTTGTTTTTTTGCGAATGCCAAGTAAATAGGATAACAGAGGCTGGCTTTACTCCATGCTCTTGAGATTCATCTATATTGGTGCACATTTAGTAGTTTTTCTTTTTTACTGCTGAGTCGTCTTCCATTGTATGAGTATACTATATTCTGTACTCTATATTTGTTTAAAATCTTCCACACCTAAATTAAAAAGAATGCTTGTAGAGCTGTATCTAGCCCACCCCTCTCACATTTTAGATGCAAGAATGAGACTTGAAAGAATTGATGGACTTATGAGCAGAGGACACACCCACATCTTCTGTCTCCTCCAGTGTGTCATGCTGCTGACTCTCCAATTTAGGTGGAATAATGAATTGCATAAGAATTTTAAGTGAACTGTACAATTTATCACATTCTTGCATTTGGCAACCACCGTACTTGGAAGATTTGATTGATATGTTAAAATCACAGGTAGAGAGCAAATCAGAGTTGGAGATACTACTCAAATCTTATCAAAAATTTTTTTTCCAAAAAAAATGTGTGTATTGCAAAGAATGCAAATTACTAGGCTTGTGGGAACTGAAAAGGCTTACTCTCTTAATCTGGTATGTGATGAGATCCTATTTTTTGTTATTTTTTGTTATTCATGTCAGCAAATAGTAGAAAACAGTGAGGAAAGAGATCATGATTCTACAACACTGATGCAGAAGAATTTAATTAGTCAGAATTGGCACATGCCAAGCTGCTCCTCTTTATTGCCACTGGTCCCTTGGTTAAGGAATTGTTGTGTTTGTCATTATTATTTTTATACAACAAACACATGAAATGTTTTATTTTCTGAACTATTTGAGAGTAATTTGTATACATCAGCTATAACTCTTTACCCCTAAATACTTTAGCATGCATTTCCTGAGAATAGGGACATTCTCTTTCATAATCACAGTACAGTTATCAAATTCAGTAAATTTAACATAGATACAATGCTTTATCTAATCTACAGTCCTTATTTGAATCTGATAATGCCTTTTACAGCATTTTTTCCCCCTCCAATCAGGATCCACTCTGGGATCAGGTATTGCATTTGGTTGCCATGTCTTCAGTCTTGTTTAATCTGCAACATTTCCACAGCATTTGTCTTTTTTTTTCTTTTTGTTGTTGTTGTTGTTTTTTGAATAATGAAAATGCTCTATTATTGACTGGAGTAATGAATGCACAACTCTGTGATTATACTAAATACCACTGACTGTACACTTTAGATGGATTGGATATTTGTCTATTATTGATTACTATATTAATTATTTCCCTTTGTAAAAGGAAACCTGAACCTCTCAGACCAGCTTAGCTTGGCTAAAACCTGCAGAGAAGACAGAGTTCTTTCCCCTCCACACTCTTAGACCTTGATGGCCCATTCTGATTAAGGGGATAGACTTTGACACTAGGGATGTAAAGTTGTATCCAAACTAGTAGAATCCAAATTTGAATCAAATGACTATGGTTCATTATAATTCAGCATGTCTCAGCTGTTTAAGTTCTTACTTGCTTTCTCTTTTCCTAGCTATAGTACAAGGAGAGCATTGTATTTCCAATAAATAATGCATAATTAATTCGTATTTCCAAAAGCATAATACCCTTCAAATATAATTGTCTTCTCTCTACCCAAACAGCAAATGAGATCAGTTTTTTGTCTTGGAGCAATCAGTGCCTGTTATTTGGCAATTAGGAAGCGCTTAGGGAACGGATCTGTTTCTATGGGTTCAACTACTCAAAATCAACCTTGTTACTATGGAATGGATAGCATTCTTTTACATGGGAAATTTTATTTAACAAAGTTAGAGACTCTTGCTCTAAGGGAATTTTAATAGGTACCATCTTAGAGAACTTAATACTTCTTAATTAAATAGAATAGAGAAGTCATCGAGATGCTGATCACAACTTTTGAGCATGGGTTTGCCAGCTGCTGTAATAAATACTGAGATTAACTCAAGCAAGTTTAAATAAATAAGAGTGTGTTTACTTTCTTTTCTGGATTATGTTTTTAGGTTGACACTCACTCATACACACTTACCAACACACACACAACACACACTTAAACACACACTTGTTGGAGAACAAGAAACTCATATTGTAATATTTATTTATGTTTGTAGTGGTAGCCTTCAAGGTCTTTTCAATGAACCGTTTTCCCTTTAAGTTAAGAAATGAGACTAGGGTAATATAGGTCATTGTAGTGCAGTATGTTTTTAGACAATTTTTGGTGTAACGATGACAGATGAAGAGAGGAGAGGGTTAGAACCAATGGCATGGTAATATCTGAGGAGGGGGAGACCTAACCGGGAGCATGCATTTTATAATTAAACTGAACCATTTGCTATGTCACCATCCAGGATATTGTTGATGTAACTTATAAAATATTTTTTTTCCAAACATGGTTAAAATCGACTTCCATATGTACTGAAAAGTTTCCTTAAATTTACTAATATTACGACCCATGGCTTGTTTCATTCTGTGAAGGAGATAGAGTAAGGTAGTGGTGGGAGCCCAAGGACTTGTTTCTGATCTTAAATCTTTGCCTTGCCTGCTGAGAGACCTCAAGAAAGTCACATTCTCCTCTTCTGTCTTTGTTTCTGGGGGTGGGGGCAGAAGGTGAACCTTAGTTAAGATTATCTCTAAAGTCTCTTTGGGATCTACATTCTGTGATGATGACAATGATCTATTAAGCCGCTGTCAGTACTGTGTTGGCCACTGTCTTACAGGTGCTTAGCACGTTGATGGGTGACATGACATTCCCTGACGTGATAACTGGTGGGCAGTGGTGTAGTACAGAGGAGAGGTCTCTAAGATCATAAGGTGGGGTGGTGAGGGAAGGCTTCATGGTAGAACTAGAGTAGAACAGGACCATAAAAAAAAAAAAAAAGGATTTAAATAGGCAAAAAAGAGGGGAGAGGACATTGTAGGCCAAGCAGGAAACATGGAAGCTGAAGACAGAGGCATAAAGCTCAAGCTTTCCATCTGCCATGAAAACTGGCTGAATCTCCCCAAGAAGTAAAACACTCCTTGCTCTACATTCTCAAAGTGCTTTGCAGCTACCAAAATGATAGCAATTACACTATATTTTCTCTCCTGTGTTTCTTTTATTGGACAGCACAATCATTTTATATTCATCTTTAAATGGCCAAGGTCCAATAGATGTCTTGTATCGGGCAGGTTGGATACTTGGTAAATAGCTGTCACATTAATGGATAGGGTAAGCTGTGAGAATACTAGGGAGGTAAGGCTGGTGAAGTAGACACAGTGGTGTACCAATCAGATCCCCCTTTTGGGACCTGGCACTTAATTCCCCAGCTGTTGGGAGTGTTGGTGGTTGATGACTCAGTCACTTCCTGGGAACTGCTCTCAGCTGAAGAAAGTTGTTTCACCCAAGGTCATGCCTCCTTCCCAGGAGAGGCCCATGTTCAATTGCTGGTCACTACAGGAGTATAAAATTTCAGTCTCCTTGCCTCAAGGTGAAGAATCTTGAAGTGATATTACAGTTCAAGAGCTCCCTATGGGGTTGGCTGATGCCTTTGTTGAGATTGCGTTGCAGTCTAACTTTCCCCTCTGCTCAACCCTATACCTTTCAGCTCCCACATGTGTTCATTCTAAGGATACATCCCAATACATTTCCTTTATGCAAATCTCCATCTCAGAGTTGGTTTCTCAGAGAATCCAATCTAAGACAGCTGGTATGGGAGTTTAATTATGGATACTATAGAGGATAGTGTTTGAACGACCTTGCCTTGAACCCAAATGTCATCTTTCTGAGAATAAGGAGTTGCCCCTTATCATCTGTTAGAAAATGATTGCCTTAAATATACAAACTTACAGTGATTATGAAGGTGGAAGGCACTCCTATAGTTGAGTGGCACTTCTACAGTTGACATCTTGGAGTGGAAAGGAAGATTTGTACCAGATTATAATTTTCTGTGGATTATACCTTTTCAATGGTGCACCATCATTTTTGCTAAAGTTCTGAGGGCCTAAGCAAGATGGTAGTTTTTAAACAAAATTTAAATCATGATTCTATTCATAGGTACTTTATGTATAATCGCTATCAGGCTTCAATGCCATAACATCTCTGAAATATAGTCTAGTGGGTTTTTCTGTTCAGTGTTATATGCAATTTATCTGTATTTAGTACTGCGGTGTTAAGGGAGAAATTGTCCATGGTTTCTCAGATATTTGTTTATTTTCCACTGGAAAACATCTTCAGCAGAATGAATCCCCTGGAGAGTGACACCTAGAGTCCTCAGACCACCCAACGATGGCAGGTGCAATATGACATTCGTGCCCTCCCACCATGGTGTAGAAAATGAGAGGTTGGAGAATCATTTCCCCAACTTGGTTCAATCTCAAATTTTCCTTAGATTGTCCTTACTTAGGCCTCCATAGATTGGTTAATTTAATCCTGTAGGTATTCCGTGATACTTTCCTTATTATACCCTCAAAAACACACCCAAACTTGCATGTATCTGATGCACATGCAAGTCCGACTGTTCAGAAAAAATCTTTACATGTTGATCAGCACAATTGACCCTATTAATGCTTTTATTGAAGCAATCTTGTTATACCGAAGAATCTTTTCACCTCTTCTCTATTTTTATACTTTTCCCAATAGAATTTTCTTTTTGATGCCCTTTACTTGAAATCCTTCAAATATTCTTCACCATTCCAGCCAGAGGAAATAAATTATGCCCTACCATCAAGAAGATAAAATCAGCAATAGAACAACCGCTATAGGTCACTTGGAGCCTTTTCCTTTTGACAATATGCTTCATTTCGATAACAGAAGGATTTGGCCACCTTGTTCAACCCAATTTAAAATTCACACAGGGTTGCAAACTAGAAATGAGAAAATGGATTTTCATGGTTGCCTCCTGGAGGGAAATTTTTTCCCCAACCCTAATCTGTAGCGTTAGTCTTCTGCCTCTGTGTCTAGATTATGTATTTTCAATAGCAAGGCATTGTCTCAAAAAGCACAGCTTCTGTGTGTTGCCTTTTCTTATGTGCAGCAAATTTCCTCAAGTTTCTCTTTTGATGCCTTAGCATCACTGAGGAAAACTCATGCCCGAAGCCTATGAGGGAAGAACCTGGCACAGTTGCTTTCTCAGGAATCTGCCACCTGTTGTCTTCTCCAAATGAGATGAGTACAGAAGCTCAGAAAGGATGTTTTTAGCAAGTTTATATATTCTGTCTTATAAACTCAGCTGACATTTATGTTTCCATGCTGAAGTTGTGAATCAGGACTTAAAGGTATTTGTCTTTCACTTTAGTATATGATTTAGGAATTCATGACCACGTCAAAACCGGCAACACAATTCAAAATGAGCCAGAATGCAGTGTATCTTCCCAGTTCCATTTCTTGCTCAAAACCTCCTCAATTCACAGGAGGTCATCTACTATACTGATAGAAAGCACCTGTCGGGGATAAACTACCCTTTCTCTTTCTAAAGTTACAATCTTTCTCTACTGAAACTTTTCTTAGTGATGGGAAAGACATTTAAAAGTTCAAGTATTGAGGCTTAACTTTGGTATGGAGACAAGACCTCAATTTTGATATAGTGAAAGAGGAAACAGACAAATAAAAGAGAAAATAAAAGCCACTGCTGCCCTGACTCTATCCTGATGGATCGTGCATTGTGAAACTTTGCCACAGATTATCACCTGTTTGACAGCTGCATAGATGTTTGAGACTTGACTTTGCAAGGTACAAAATAAAAAGAAACATTTACCATAAAGAGGAGAAAAATATTCTACTAGGGAATAATAGGTAGTGTTATGACCTCAACTGTCATCTCACAGAAACCTGAAGCTCAAACTCTGTAGCTCATTATTACAAAGATAATTTAGGCTTTGTATTTTGCAGGTGCCACAAGGTAAAATGCAATCAGCATTAATTAACATGCTCTCGCTTATAATTATGCCCATGATAGATTCAGAAGAATGTAAAGCACCATGAAACAAATACTTAAAGGTAATTAGAAGAAACAGAAAGGCTTTATAGACTTAGATTGCTTCAAATTATTGAACTAAATATGTACGTTCATGTTTATATTTGTTTACTTAGGGTTTCTTCTTTAGAGACTGTTATAGTTCCTTAACATGGCACTTTTTCATAATCAAGATTATTTTAAATCTTGCCTACTCTGTGAAATCCTTCTGAACTTAATGAGATCGTAATTTTCTCTGGTTCTCCTCCTTACTTTTGCCCATTTTCTTTTGGCGAGTACTGCTTTCTTTATTCACACATTGGTTTCTGAGTTCCCTGGAGGTTTTCTTATACTACACATTCTCCTTGGGCATGGTCTTTCCACTTCTACAAAGGACAACCCAGTGTAGTCCCAAATCGTCATCTTGAGCTGTGTCTGGACATCTCGTAGACCTTCAAAGTTAACATGTCTAATACCGTGCCTCATTTGGTCCTCCTTCCCAAACCTGAGTTCTGTATTGTCAACCTCAGTTAAGGATGTCACTATCAATTTAGCCATCCTTCTTTCTCCCTCGCTTTCCTTCCACGAGCTTCCACATTTTACACAAATCTGTCTCAGAAAAAGCCTTTCCCTCCATTCTCAATGCCACAGCTGCAGTCCAGGCCCTTCTTGACTCTTGCCGAGACCACTTAAAAAGGCTTCCTCTTTGTGGTCCCAGTTGTCAGATCACTCCCCTTTCATTTCACACTCCACAGCACTCTGTTAGATACCCACAGAACAAACACAACCTGGTGATGCTCCCAGTGCAAACCTGCATTTGTTCTCCTCTGCCTGTAGAATTGAATACAAGCCACGTAGTTCCTAAGTTTTCACCTTCATATTCCTGCCCCCTTGAACCCCACTCTACTTTGTCTCCAGTCAGTATTTCCTTAATGCAAACATTTTGCTTGTTCTTTTAAACTATACTGTTTGCCCTTGCCTGGAATGACTTTCCTTTCCTTCCTCATCCAGCAACACCACTCTCAGGCTTTGGGTATTTTACTTTATTATCCTTTTTAATAGGAAGACATTCTTATATTTATACTATTGACCTCAATCTTTATTTACCACCCAAATTGCTATATTGTATAGTCTGTAGATTAACTTCTAGCTTCCTTTCAATTGGTATTTATGTCAGTAGACCAGCCCTTTCAGCCACAATCCCATTTATATACCAGCAGTGTTAGTTATACTCACTATAATGTGTTACCATCAACTCTATTCATGTCCACATTTTTACAATAAACCTTATTAAGAATTCTACATACATTAAGCATCAGCTCTTATTCTCAACCCATATTTTATCTCCTAGTAATCTATACTCTAGAGTTCTTATCCAGGGGCCAGACCCCTAAGGGGTCTGTGGAAAGATTTCAATGGGTGTGAGTTTGAACTGAAAAAAATAAACTTATTATCTTTATTTTTTCTGACTACTAACTGAAATCTAGCATTTCCTTCACTTATGAATGTATGCAATAAATAATTTACAGCAGTATTCATTTCACCTGACTGGCAAAGGGGTCTGTGGAACAAAAAAGTTACCCTTGCTCTAGAGTTTACCCCCGTGAGTTTACTCATCATATTTAGTTCCTATTAGTGAGGTGGTATTATATTTTTTAAAATAAAAATTTTCATTGAGATTATTTGAAGACACGTTTTAGATTTTTCTGCAAGTTTTTGGGCAGATTGTTTTAAAATCCTGTCAGCTTATTCTCTGGGTTAAAAGTACAGGCTTTCAGTTTTGGAATTGATAGAAATCACTCCTAAGTTCAGGAGTAGTGGAGGCAAAGGGACTTTTCTCCTAATAATTTCTCTTAAGAAAATTCCACCCTTGTTCAATCCATGGAGGAAACACAAATAGTTCCAGTAGGTTCTCTTTATCCCTGATGCCACAGCAATTACTGGATTGAAATAAAGGCAACTATGACCCAGAAGACAAAAGTATTAATGTATCAACTAAGAAATGAATCAATGCTGTCTATGATTCAGAATAAAATTAAAGGGAAGATTTGGTATTAATCTGAAGCCACTGCATAAAGTACCGAGGGATATGTTTTACTTTTTATTATAGATATTTACAAACATAGGATTGGCACAAAAAGCAAAGTGTTAATCATTCCAAAATTCAGCCAATACCCAAGTTCAACTGTTAGTAACATTTTATCAGCCATGTGTCTTCTATTCCTCATCATTTTATTTTTCTGGAATATTTTAAAGCAAATCCCAGTCATCACACCATTTTATTTGTGAATAATTCAGCACACAACTGTGGTATAAAGGAATATTAAAAAATGTAACAGTACCGTTATCATACCAAACAAAAGTACAATTCCTCAACTACTTCTATTATTAACAATATTTTATCTTTATCCATATCATTGTTACTGTCATTATTGAATCATTATTTAAAACAATTCTTTACTCTCTCATCCAATCTTGTTTTCAACTTTCCCTATTATCCCATAAATGCCTTTGCATACCTGTTTTATCAAATCAGGATCCAGACAAGGTATACATGTCACATTTGGTTGATATGCTACTTAAGTATCTTTTCATCTATCACCTACCATCCTTTTTGTTTATGTTAATTATTTGTTGAAGAAATTAGACCATTTATCCCACAGAATTTCTCAAATCCTGGAGAATCACCACTTATCCTTTAAGATCAAGCACTTATGTCTACTTCTGGGATTCTATCGCTGATTCCTAAAGATAGATTTTCTGTCCTCTGTGCTCTTGTAGCCCCTAATTCCTAGAATTATCAAGTTAATTTGTAGTTGTTTACTTGTCTTACTTTTTCAATAAATTGTTAAGCTCCTTGAAGGCAGGAACCCTATCTTATTCATCTTTGTATTTCCAGAACTTAATGTAGTGTCTGACATATAATTAGTGCTTTAAATTTCTTTTCCCTAAGTGCATGAATAAATGGACAAATAAAACAGAAAAAAGGTGATACATGAAGAAAGAAGTTGGCATAGGATGATGATTATTATGGAGGAAGATTAAGTACAATTTAGGTAATGCTTTCCATGCATTATGTACTGGGCTGAGTGATTTATAGTGTATGATTTGCTTCTCCCAACATATCTGCCTCATTCTTGCATTAAAAAATAATAAAAATAATCCTTTCATTTGCATTCCTTAATATTCCTTGTATTTTTAAAACTTTTTAATTTAGAAATAATTTGTCTCACAGGAAATTGCAAAAATAGTACATAGAACCCTGGGAAATCTTTACTCAGCTTTCCCCATGGTGACATAACATCTAACTGTTGTGGATTATCAAAACAAGGAAGTTGACATTAGCACAACACTGTTAACTAGATTATATACCATATTTGGTTTTCTCCAGTTTTCACATGAACTCATTTTGTTTTACATGGGTGTAATTTTATGCAATTTGACCCTAGTTTTGATGGCAGATTTATCTCCAAATTTCAAATTATGTGGATACATAAAATCACAGAGATAAAACAGTATTCATTCTTGTTTAGGTTTTTGTTCAACTGGTGCAATGTAAATATCTTTTTTTGTGATATTATATCATAACTTTGCAAGATATTACCATGCAGGGGAAATGGGTAAAGAGCACACGATCTCAATTATTTCTTACAACTGAATGTGGATCTACACTTATTTCAAGATAACAAGTTTAATTACAAAAATATAAAATAATAAGGTTAATTCCTAATGGGAGAAAATGTATGTATAATCTCCAAGTAAGCAGAAAAAAAAAATACCCAGGAAAAGAACACTTTATCAATGTAACAGAATTCAGGAAAGAGAAGAAGGAAAACAAAATAAATCAATAGACAAACAAATAAAAACTGATCAATAAAAGATACCAGATTAAAAGGATCAAAGTTTGTCCCATATATAGAAGAGTGTGCAGCCTACCTATTAAAAGACAGGTATCTAGTTCAAATTTTATACTTTATAAATGAGAAAATGGAAGTCCATGAAGCTCAAGTAACTTGTGGTTGTTCTTAAAGCAAATCAGAGCCTGCATCCCGCCTGAAACCCAGTCCCCCTAATTCAAAGGCTTGCATGCTTTAAATTTAAAAATTCTTTTACTGCAGAAATGACCTGCTCCACCTAACATCCCATTGGACTTGTTGGCATGCTTTTTGATATCCTCAAATCATAAAAGAAGTAGAATGTGCCTGACATTGGAATTACATTTTTCTCCCAAGTAAAGGTTCTTCTGAATTTCAAAGGTCATTTATTTTTCTATTTTGCCAGTTTTCAATTTTTCAATGTGTGATTGTGGGCACCCACCTTGAATAAAAAAATCGACCACATGATTACTCACATGCAGCTGAGTTCTCAAGTCTCAGTCTTCTAAATCAGAGCAGCTGCCCCAGCCCTCAGGGGCCTGTGAGGTTTCTGATCCTTGAGCTTAGGGGGCCGACTTCAGCCTTCAAACCCATGAGAGGATGACATCATAATTTATGTGGTCATTAAATAAGAGAGACCAAAGGCAATGTATTTTAATGGGTATTCTATTTTCTTTCACTGTCATTAAAGTAAGCGAGGAGATAAAAATAACTATTATTGGCTCTAGAGGCAACTCTACTGGATTTGAATTAGAAGACTTAGACTTGCATCTCATGAATGCTATTTCTTAACTGTGTGATCAAGAGTAAATTATCTGGCCACTCTGAACTTTTAAAACAATTTCCGAGGATTGTGAAGAATCATGTGATAAATCTATGAAAGTGTCTGGCCTATGATAGGCTTTCTTTTTTCTTCTTCTTCTTCTTCTTCTTCTTCTTTATTTTCTTTTAAAGGTTACATTAAAAAAATATGAGGGCCCCATATAGCCTTCATACCACCCACGCCACCCCTCCCACATCAACAAACTCTTCCATCATTGTGACACATCCACTGCACCTGGTGAATACATTCTGGAGAACTCCTGCAGCACATGGACAGTGGTCCACATTGTAGTCCACACTCTCCCCCAGTCCACTCAGTGGGCCATGACAGGACACACAACGTCCAGCATCCATCCCTGCAGCACCACTTAGGACAACTCCAAATTCTGAAAATGCCGCCAAACTATATCTCTTCTTCCCTCTCCCAACCATCAGCAGCTACTGTGGCCACCCTCTCCACATCACTACTACAATTCCGTCCCTTACTAATCACAATAGTTCCCCAGCAGAACACGAGTAAGTCCACTCTAATCCATACTCTATTCCTCCATCTTGTGGACCTGAGATGGCTATGTCCAGTTCCCCTTTACATCAAGAGGGGGTTTAGATTCCACATGGATGATGGATGCAATTCTCCTGCTTGCAGATGTAGGCACTCTTGGCTCCCTGGTGTAGTGGTTAGCCCTCTTCACCTCCCTGTCAGCTGGCCAGGGTAAGTTCAAGAAACCAGAGGGTAGGAGCTGCAAGTCTGCTGAGGCCCAGGGCCTGGCCGTCAAATGGACAGTTCAGAGATTCAGGTCTTCTGAGTACACACCAACTCAAATGCCAACCACAGGTCCAGTAAAAGTGACAGAAGAGACATGTGTAGAAAGGGTATATCTGAGTCCAACTCCATCACACTCAGAAACACAAACTCCAAAGTTGGGACAACTGACATGGCCCTGAACTCCAGAGCCATCTGCCTTGACCATAGAACCTGTGGGTCGCTGCAGCCCTCAGGAGAACCAGCACCTGGGTTTCCATCTACCTTGGCTGTCTCTTATACCCTGCTGAGGCATGCATAAGCATCACCCACTGATGACCTCCTGACTCTTTTTTGGAGACTCTTAGCCATATAAATTCTCTTGTCCTTTCCATTTCCCCCTTTTTATCCAAAGTCAAAAAGCAGTTTTTTAAAACCTTATATTACATGTAAGTTGAGATATTCTGCTGATCTGAGTTGATCTTTCTGTTCATGGTCTTTTTGTAGTTACATCATCAGCTGGTGCTTGGTAGTAATCCCTCGGTGCCAGGGAGGCTCATCCCTGGGGGTTGTGTCCCACACTGGGGGGAAGGCAATGCATCTACATGCTGAGTTTGGCTTAGAGAGTGAGTGGCCACATTTGAGCAACATGGAGGCTCTCAGGAGGTAACTCTTAGGCACCCTGCAGCTCCAGGCCTAGTTCATATTTCAGGCACACAGGCTCATAATCAGAGCCCTCAGTATCAAGGGTTCATTATTGGACCGTCCATCTTTGTTGGTCTTTGCCATTGCACTTGGGGTACTGTTGCTATTCCACTGGGGAATTGTGATAGAGCTTCTCTGGCCAGGAACTCAGCACTCTCTCATTTGTCATTTCCAATTGAAACCACTATGAGAATATCCAGACATTTCTATGTGCCCTGTATACATGCCCTGGAGAACTCCCTCCCAACCATGTGCCCCCCACCAATAACACCCCACATGAGTGCACCTCCCCTGCCATAGTCGAACCTCTCTGTAGTCTGAAACTTCTTCAGAAAGGAAGCCCAATATATTGCCAGGTTCCCTTAATAGAAAAATGGAATATAGTGATGGGTTTAAAGGTTAGATATAGAATACATAGAAATTTAGAAAAATTAAATAAAGGAAAATAAATTGGGGTATCAAAGAAATGAAAAAATGAAAAAACTTTGTTTTTGACATTTTGCCTTTCATCACTTCTACAGGTGTTGCCCTGTATGTACAGGGGCAAGGTAATTTCTTCCATTTCTTCCTTAGTGTCTACCTCCTTTCTTTTTTTTTTTTTTTCCCTGATTATTAAGTTTCTCTTGACATAAGTTTTAGGTCACAGTAATTCACATATACAATATATGGTACTCCCACATATCCAACATCAAACTCTTTGTCCCTTGATAGGCTTTCAATATTTTTTAAAAATTGAATTGAAATTATTTGAAAAGATGTTGCCATGAAAATTTCAGGCCAGTTATTTCCTTTATACTCACATGTTTCTGGGAATGAATACCCACTGGTGTGATATTACTAAGGAAAATAGCTATTGGCCTAGAATAACAGTTGAGCCAAACTACTGTTGAAGGCTGAAATAAAGACATCCAGATCTACCAAGCTAACTTTCTGTAAGTCTTTGGTGAAAGAACTATTAAAGCACATACTTCAGGAAGAGGGAAATTGAACCTAGGATGAAAAGAATGGTATACGAGAAGCAATGGTGACAAAAGAAATTGGTAAGCCCATGAAAAAACAAGTAAATAGTTGCTGTAAAAGATCCGAACAATGAAGTTGTGGTCATTGTAAATAAGATGGGCTAATACTAAGCAAAATTTACATAGAGGATGAGAGAGTGATGACTGGAATTAGAATCTTACAAGTTCTTTTTGCTTTCAAAAGGAAGATAAAAATAAAAATTAAGTTTAGATTTTAAAAATCAAATACACATGTAAAATTTTAAAGGTAATTCCTTTAAGGCCAGAAAAAGATATTTAACTCCTTAAGTAGCAGAGGGGAAATGAAGGGAAGAGAGAACATCAATCAATTCCATAGGAAACAGGAAAGGAAAAAAAAGAAGTAAGGAAAAAGCATGGTAAACAGAAAACACAGTTTTTTTAATTGTTGCCACTATGAGTATATCCAAACATTACCATGCACCCTGGACATATGTCCTGTATAGCTCCCTGTCAGCCATATATCACCTGTCAATAGTATCCCTTACCAGTATTCCTCTGTTGCCATTGTTGAACCACTCTGTGATCCAGAACTTCCTGAAAATTGAAGCCCAATATAATGTCAGGATCCCTTACTAGCAAAATGGCATATAGCGATGGGTTTAAAGGTTAGATATAGAATACGTGTTGACTTGGAAAAAATTCTACATCCTATCTTTTTTTTTTTTTCCCCCTAATTATTGAACTTCTCTTAACAAGAGCCCTAGACCACAGCAATTCATATATATAATATACAGCACTCCCACACATCCACCACAAAACCTTTTCCCTTCCACAGCGATACTCTTTCACCCTATTCACATCATATTTACTTAAAGTGATGTACAGAGTCTGAGACAATAGCTTTCAAACAAGGTGACATCTCTGCTTACATTGTGGTGCATACTTTAGGATACACAGTTTTCTAATTTTTTAGTTATCCTATGTTTTACATTATGGTTTACATTATCAGTCTGTTGTCTCCTATATGTTATGGTGTAATATTACATGTTTTATATCCATCCTTGTGTACTCTCGCGAAACTCCTCTCTTATCCCCCATTTACCTTGGTTCCACACATTTAACATCCATTTTCCCATCCACCTTGGTGCCCACAGTGACAGCCAACCTCCTTTTCCCGAGGAGCCACGTCCAGAGATAGTTGGAATAGTGTTCAGGGCCTAACTTGCTCAACTGCCCCAATGCCCTGGGAGCCACCCTTTCTCTTGAGAGATACAGTTCCCTCTATTTGATGGCATTAGTCCTCCCCAGGATGTGGGTCCACCCCCACTCTCACTACTTGGGTTTCTACCCAATGGTGCCACCCACTCTGGCAAAATGAGCATTCAGACATTCCCAGGAGCCCGTCCCGCATCAGACCATCCCCTCCAAGCATTCTAAACAGGTAACCCTCTTAATTATATTTTGATACGATTTTCTCGGCATTTTACTCTCCACCAACACCTGACACTCTCCTATGTTCGTGTGCTACCCCTCCCTCCCCCCACTTTTGGGCAATATTACCCATCCACCCATCCCCAGCCCCCCTCAAACCCGCAAAGCCCCTCCCAAAGGCAAAAACTACAAGCTGGGGGCAATGGAAAGGAGAAATGAGTTTATATGGCTATGAGTCTCTAAAAAAGAGTCTGGAGGCTGTCAGAAGGATTGCCCTTATGCACAACTGAGCAGAGTCTGAGAGACAGATAAAGCAGATACAACCCCCAGGTATTGGTTTCTTTGAGGGCTAAAGAGACCCATGGGAGTTATGGTCATGGCCGATGGGGTTAACTACCAGGTCAGATGGCCCCTCTTTGGAACTGGTGTTTATGTGTGATGAATCTGGACTCAGATGGGATCTCTCTTCATAAGACTTTCATGCTAATGTGCTGGAGTTGCAGTTAGTGTTGAGGTTTAAGATATATTTAGGGGATTTGAATCTCTGGACTGACAATGTGATAGCCAGGTCCTGAGCCTCAACAGACCCCAGCACCTACAATCTGATTTATTGGACTCACCACACTCAGCTAAGATGGAGTTGAAGAAGGACAACCACCACACCATGAAGCCTAGAGTGATTACAACTGAAAGTGGGAGGATTGCATCCAGCATCCATGTGGAATCTGAGCCTCCTCTTGACATAGAGGTGCAATGGACACAACCAATCCAATGTCCAAATAGAAAAGGTGGCATTGGATTGGGAAAAGTGGACATGGTGGCTGATGGGTATGGGGAAAGGCAGGAAGAGATGAGAGGTGGAGGCGTCTTTGGGACATGGAGCTGCCCTGGATGGTGCTTCAGGGGCAATCACCGGACATTGTAAATCCTCACAGGGCCCACTGGATGGAATGGGGGAGAGTATGGGCCATGATGTGGACCATTGACCATGAGGTGCAGAGGTGCCCAGAGATGTACTTACCAAATGCAATGGATGTGTCATGATGATGGGAATGAGTGTTGCTGGGGGGGGGGGGGGGGGGGAGTGGTGGGGTGGGGGTGGTGGGGTTGAATGGGTCCTCATATATTTTTTTTAATGTAATATTTTTACAAAATCAATTAAAAAAAGATATATTGATGAAAAAAATAAAAAATAAACAGAAAACACAAAACAAGAAATTTTGAAAATCTGGACAAAGATTTAAAAATATAGACATAGCCATTAAAAAGATAAGAAAATGAATGGGGAAATATACCCCAAATTCAGAATAGTGACTGTTCTCCAAGGAGGGATGGAGAAAATGGGATGCTAGAGGGCTTTAGTAGAATCTGTAAAGTTTTATGTTAAAAATTCCTGAGACAAAAAAAGCAAAATGTTAATATTTGCTAAATTTGGGTAAAAAAGTATCACTTACATTATTTTCTGTTTATTTGAAATCTCTGATAGCAAAAAAATCCATAAATTATATATGTTCAACAAATGCATAAGTATACAAATTTTTGAAAATTTAGTAAAATGTTTAATAAATAAAATGTCAGATTTATGAGAGTGAGTTATACATGTTTTGGGGAATGCTGGAGTTATGATTTTGGATAAGGCAATCATTGTACTGTTTTGTTTGCTTGTCACCCACCCCTACTCCACACCATCTTCTTTTGTCCTTCAAAATACAGTCTCCACTGTATCTCCTGCTTAGCCTATCATAGCAACTGGAAAGAGTGTTTAAAGAGATAGGGCAGTTCTACTGAAATTCTCCCTGTTGAAATGATTGCGGAGAAAATTCATGGAAGCCTCAACACTGCCTATCTCATGATCCACCCTATGGTTTTCAGCTCGGTTTACTGGGAATTGTTTCTTAGAGGAATAATTCTGAGGTTACATAATAAAATTCAGTGTGCAAATGGAACTCCACCATGACAGTAAGAGATAGGCTGGAGGGCTTGGTGTTTGTTTGAGCCAAGGCTGGTCTTGTTCCATGGTCCTAGTGAACTGTACCAAGCACTGTAGTACTTCGTGTTCCGAAGAGGGCCTTGCAAAGGGCCTCACACAAACTCAGCAGGTGTTTACTGGCAGAATCAATGACTAGCATATATGAAATAGTAGTCTAACTATGTATAAAATCTTGTCAGTTAAATTTTAAATACAAAATATTTCCCAAACATACTGACATTCTTTGGGGCCCTCTGGTTTCTGGCTTATACATCCCTGCTGCTTACCACATCTGAATCCACTAGACCCCCCCACATTTCCAGCTCCTACTTCATTTAAACTTGAGAGACAATTTGTAATCAGTCCTGACTCTGACACAGAAGCAGATGTGCAAATCAGGCTCTTGTGTGCTCTCTGATCTCCAGCCTCCTTTGGCAGTTGCTGTGGTCCCATCGCTGAATCCCTGTCCCCCACCTGCCTGATATCTTAGGCCAGGGCTCCGCCTTTGCCTTCCAAAGCCAGTTCTTGCATTGTATTTGGTGATTGGGATACTGCCTCTGGTAGAAAGGTTGTTTTTTGTTTTTGTTTTCAATGTCTCCTTTCAACCCTTTTGGGATTCTCTCTACTTCTAAATTCCCACTTGCTATGGTGTCTTTAATTTGTTGAGACAGTTACTCATTTCCTTTTTATGCTTCTGTTGTTTCCTTTGTCCTTTTACTCATTCAAATGATATTTATTGAAAGCTTACCATAAGCCAGACACTATGTTGGGCATTGAAGAAACCCACAAGGCAATGAGAGCTGCAGTTGCTCTTTTTCTGGGAGAAGATACAGGCAAATATCAAAGACCATTCCAATGTGGGTCATTCTTTACAAAGATAAAAAGGATGACCCATTGTTCCCAAGACAGTGTAAACTGGTCATGCTCTGCCAGATTTTGACAGAACCATACATCTAACTTATGTGTCTACAAATTTCCTCAACGTGCTTGTTACTAGATTTACCTTTGACCAAGGAGTCTAATATATTGATTTTCACCATTTGATATTTATAAACTATGTTTTCCTGAACTTTGGGTGGACAAGAGTTCCCATTTATCTAAATTTTAGGGCCTTGAAAATAAATCAATGGACTTGCATGTTTAGCTATGTGAGTGATTTCTCATAAAGAAAGAGCCACAAGAAAAGAGTTTTAAACCTCCTGAGGATGGGTCCTTTTCTGAAACAAAGCATTCTGCCTAGAAAATAAGTTAGAGTCAAATGGAAAATGTAGAAGGAATAATAGGTAGAAGATATTTTCCTCCAACTTTTCATACCTCATATGGAGCTTTCAGTTCTAAGCAAATTGTTTTGCATTCCGTTTGCTCTTTAAACAAACCCGAGGGACTGTACGAGGCAAACCTTGCCCTTTGCTGGGAGCACAGTCATGTCAGCCTAAAGTCACACTGAAAGTGCTAATGGACAGCTTTCAGAATGACAGCCTCTCTGGAGTAATGCTTGTCAATCCTTGTGTAAATTCCTATTAGGTTCGATGCACATGAGTGTTTTGAGAGAGAGAGAAATCAGAAGTAGTTTTCTCTCATACAGAAAGCCTATGCTTCCTTCCGACTGAATTAAATTACACAATGCTTGGTAGCTTGTGTAGACTTATTCCTCCGCAAAGCACAAGATGGACTCAGTTTGGGACCTCTGTATCAGCTGGTCCATGGGGTTTAAGCATTAGAAGAATATAGTCTCTTGATACATTGAGGCATCAAATGGCCTACGTGTAATTGGCTGCCTGCAGTTACCTAAGTGCTGCAGCATCCGTAGCAAGTTTTTGCAGTGTAAACACTCGATCAATTTGAGTAGCTATGTCTACTCTGCAGAGATGGAAAGCAGTATCTGCTCTTCACTGCTGACTTTAAAATCACCAGTAACATCTAACTTGGTGAGCCTAAAACTAAGAAGGGAGAACTTAAGCTTGTTATGTTGTTGGCCAAACCAACACACTTCTTTGAAAGGGTCTGAGGCTTGGTTGGGATCTGTACATTGGGTGGATTTATAAGGTATCATAAATTTCAGGGTTAGGATCATAGATTCACATACATGCACACATATATGTGTATATATGCATATGCACATCTATATGTACAGTCAATTCCATTATTTTTGGTAGTTATGTTCTGTAAAGTAGCCGTATACACTTAATTAGGGAGTAGTCAACCATTTCTCCTAGGGGAAACACAGGGTTAGGTGCCTGTGAACCTCTGGTCACAATATTATCGTCAACCAATCAACACAGAACCATATTTTAAATGTGTTTCTGTTTAAAGTTACCTTATTTAATACATATTGTTGATTCATTGACATCAAACAGAAAACCAATAGTACTATAACTCATGGATGAATGAAGCTCATTTAATGCAGCATATTTTCTCATAAAGCACATCACCTCTTCTTGTGCTTTGGAACACTAGACAGAACTTTGACCCTACATTTGGTGGGCATTTTAAACAGTGAAATTACCAATGAGAAATACAAAACGCAAAAACATGGCATGAGATATCCTGCAAAAAGGGCACTTGTTTACAGTATGGGAGCTGAAACAAGAAGGCAGAGCATCGCCTTGTTCAACCTCAGCTGGGAATGCGTGTATTGGCAACACAATTTTTTTGCCACTCTATGCATGTCTATGAATGACCTTGAAAGTGCCATGAATATTGATTTTGGGATTAAAAATAAATTTTAGCAAGTAGGTGAATTTGCAAATATAGGGTCTGCAAATAATGAGGATCAACTGTATGCATACAAGCATACATAATATATATTTAATATTAATATATAAAAGTTGAAGCTGTGATTAATAAACAATTGGTTCAATCAAACACAGAAATTGTAGATGTGATTAAAGTGAGTTCTTATAATATTGAATTTCCGGGCCTCAGGATGCTTTAGGTGACACAGATTAATGGGTGGAGTGAAGAAAATAAAATGAACATATTTTGAAAATTCACAAAGATCAAGGCTACTCTCTAGGTTACCTAATTAAATTTTTAAAACATGACACATTATTAAGTTATTAATCACATTTTAATTACATTTTAGACCTGAAACAACTAAAACATAAAGAAGTTAAGTAACTTCTACTTGAAAGTTTTTAGCTAGTAGATTCTAAAGCTGAAGGTTTATAGCTAGTGTGTTCTAGAGCTTGAATTCAAGATAAAGACCACCTAATTCTAAGGCAGTTGCCTTTCCCACTACATTAACACTGTTTAAAATCTCTGTTTACAGGATTTCTCAACATAGGATCCATGGACACCCAAGGGATTTATGGATAGAATTCAGGAATCCATGAGCATGGAAGGAAAAACTGATACCTTTCTTTTCACTAAACTCTAATTAAAATTTAACATTTCCTTCAATTATGAATGTTAGAAACAAACTACAGAATTATTACCATTTGTTTTTGTTTACATTCATGAAGGAAGGAAAAATAGGGATAAGATTTGAATGGTGGACAAGGGAAAATGAAAGAGTAATCTCTTGGGTGATAGTCTGAGTAGAAAAATCACCTTCAAAGTTGTTAAATATACAAATTTCTAGATCTTTCCCCTGAGAAATTTGATTCAGGTGGTCTTGAAGTAAATTCTGTTCATCTGCACCATGATATCCATATTATAATTTACACGATGTATTCTGAAGATGGATGGATGGATGTGTGGGTGGATGGATGGATGGATGAGTGAATAAATATATGAATAAATGAACTATAAGGGGAAAAGACAGTAACAGAAACAGCAGGAGCTTAGAATCAGTGAGAACACTGGCTCAAGATGAAGCTGTGTTTTCAGGGATGCACTGCCTTCCACTGCCTCTCTTCCCACAGGCCCTGTGTCAGGAAGCTGCTCAGCATTTCCACCAAGTTAGATGTTTCTTTATGCTGTAAAGATTTAAATTATATCCAGTATCTTAGGACTGTAGGCAACTAGCAGTATCTCTCATGTTCTAAAAACCCTCCTCTCAAATAAATAAATGTTAGGAAATGAAGAAGGAAGGAAACAAAGTTAGGAGGAGTGTTATGAATGAAAACACCTCCAGTTCCCTAGTTCACCGTCCTTCAATTCCCCTTCTCATCTCTTCACCTCAAGAAACACAACAGAAGAAAGAATGGTATATTTAGGTAGATTTGCCAGGGGAGGAACATAGCATTCATGAGCATAGCTTCAGGGTAGAAGACTATCTTGTATGTACTATTATTGGGCTCTGCTTTTGCCTGATGACATTTTATTTATTAATAGCATTTATTAGTGACAGATGAATAGATTTTCCTTGTACTTCTCTGCCACATAGGAAGTGAAAAAGGGGATTTCTATGACATGTGTCTCATGCTCTATTTGATATTTATTGGAGTCAGACTAGAATCTACACATGTTAAAAATAATCACCTCATTATGAGACCATTTACTGCCAGTCAAGCCATCTTACTTCTCATATAGAAATAATGCATTACATGTACAAATACTGCTAATGGTGGCAAAAGGAAGACATAAGAGCTGATAAGAAAAAAGGTGCAAAGCTTCTGTCAGCACTGCACCTCACCTGCTATCACAGTGGCTGTTGGTATTGTAAGAAAGGCTTCAATTTTTTTAAAAACCAAAAAGCAGATATTCAAGTATTTGTAATGTGGGTAGGTATAAAAGATACACTATCGACCATTGCTTATATATTCAGAAGGATTTAGTTAATAAAACAGGGCACCTTGCTGTGGCTATTTAATTAGTGATTCTTCCTTTCCTTGGGCTCAAACTCCAGGAATGACAGGGATTATTTACCCAGAAATGTCCACTTTGATGAGGATTATAGATTCTGCATTTCTTAGATATTCTTAGAGCTGAACACTAAATTTTAGAGATAGACCCCCAGAACTGAATCGGAGGCTCTTCCTGCCACCGCCACCACCCCCTTTACTGTTGGAAATGAACAGGGCTGGTCCAGTCTCAGCAGGTCTGCCTTCCACATGGTCTTCTAAGGGAAGTGGCCCCTCCCACACCTCACCACAAGTAGTCATTTTATCCCTATAATCACAGATTACTGTGGTTTGGGAAGTAGATCCAAACAGAGATAGTTTATAAACTGGTCAGTGACCTATAGCCTAGTGACAAAAGATAAGCTGGGCCAATTAGATTAATTCTCTCAGAATAATGTGCAATATCTCTGTTGATGGAAAAAGCTGAGGCCAAAGGGCCATGATTTAGAAAATAGCTGGGGGAACAATGTCGATCGTAAACTGAAGGCACAAGGGAACAGAAACCATGAGGAAGCCAAGGGAGGCAATTGTTGGAGAAGGAAAAGTGGAATTGCTCCATGAAAAGAACAGAGGGGCCATGGTGGGAGCTGGGGGCTTTGGACTGTTGTTATTTTCCATGGAATTCTGCTGCATCCATTTCTCATTCTTGGACTCCTGAGAGGGCCATTTGTGTTACTCCTCAGGAAACCACTGTGATGGGTAGGTTTATGTGTCAGTGTGGCCAGGTAAATGGTGCCTGGTTGTTTGGTCAGGAAAGCACTGACCTAATTGTTACTGTGAGGACATTTTGTGGACTTAAATCATCAGTAAGTTGATTGTACCTATGGTTGATTACATATACGATCAACTGAGGAGATTTTCTTTAGCAATGAGAGATGTCCCATCCAATCAGTTGAAGGCTTTAAAAGAAGAGGTGATCATTTCAGCAGTCAGAGAGAAGAGAATGTCCATCTCTGTTTCAGCCAGCCAGCTCCTCCTAGGGAATTCACTGAGGACCTTCATCAGAGTTCCCAGCTTGCAGCCTGCCCTACGGAATCTGGACTTATGCTTGCCCCAAGTCGCACATGAGACAATTTTATAAAATCTGCTAATATTGATAGATATCTTCGGTTGGTTCTGTTTTCCTAGAGAACTCTGATCAATACAACCTTTACTTTAGAAACTTAATGCGGGCCTCTTTTTCTAACAAGAAAAAATGACATTTTGGCATTTCTTCAAAATGCCAAAACGGAAGGCAGCCTAAGGAGCCAGGGATGACTTTGAGTACTTTGAATTTCTTAAGTCAAAATATTTGACTCTTTTTTCCTACAAAAAAATCATTTTTTTATGAGGCTCAACCAAATATCATGCCCTGTCAGCACTATCTTGGGCGTTGCATAGACAGGAGGACCTTCCCTGGTTTAGTACCTACCTACCTGTCTGTCCGTCATCTTCTACCACTTTTCCTATTGAATCTCAAGCTTAGCTGAGTCATTATACTTCCCTGAACATACGATGCTGTTTCACATCTCCATAAAATTATTCATGCTTTTCTATTAGCCTGAAATATTATTCTTTAACTTTTCTACCTGTGGATTTCTGTTCATCTTCTAAGACTTATCTTAAATGGTTGCTCATCTGTGAAACCTGCCCTGATTTAACCAAATTTAATAGATCACTTCTTCATTGTATTCTTCCTTAATACTTGGCCTTTTAACTTTGTGTTAGTATTTATCACACTCAATTACTCTTATTAGTTAAAGGTCTCCTATTCTAAAGGGCCACAAGGTCTTGGAGAGCAAGGACCATGTTTTATTTTCATCCCATCTCTGGTATGGGCCAGGACTCAGTATGCTTTTAATTACTCTAAGACCCAGGAATTTTAGAATCTGATCCAAAACTAGTCAAAAACTCAAAAATTGAAAAACAGTCATCGTGTGGTAACATAATATGCAACATTCTCTATCATTTACATGTGGAATGAAATAAACCTGGAAAAATAGAATTGAACCCTAAATTTTAAAATTTAAGTCTTTAGACACAACATATACTCAGTGTTTCCACTCAAATAATTGTTGAACATGCAGCTTGAATTAAAATGGAGAAAATAAATAGTCCTTTGGAATAACAACCCAATTTCTTTGTGTTTCTTTCCTTCACAGTAAGGAGAGCTCCTGGTGGAAATTTGAGAATAGCATATATTCATCTATTAATTCATTCTGAAACCCACTGAAAATATTCGTTTGGAATAGACAACGAAGGTAAAGTAAAGGCATTAAAGGTTTTTTTTTTTTTTAAATGTAGGGAAGTTAATAATTAGATACACATTTTAGAAAGATGGTGGCTGCATAAAGACTGGTCCAAAGAGTGGAGAGACTATAGTTAAGAAGACCTCATAAGGAAGTTCTCAGAGACTAAATTAAGGCAGTGGTTGGGGAGATGGAGAAGGAAAGATAGATAGAGGTATTTAGGGACATTCACTAGAAAGCCACCAAATTTTTATATTTGTTAATAGGGTTGAGGGTCAGAGGACAAGATAAGATCCAAGTCAATATGTAGTGATACCTGTAATTAGTTTTCTTCAATGATATTTAATTTCAAGTCCTTTTGGTAAGGATGAGATAATGTTGTTAGATTTTCTGGAATCTGTGTTATGAATATAGACAATGGCTTCATCACAGAGACACTTCCATTCATTATATGAATGAAAACCAGACAATTTCTGGAATGAGCTATTTCTTAAAATGAGAAAGTACTATAGGCATTTATGCTGTTAGGCATACTCGGTTAAGAGAAGATGTCAATAGATTTTCCACAACAGTTTCTAGGGAAGTGGGGATAGGTGGAGAGTACCAAGAATTGTTATTTTGTTGCATCTATTTCCTAGAAAGTCATGTTTTGCTCAAAAAACAGCAGCAGCAGCAGCAAACAAGGTATAAATTAGGTTAAATGTGGAATTGATTGTACAAGGAAATTATGTCTTAACTTGGACTCTGAAGTCAAAACAAATTCAACGATATTTAAATAGCATCAAGAACTATGGTCCTCAAAAAAGACTGTGTTGCTAATTGTTGCCTTGCAAAAACTTCAGATGATAACAAAATATTGCAAAATTCTAGGTAGTGGACTGACTCTTACCAAGTGATTTGCAAAAATATCCACCTACTTGTTGATGACAAACATTTAGGTATCCTCATGGGCTCCTCTCTCTCCTTTTCCTGTTACCTCCTTATGCCCAAACAAACACTAAGACCTGTTTATTTTATGTTCCAAGTTACCTGAAATCTGTCTATATCTTTTCATCCCCACTACCATATGGAAGCTCGCAAAATGCCCCTACTATTTCGTAGTTCTTCCCATGAAAAGGTGTGAGCTATTTCCCACTCCCTTGAATCTGGGCTGGCACTGTGAACTGCCAGGAACAATGGCCTATGGCAGAAGAGACCTTTGGGGAATTCCAAGACCAGGACTCAAGAGACTTTGCAGCTTCTGCTTGCAAGCTCTAGGTATTACGTGACTCCCACGAACAGAAGCTCCACTGAATTCTCATGATAAACTTCTGAGGCTAGATATTATCCCCCCCTTTAGATATGAGGAACCTGGAGCATGAAGCAGCTCAGCAACTTGGCTGAGTCTCCAGACCTGGTAATTGGTTGAGCAGCGATTCAAACCCAGGCAGTCTGAGTCTAGAACCAGCACTCTCCACTTCCAGATACAGATAAATGCTAGAGTTACCAGGGCCAGAGACAATCTCCTTGCAATTTATGACTAGTGAGGTAATCACCCATCATGTTTCTGGGTAACATTTATCAGAGTAATAACGACCAATTCATCAGTATGTCTTGCTTGATAGCCAGTAAATACTGTGAGGGCAGGACCGGCCTGATTTTGTTCTTTGTGTATTCCCAATGCCTGCAAAGGTACTCTACAGAGAACAGGAGTTGGAGAGATAATTATGGAATGCCTCACTTTTAGAATTCCTGCCTTAAAAATCCCAGTCCTCAAATTCACAAGTAGCCTCTCAGCTTTCCCTTCAAATGTATAGAAATGTTCTTGTACTATGCACACACACACACACAGAGAAACAATGAACCCATTGCTCATTGACAGTCATCATCCCAACAAAAGAGCGAGAAAAACAAGTGATGTACTGATGTGTAGCTTTGAGAAATTATCATAACTTTGAAAAATAAGAGGATTGTAATACTTATTGAGTTTCCCTCTTTGCTGTGGTTGCAAAGGAAGTTCATTATTGCCATGTTTAGTTGTGGTAGATTTTCTTAGCTTGCAGTTTGTGATATCTTTTTCTCCCTTTCCCCTCTTGTTTTTGATTATTTTTATTGATAGTTGTTTTTGGTCTTTTAGTTTTTGTGTTTTCACTATTAGCTGCCTCACATCTTTTGGGGAGTAGACAGGATATCAAAAGATCTATAAATACATATGATATATTTTTGCCATTTTTTTAACTAGACACAAACGGTGTATAGAATTGGAATATATTTATTGTTTGAGTGATGCCGTGCCCTTCAAAGAAAGAATTAGTTTCTTTTCTCGAAGCAGCAGTAGAAGATTAACATTATGTAATGTACGCAGGTACAGAATCATCTCATGGAAATTGTTTTTCTTTTGCCGCCTTTCTCCTTTTTTTCCCACATTCAGTCTATTCATAAGGGATTGATCCCTTTTCCCAGCCATTCCAGGTTAAATCTGCTAATCTGTGGATTCCACATTGTCCTGCCCTGGGTTGGGGAGATAGCAGCTGTGAGTTTGACTGTTCACCCCCTGGAGCATATGCTGACTGTGGCCTCTTGGGACCAGGGAGCTCCAGGGGCCTGGTTTCCCACAATTGCCCTCCAGGAACGCGTCTCTGACAACTGCATTCTGAGCACTCACTTGTGCCCAGGGCAGCCCCAGCCTTTAACATATTAAGAAGAAACCAAATCATCGGGTTTCATACTTCACTGACACGGTGCATGTCACAGACCTTTCTCAAAGGGTAAAAGCTTATGCTGCTTTCTTTAGTTCAGCAATAAATATTTATGGGATTACCAGTCCATTGTAAATGGGATAACCAAATGCATTCTAATGCAAAGCTGAGGGCTGCTTATCTAGCTGTTTGACAGATGCAATTACAACACCAATTCTCTCTCTGTGCCCTTCTGTTACTGTTCCCTGGATCATCCGTGATGGATCTTCTGTCGATTTAAAAAAAAAAAACTTTCCTAAGCATCCACTGGACACAAGGTTAGACATGTCAACTCTTTAAGTATGCAGTATTGTGTTTATTTGACTACTGTCCTGATTTAAAAATACTTGTTTTAAAACTAGAGCAGAAAATTAAAATCTCATTTAAAATAATCTATGGTTAATTATGTTTTTGTTTCTAGTAAGAGAGAGTGCCTATAATTATCTATGGATTATAATTAAATTGAATGCCTACCATTTATGTAACACTTTTTTTTCTGAGGAGTTCCAACTTCTTGTGAATCCTGAGTTAAAATGGACATGCTGGTGCTGGTGACAACATTATATTATTAGCTAAACGTTATTGAATACATGTGACATGCCAAGCATGTTCCTTACATTTACAGTCTCATTTGAACTTTACAGCGACCCAATAAGAAAGGCACTTTATTATGTTCTCTTCATAGGTGAAGTTCCACTTCATCTGTTACTGAGGATAACAGTAGAGCTGAAATTCCAACCCAAGTATGTCTGTCCCCACTACTGTTGAAAAGCCAAGAGGATGAGGGTTAAATTGATTCAGGACCCAGGAACAAAGATTATGTACCTTCACATAAATGTTGTAACATGTGTCCGTCCATATGAGCAGATGAGTAGTGAAGCAATACTTGGCCACACTCTGTCAATATGTTTGACATCACCCACTCAGGGAAGTAGGTAGCAATCCTAACGCAATACTGAAATGGGGCAAGATTTTACTGGAAAGTCCCCATCACCAAGTTCTCCTTTCCCCCAATGTACAAAATTGGCAGGTAAAAAATGCAGTAACTTATTATTGACTGTGATTGCCTTAATCATTCATTCATTCTAAAACAATTATTATAATACCTAGTGTTTATTATATTAGGATTTTCATATGTCTAATGTAAGTAGCTGTACAAAACTACTTGCAATTCTTAGGGGGATGCCAACCTCTATTTCTTTTGTATACATTTGTAAGGATTACAGTTTCTCCGGTGAGTTTGGGAGCACGTAGGGTCAGCCTTTCTCTCATTTTGGTTGTATGTGGGAGGGATTGGGCTAGCCAACCTGCAGGAAGTATGCACCACTTATTTCAGTCCTGGCCCTGAGGGGAGGCCAGCTATGAGTGGGCCTAATTTGGGAAGGAGTGAGTAGGAAGCCCTTTTATTTGGCTGTCTAAAGTCATGCTCTTCAATTGGCTCTAAGAGGAGCAAAGCTCATATTTTGATTTTCATTTGTCAGTTTCCTGTGTTTTTTTTTAATCTTCATTTAAGTTCAAAAAAAGAAAAGAGAAAAGCGTGAATTGTCCCTTGAAAACTCACTAAAAAGATCACAATATCACTATTCATGGAATATTATTTTTCAATAAGAAAAAAATAACAGAAAAAAGACTGGGTTTCTGCATGTTAAACTAGCCTTGCATTCCTGGGATAAATTCTGCATGGTCATATTATACAGTGCATTTTGTTTCAGTGCTTCTGTTGAGCTATAGTTCATATACCATACAATTCATCCCTTTAAAGTTATACAATTCAATGATTTTTAGCATGCCCAGAAAGCTGGGTAACCATCACCACAATGTAATTCTTGAACATTAAGACCTGTAGAAACCCTGTAGCCATTAAGTCATTCCCCAGCCTCTCCCCCAACACTAGGCAATCATGGATCTACTTTTTGTCTCTCTAGATTTGTAAAAATGGGATTATATAATATGTGGACTTTCATGACTGACTTCTTTTACTTTGCATAATGTTTTTGATGTTCTTCAATATTGTGGCATGTATCAGTACTTTATGCCATTATTTTTTTATTGCTGAAAAATATTCCGTTGCATAGACTTACCTCATATTTATCCATTCACCACTGACTGACATTTAGGATGTTTCCAATTGTTGGCCAATATGAATAATGCTGATATGAATATTTGTGTACAAGTGTTTGTGTGGAAATAAGTTCTCATTTCTCTTTTGTTTATGTATCTAGGAGGGTAATTGTTGGTTTATACGTTAACTCTGTTTAACCTTTTGAGGAACTGCCAGATCACTTTCCAAAGCAGCTGTACCATTTTATATTCCTATAAGCAGAGACTGAGGGTTCCAATTTCTCCACATCTTCACCAACATTTACTATTATATGTCTTTTTAATTATAGTTGATTATAGCTATCTTAATGGATGTGAAGAGGTATCTCATGGTTTTGACTTGAAATTAACCTTTTTAATACATTGCTGGATTCAATATGCTAATTTCTGATTAAGGATTTATGTGTCTGTTCACAAAGGATATTGGTCTGTAGTTTTCATTTCTTAAGATGTCTTTATGTGGTTTTTGTATCTTAGTAATATTACCCTAATAGAAGGAGTTGGGAAGAGTTCCCTTCTCTTCTATTTTCTCAAAGTGTCCATAAAGGATTATTGTTTTCTTCTTTAAATAATTGATAGAATTCATCAGTGATACTATCTGGGCATAGGTTTTTCTTAATTACTAACTCATTTTATTTACTTCTTCTTAGTCTATTTAGATTTTATACTTCCTCTTGAATCAAATTTGATAATTTGTCCATTTCATGTATACTATCTAATTTGTTGACATAAAGTTGTTCATAATATTGTTTTTATAATCTTTTCAATTTCTGTAAGGTTGGTAGTGATATCCTCCTTTCATTTCTGATTTTGGTAACTTATGCCTTCTTTCTTTTTTTTTTTTTTTATTAATTCTGTTAATCTTTTCAAAGTACCAAACTTTGTTTCTAAAATTTTTTGTAGTTTCCTTTTTTTTTTAGATTTATTTTTATTTATTTCTCTTATCTTCCCCACCCTATTGTCTGCTCTTTGTGTCCATTTGTTGTGTGTTCTTTCTGTCTACTTGCATTCTTGTCAGGTGGCAACATGAAACTGTGTCTCTTTGTTGTGTCATCTTGCTGCATCAGCTCTCTGCGTGTGTGGTGCCACTCCTGGGCAAGCTGCACTTTTTTTGCGCAGGGTGGCTCTCCCTGTGGGTTGCACTCCTTGCGCATGGGGCACCCCTATGCTGGGGACACCCCTGTGTGGCATGGCACTTCTTGTGCATGGCAGCCCTGCGTGTGGGCCAGCTCACCACAAAGGCCAGGAGGCCCTGGGTACCAAACCCTGGACCTCCGATATGGTAGGCAGATGCTCTATCAGTTGAGTCACATTCGCTTCCCTCTTTTTCTTTATTTCATTGATTTCTGCTTTGATTTTTATTATTTTGCCTGCTTAGGTTTTGTTTGCTCTTCCTTTTCTAGATTCTTAATACAAACATTTACATGAGTTATTTGAAACTTTTCTTCATTTATGATCTGTCCATTTCTAGTTATAAATTTCCCTTTAAGAACTGCACCAGCTGATTTGGAAATTTATTGTTATATATATTTTTCATTCATTTTAATTTGCCTGTGCTTAAAGAACATACTGGAAATAATTTCAATCCTTTTAATTACTGAGACTTGTTTTATGGCTTAACATATGGTCAAACCTGGAGAATGTTCCATGTGCACTTGAAAAGAATTTCTAT
This sequence comes from Dasypus novemcinctus, assembly GCF_030445035.2. NCBI lineage: Eukaryota > Metazoa > Chordata > Mammalia > Cingulata > Dasypodidae > Dasypus > Dasypus novemcinctus. Next base: position 25,448,594 of record NC_080686.1, on the reverse strand, counting down.
TCTCCTGCTGTTAGGTGGAGTATTCCATAAACGTCAGTTAGACCAAATTGGTTGCTGGTGCCGTGCAGGTCTTCTATATCCTTGCTGATTTTCTGTTCAGTTATTTTACCAATTATAGTGAGTTGTGTATTGAAATATTAAACCATATTTTTTGAAATTTTAATTATTTTAGTTTTTGCATAATGTCTCTTTGGAGTCAGTTGTTATAAGTGTATATATTGTCTTGCTGCACTGGAGTTTCATAATTATGAATTTCTTTCTGTCTCTAGTAATAGTTCTTTCTTAAAAGTTTGTTTTCACCTAATGTTAGGATAGCCACTTTAGCTCTCTTATAGTTACTGCTCACATGGGATATATTTTTTTATCTTATTATTTTCAGCCTACTTGTGTTTTTGAGTCTGACATGTGTCCCTTATACATAGCATATGTTAGATCTTACTTTATAAGAAAATTTATTCTGACAATCTATACCTTTTGATTAAAGTGTTTAGTCCATTTGCATTATTATATATATTTATATCCTTGTGTTTATACCTGCCATTTTGCCATTTTTTTCTCTATGTTTCATGTCTTTCTTGTTTCTTTGTTCCTCCTTTATAGACTTCTATTTTGTCAAACATTATATTTATTTTACAATCTTAATTCCTCTGTTGATTTTTAAACTATATTTTAAAGGTTATATTCTTACTAGTACTTCTAAGGATAATAATTTGCATCTTACTCTATTGCAACTGAATTCATTTTCAGTTTAATACTGACTTAATTCAGGTTACTTATAAAAATTTTGCCCCAAAAGAGCTCTATGTCTTCTCCTCTCCTTTGGGTTATTATTATATTTGTACATATAAAAATATTAGAAATTTAGCAATACAATGTCATGATGATTGTTTTACACAATCTTACATCTTGCAAAGAAATTAGGAGAAGAAAAGAGAAGAAATACATTTTTATAGTCTTTATCCACATATTTATACATTTTGGTGCTTGTCATTTCTTACTTTGATTCAGGTTACAGTCTAGTGTTACATTCTTTCAGTCTGAAGAATTTTCTTTGGTATTTGTTGTAAGGCAGGTCTTCCATCAACACATTTTCTCATTCTTTATTTATCGGGGAATATCTCTATTTCATTCAATTTTTACCTTCACTTTGTTGGATAGGAGATTCTTGGTTTTTCTTTCATCACTTTAAACATCAATCCACTTTCTTATAGCCTCCATTTTTTTTTTCTGATAAGAAATCAGCTGTTAATTTCATTGTGATTCCTTATTATTGGATATATTTTCTTCTTGTCTTATACTTAAGGAGAAAAAAGACAAATTGTCTTAGTTTGGCTTTCATATGTCCTTGTGTTTACCTTTCTGCTGCGCCCTCCATGGCTTTCTTGCGTGCTTGTGCAGTTGCTCAGTCAGTCAGGGATGTTTGGAGAGCTTGGACTCTCTCCTTTCTCCTGTGCACATTTGCAGCCTCCCAGTGTTATATAATGTAAGGCAATTATGGGAATGGTGTCCTGTCACTTTGGCCATATAAAATAATATATTCATGGGAAGGGCATATCATCATCTTTTCCACATTTTATTGGTTAGAAGCAAGTCACAGGTCTTGCCCACACTCAAGAAAAGGGAAGTATTAGAAAAGAAGAACCATAAGGGGATCCCCGTATGGCCCATCCTTCGTCCAGAGAAAGGTTCACTGGTGACCTCAGCGGAAGGTGGTGGAAGGAGAGAAGTGGTGGAAAGTGGGAGAGTTTTCAGAGATGACTCAATTTCTAAACTGTTTTGAGGAATCACCTTAACTCTTCTAATTGGCCAGAAATGGTCTTTGGGTTTGATGACAGAGCAGGATCACTGAAACCAAGGGAAGAGAGGAATTATAGATGCCTAAGGTTATTATACTTTTTTAAGAGGTAGAAAGGAGAAAAATGACTTTTTAAAGGAATAATGAAATGGGATAGGAGCCCTGGCTTTTCAGACTGTCTCTAGAAAACCTTTTTAGGGTAGGACTGTCTGATCAACTGTTTGGAAAAATTAGTTTGTCAACTGGCTTAAATGAATCAAATAAATGAAACGTTTTGGGCATCATGTAGTCAGAACTTCTTTCTGTATCTTTTTGTAGGTATTGAACAGGACAAACGTGGCGGTGAAAGGACATCAGATATTTCAGTGCCTATTGATAATTTCAATTACTTTCATTAGTGCCTACTGATGATTTCAATTACTTTCATCACTACACAATTTATTATGTCTTAAGTTACATGTCTGGATAATTGGGGGCAGACAATTGTAACCACAAAACCTGGATACTCTAATTAGTGCCTGGAATGAACTTTTGAACTTGTCTTATTTACATTTTTCATTTGGAAATTTATTTGCAGTAAAAAGCTTTCCCTATACCAGAAAAATTTGTATTTCATCAATACACTAAAATATGGATTCTAGGGGTTAGCAATGAAATCTAAGCTGAAACATTAAGAATGAAAAATAGTTTCGTAAAGATGGGTTTTTGCTTACAAGAGTGTCCATTTCATGAAGTGAAGGGAATTCCACTTTATAAGGCTTAAAATCACATGGATGCCCATAACTTTTCAATGAAAGTACTTTGAATATGTTAAAATCCCAGACAACAGCCTTTTAGAGCATCACTTTCTATCTTGAACGGTTTGAATTTCTAACTGATTGTAAAAACAGGCATCAATAACTCCAGGAGAAAGCTTACTTGCCTCTGTTCCTTCTTTGAAAATCTTGGTCGGTTCAGTTTGATTTTGTGTAGAGTTTTCTCCCCAGCTCTTAGGATTTGTTGAAATTCTCTCCCTAACTCACTGCCCCCTTTTCCTTACACTTTTCAGATCTGAGACCCATCCTGTCTTACAGCTGCTCCGCAGCCCCCAAACCCGTTTTTTGTTTTTTGTTTTTTCTGTGAGACTTTTCTGCCTCTGCTTTTCCCCTCATTAGTGTATCCCATCCTAGGGACCCAGGTGCGGTCAATCCAGAAATGATGCTTCGGCGAACAGAGACTTAGGTGGAGTGTGCGCCCTTCTTCCCACCAGTTCTGCGGCGGCCTCGCTCTCTCTTTCTCCCCTGGAGACCCCTTTGCGTGAGGCCCTCCTCAGCCGGCTGCCCTGGGCTTGGGTCGCTGTGCCTGGACGTGCACGGGGCTCTGACGCGCTGCGGGGGGCTCTGTGGTCTGCATCTGCAGCAGGAGGGTCCCGGGTCAACGAGTCTCTGTGCAACTCCCGAGCTGTGTGCGACTGAGTGAGGGAGGATGTCTGCACTGGCAAGCCCGCGAAGAAAATCTCGTACCTGATCTCGGAGATTATTTTTCTTTTTGTTTGATTCAGCAGTCGTGGAGTCCAGTCTCGATCATCCTCCAGACTTCTAACCAAGTGGGATTTGTCCTTTAATTTGCTGATTCTGAAGGCGACTTTTCTGGGAGATCTTATGTCACCACGTTGACGATGTCACTCCCCAGAGAAGGGTCATTCCTTTTTTTATTTTTTAAAAGATACTTAGATTACGTAAATATTACATAGATTATATAGGGGATTCCCATATGCCCCATTCTCCACACCTCCCACATTTTCCCACATTGGCAACGTCTTTCATTAGTGAGGTGCATTCATTGCAGTTGATAACACATTCTGGGGCATTGCCACTAAGCACGGATTATGGTTTACATTGTAGTTTACACTCTCTCCCACTCAACTCTGTGGGTTATGGCAGGATATATAATGGCCTGTATCTTCCTTGTAATGTCATTCAGGATGATTCCCATGTCCCAAAATGCCCCCATGTTACACATGTTTTTCCCTCTCCCTACACCCAAAACCTCTAGTGGCCACCTCCTTCACATCAATGATCTTTCTTCCATTGGAAGCATCACAATAAGTCTTAGGAGAACTCTAGTAAGTCTACTTTAGTCCATAGTTCGTTCCCCAATCCTGAGGACTCTGGGATGGTGATGCCCACTCCACCTTTAATTGAGGGGGACTTTGATCCTCCATGGCTCATGGATGGGACTCTTGCTTGCAGTTGTAGACTCTCTTGTTTCCTTGGTATGTTGTTTGTCCACCTCTCCTCCTTGTTCGTTGTCCTGGGTAAGTCCAGCGAACTGGAGAGTAGGTGTTAAACTCCATTGAGATTCAGGGCTGTCATTCCCTTTTGACAACTGTCCTCTTCTCAGTTCCAAGTCCCTGTCCATTTCCTATGATAGAATCAGGGCAGGGGCAGCACCCCTGCTGGGTCACTTTACCTTCTACTTCTTTCCAGGTTACACCTTATGGGGCAGAGATAGCATCTAAGTTCTCAAGCAGAGGTGTATTCCTCACCTGTAGCTTCACCAGAAGGAACCAGGTTTTGCAAGGGCTTAAAAAAGCCACAGCTGAGAAACCTATCGCCATTGCTGATTGAAATTGTGTGGTACATTTAGCATCTCCTACCTGACCAAGGGTTGACCTTATCCTTGCCCTCCTCAGTCATCCTTTCCTGTAACACCCTATAAACATGCTAAGCTTTAGCTGCTATAACCTTGAGCACCTCCTGCCCCAAGCATATTGTGTTTTGACAAAAAGGCACATACCAAAATGTTTCCCCAATATTTCCACACAAACCCCTGGCACTTAGCCACTTTTCCCCTCATCCACATATAACTCATAGATTGGTTGCCATAGGTGCAGACATACTCAGATGAACTTCCTGCCATCTCACTCACTGTCCGTCGTGAGGTAGCTGCAGCTTTCTGTAAGTTGCCATAAGAAACACTTCAGCCTGATCACCCTGACATTTTTTTTTAGATTTATTTTTTAAAATTTATTTATTTCCCCTCCTCCCCCAGTTGTCTGCTCTCTGTGTCCATTTGCTGTGAGTTCTTGTGTCCGCTTGTATTCTTGTCAGCGGCATGGGAATCTGTGTTTCTTTTTGTTCTGTCATCTTGCTGCTTCAACTCTCCATGTGTGCGGTACCATTCCTGGGCAGGCTGCACTTTCTTTCGCGCTGGGAGGCTCTCCTTATGGGGCGCCCTTCTTGCGTGTGGGGCTCCCCCACGCGGGGACACCCCTGTGTGGCAGGGCACTCCTTGTGTGCATCAGCACTGCACATGGGCCAGCTCCACACGGGTCAAGGAGGCCCGGGGTTTGAACCTTGAACCTCCCATGTGGTAGATGGACGCCCTAACCACTGGGCCAAGTCCATTTTCCCACCCTGATATTTAACGTGTCCTTCTTTGGAATCACAACTGGCCCTGCTGTAGGGCAGTTTGGGCAGGCCCAGTTGGTCTTCCCCTATTTCTTCTTCCAGGGCAATTCCTGGTGTTGATTCAATGGGATGCAACAGGATCTTATCACCAAAGTACCCGTATATTATCAGATAAGATTTGGGAGACATGGTTTGAATGGCAGTCTTTTAGTAAACAAATCAAAGGAGCCAGATGCAGATGAGTAGATACTCTGTGATACTCAGGAGGCAGAACTAATGCCAATAGATAGAAGTTCTAAGATGATGGATTTCAGTTCTATGGACACAAAATCATTTTTAACACTTAGAGCAGTCCAATAATGGATGGGGCTGCCTAGAGGGTTAATGAGCTATGTACAGTTCAGGCAGAGGCAGCACCATTTGTCAGGGATGCCTTAGACCCATGTGCCCCACAGAAATATAACGTGAGCTGCGTAAGTAATTTTAAATGTTCTAGTAGCCACAATAAAACCATCAAAAGGAACAGGTGAAACTAGTTTTAATAATACATTTATAACATTTAATGTTATCTTTCAAAAATATAAGTATAAAACATACTAAATAATATATTTTGGAATAATATGAGTATTTAAAAATATTTTCATTTCAACATATAGTCAATATAGGAAAATTATCAATGAAAATTATCAATTTTACATTCCTTTTTCATACTAAGCCTTCCAACTCTGGAGTGTAATTTACACTTCTGGCATCTCATTTCAGAACAGCCACATTTCAGTTGCTTTGTGGCAAGATGTGGCTGTTGGACAACACAGCTCTAAAGGGTGTTCCTGTGCCATGAGACTGGGCTAGACCATTTCAAAGTCCCTTTCAATGAATACTATTGAGGTTCTAAGGAAGTCGAAAGTAGCACTCAAAAGTTAAGAGACTGTTCGGGCTCTCAAAATTTTGGTGAACATGTGGAACTGATGAGAGAAACTTTCCACAAATTGGTTTAAGCATTTGTTGAATCATGTCATTGAAAACTCTAGATGTAGAACTAATTGGGCATGGCTGTATCCAGGACTTCTTCTGTCTGTCTTTCTGTGTCTCTCCCTTTTTTAAAGATCTAGTATAAAGTGGTGAACTGCCAGCATTTGCAGGCATATGCCCTCCTAATTCAGCATCCCTAGAGGGAAGAGTTTATCTTTCCCAAGTAGTTGAGAAACCTTGAGCTGAGTCAGGGACCATCTTATCTTCACTGACCATCCCTGAGACAGTCATTGGCCCAGGAGGTAGAATACACTGATTGAAGCTTCCTGGGTTACACATCTAATTCTGGAACTGAAGGGCAGTGGGGTCAGCCTCACCCTAACCAGAGCCCATATTTACCACACAGAAGGAAAGAGTGGAGCCTGTTTAGTCAGGCTGTCTAACAAATAAGTAACCGATGGGCTATTACTAAAAGATGAGAGTATTGGACAGGCAAAAATAGTAGATGTCCACTATTTCTTACTGTAGCACGTACCACTGATTCACTGCTCTCCCTGCCCTTGGTGCACCTCTGAATTAACCTGCAGCTCGGTGGACAGTTCTATATAACAGCTGCTTCCCATGTGAAGCTTCAGTGTCTCCAAGATTTGCTGCCTCTGGCCTCCAGGGAACCTGCTCAGCCACTGGGCAGGAGAGTCAGGGATTTACCACTCCTTAGGGAACCTCTCAACCAAAGAGGGATGGAATTAGGTGGATAAATATACCAGCTTGCTGTCTATCAGTGGGAGAACTATGAGTGTGCTCTACGCTGCTCCTGGGAGGATTCCTAGGGGGCTGAACCCTGCTGCTCTTAGTGATAACCTGCTCAGCGATCCACACGTGGTTGGCTTCTCTCATTCCTTTCTCACTTGTGTTTCCTGGGATCATGTTCCAAGCAAACAATTTGCACTCAAGTCCTTGTTTTAGCATTTGGCTCAGGGAAAGAGAAACTAGGATACTTTTCACCCTTGAATCCCAAAAAAGAGTTGAAATGCCTTTATATCTAATTGGAAACCAATTCTGAGGGCAATCTCTGCTAGAGGATCAGGATACTGAAGTGTGTCCACACACACCTTTTGGAGCCAAAGTACCTGGTTTCAAATCTCAGTTCTGCCACCTGTTATCTGTGTGACCTTGTGCAAACAATATAACATTTTCTTGCCTTAGCTTACTTGTAAAATGGAGATTAAATGAGTTAATGTTTATAAATGTTTAGAACAATGCCTATTCATAATAATTGCTGTACGAGTGTATTTGTTAGATAATTTTTTTCTTGTTCCACATTATTCTAATCAACAATGATTATTAGTGTGGGCTGTATTAACATATCTTACATCTGTTATATTGAGATAAAGAATCTGAATCTGTTTAATTTTGTGCTAGGCCAAGAGTTATTGCTCAATTAATATTAATTACAATGACAATAAAACAAACAGTGAAGATTCAAGTCATTTGCAAAGTAATAATAAAATAAATCAGAAATAAATGTTTTAGCCAAATCGTGAAATTTCAATAGTATTTTCCAAATATATTTAAAGATGATGAAATAATATTAGTTGAATGCTAATAATAAACCCATAGAAATAAATCATCTATTGAAGAGGAACATTAAATACTGGGCTTAATTTAGTAAGTGAAAGAATTCCATGTAATTGTAATTAAATACATATTTATATATAATGACAATTTATATTTGGTACATGTTTACTTGAATATGGATTAAATCTTTCTTTCATTCAATTATGTGTAATTCAATCATCTGCAAAAGTAAGACAAATTTTGGTTTTAACCAAGTTAATGTAATGAATTTACTATTACATGAAAGATGTTGAATTTTGATGAACTCACCTCTTCTTACAGCCTAGAGCCCATACAAATACAAATTCTGATTCAATTGTTAGGAAAGAAAATGAAAATCGATTTTGCCATGTCTGCTCCAGGAAAGAAACAATCAAAATGAGAGTGCCCATCTAGATTAGAAGGTAGGTGAATTCTGCTTAGGCAGGTGCTTTGCACCAATCTGAAAGTTATTATAAAGCCTGAAAGAAGTACTGAGAGGTTGAAAAGGGGTGCTAGTTTAAGAGACTGAAATCTTTCTATCATTTGAATTCTCACTCTATGATTTCCCTGTTAGTGTTTTACATAGTTGAAGAAAAAATTGTTTCACATTCAAAATGAAGCATAGAAAGGCCTTCCAAAGTCCCAGTTAGAAGAATTATCCAGTGGTTTGAATTATCAATCTGGTGATTTCCTCCATTAATGGAAATAATTTGGAAATTAATTACTTTTCTCTGCCCATACATGCGGGACATGGGAATCTCAGAATTTGAGGATTTTTGTCTTATACCAAATTGTGAAACAGATGAACAGAATTTCAGATTGACACTTTAGAAGTCTAATATCTTTCCAAAGCAAACATGAAAAAATGCTTATATCTGTATATCTGTATTCTCTTTTGTTTTATGTCTTAGGGAAGTATCCCCAATAAGTGCAGTAGTTTTTTGGAGATACGGGCACCAGGGATTGAACCTGGCACCTTGCATATGGGATGCTGGCACTCAACCACTGAGCCTTGTCAGCTGTCCTGAGTTGGTTTTCTTTTGTTTGTTTTCCTTGTATTTTTGTTTTTTTATTTGTTTTTTCAGGAGACACCAGGAACCAAACCTAGGACCTCCCATGTGGGAAGCAATCTACTCAACCACTTGAACCACGTTCGTTACCAAGTGTGGTAATTTTGACATATATCTGAAAAAAGTCCAATCACTGACCACAGGACCTTGGACAAAACTCTTGTTCTTTTATGTCCCAGTTTCTTCCTAAATAAATTTGAGATAATAAAAACTACCTCGCATTATTCTTGTGACAATTACATGAAATAGCACTCCAAAGGAAGGTGCCAGGTACTTAGTATACCCTCAGTAAATGATAGGTATGATTATGATTATTACTATAATCATTGCCTTTTAAACCCTTTACAATGAAGCTGAGTAGTCCTACCACACATTTTCTTATTTAATTGGATTAGTTTAGCTGATTATTAAAAGCTGCTGTGTATCCTGAAAATCCTAATTGTTCATGTTTCATTGTCTGCAATACTTCCTGATTATCCTTGTTAGTTGGCAGTAATTATGCATTGCAAATATTTGCTTAAATTTTATGCAAATAAATTTTAAATGAACGAGCTAGTTATATTAATCAGTTTTTAAAAACAACACTGAGCAGTGGCTTTGATGCTAGTAATTTTATGTTTAGTCAAATATGAATGGCTGATTTTCCACAAATTGCTTTAAGCCATTATCGAATGACATTCAATTTTGAAATTTTGAAAGTGCCCTGAAGTCCCAGTCTACAGATATATACCTGCTGCTAGATGATGCTTCATTTAGGCTAATGATGTAAGTTTTGTGATTTATCTAGAGAGATCTCTCCATTAATTGTTGAAAATATTTAAAAAAACCTCATATTTGTCCTCTGGTCTTTTACATGTTGAGAAGAGATAACTACTACGCAGCAGAACCCCTGACTCTCAGTAACTAGGAGCATTATCCATCCCATTGCTCAAACCCTAAACCTGAATTCCATCCTTCATTTCTTCCCTCTGCTCACCTACCACTTCCTTCCTGGAAGAACGATTGTATAGACATTTCCATCTAGACTGCTCCCATTCAAGCTGAGGCTATCATCTTTCCACGTAGTCTACTGTAACAGCCTAACAGTAGATTTAGTTTCTTCCACTCTTATTCCCCTTTCAGTCTTTTCTCCAAGCCGCTCAAGAATCTTCTTTCCAACAAATATATCATGCCACCCTCACACTCTAACATTTTCCCAGTGTCTTAGAAACAAATGGAATTCTGTAACATGTCATCAAGGCCATGTACAAATTAACCCTTACCTACTTCTCTGATTTCATCTTTCATCACTCTCTCCCGTATACTCTAAGCTCCAGCCACATCAATCTTTCTGTCTGCTCTGTCTGAAATACCCTTGCCCTACTCTTTAAATGATTTCATTTGGGTCTCAGGTCACTTTCTAAGAGAGGCCTTCCCTGGCTACTCTGATATTGACTAAAGTATCAACTAAACCAATTTGATAATTTATAATCATTAAGTTCTTTTTTTGGTAGGTATTAGTGGCCTTCAATATTTAAAGGAAGGCAAAGGTCAACATTTTTCTCTCCTACAACTTTGCTGCTAGAAATACAGCAAGTCTCAGTATAAATCCTGCCACCACAAACACACTGTTATTTATTAGCAAATAGCATAAAGCCAGTCACAAAGCTTGTTCTGTAAACTCAGTGAAGACCCAACAATCTGTCCTTTTCAATCTGCAAAACTGCTTCTGACATATTCTAGTAATGAGATGCAACTAAACACAGAGTTGGAGTCAGACACAGAATCCTAACATATCTGAACAAAGGGCTGGTCAGAACCCAAAGCCCATGTGGAATGGGCTCACTAGATTCAGATGTTCTGTGCATGCAAATCCACTGCAATGCCTGTAGAATATTCCTAGCTAGCTCACATATCTCAAGAACCATGCATTTCACTAATATAACAATATATCTATTATCTGATGTGCTAAGTACCTATGTTTATCAGAGAAAAGATGCCAAAGTCTTTCAGAAGCCACCTCTGGCATCTGGGCTTTTGTTTAGAGTCTTCCAAATGTAAACTACTCTCCTGATTAAGGTGTAGTAAATATTAACTCACCTCAACTGACCCCTCCCTCCTTACATGTAGTAAAACTAGCACACATACATAGCTCTTTGTTTATGTGCTGACATATATAATGCACCCTAAGAGCTTCTGCAATTAATTAGCTTCCTTAGTTTTGTTTACATATCTATCAATGTCTCACGACACTATTTGTATAATATGATTGAAAGCCTGTTATGCCCAAGGTGTGGTATTATACTCTGGTTGAGAAAAGGCAAAAAAAATTTTTTTTCGTATTCTAGTGAGAATCTACTAGGAGAAATAGCAAAAAATAAATGGAAAAGAAAGCAACAGTACTTAATGTCTCTCCCATATGTCTCTTTAGCTCCATTTTCTTCACTCTATTTTAATTAAGGTCTTCATTTTCTCTCACTTATCTGCACAAATGTCTTCTCAATTTGAAATCGACTTGAATTCAAGCCTACAACCACCAACTACTTCAACTTCCTTAAGGATATTCACGATGATATTACTCTGCTGATCAAGGGCATTCAATTGGTCTCCAACTTTACTGAATTGAACAATGTTTAAATTTAGGGTTTCAAGACCTAAGATTAACCTCCAGCTTCAGCTATATTTAGGCCTCCAGAACAACCCATTTCATGAAACTTCTATAGAAATAAATTTGGAAGGCATTATGCTGAATAAATTCTCATGAGACTAAACTTTTATATGAAAGGTAGAAATTCAGACAATATTCTTGATGCATTTGCCAAAGTTAAAAAAAAAACTACTTGGCTATTTGCCTGTTACTTATTACTCTTTATCTGATATTTGGCCTTGGAATACATCTGATTACTTAAGAGAATATAATCTTTAAAAAGATTACCTTGCACCTATATTGGTTTTAGGTAACCATTTCTTTATCAATAATTGTAAAGTGGTGGAATTTGAGGAGATATTTGAGAATCTCTAGGAACCATATTTTAAATGGAGAATTCCAGTCACTTAATAAACAAGTAGTGTTATTTAGTTCTGAATAATATGGAGATAGAAAATAAAACCATGTTCTCAAAAACTCATATTGGGTTTCTTGTGAAATCTTTTGGATAATTTTCTCTCATTTTTCTTCTCCAGGCACTTCTTGTAATGGAAAACAATGTTGATTGTAAAAGCAAGAGACAGTCATTCTTGAGCACAAACAGGTAATTAGTTTTATATATTAATATACATATATACTCATTTATGTGTATATATATATGTTTGTATGTATGTGTGTATTGTATGTAAATATGTGTGTATTGTATGTATGTATGGACGGATGGATGTGTGTATATATGCACCTGAAAAATGTTGAGCAAGAACATAGTCTGTCAAATCTAAATTCATTTACTCTCTTTCTCTGAAACCAGCTCTTTTTCCTAACCACTCTATCATATAATGACATTGCTACCTTTCTCAGGCCCCCAGGCTGAGGATAGCTGTTGACTCTTTCATCTCATCTCCTGGTCATTTGCCAAGTTTCAGCAATGTTTTTGGAGCTATCCTTTCATTTCCATTCCCACTAATACATTGTAACTTTTCCAGTGTGTCAAGTCCTCAGTGTTGCTGCAAATAACTATGAATCTTGTCCTTTAAGAAATGAAGCCTGGTTGTTGCTGTGGGTCCCAAGGGGAGGGGGAGAGAGGAATAGAATAGATGGAAAAGGGGGCATTTTGGGGGCAATGGAAGGGTTCTACACAATCTTGCAATGATGGATACAGACCATGTTAAATTTCATAAAAATGTTAAAAGTGTGTGTTCCAAAATGTGAACCATAATGTAAACCATTGGCCATGGTTGGTACCTATGTTTCAATATTTGTACATAAGTTGTAGCAAATGTACCATCCATATATAAAGTGTCATCAACAGGGGAAGGGGGAAAGTGGGTGGATGTTGGGTATATGGGAGTTCCCTGTGTTCTTTATGTGACTTTACTGTGACCTAAAACTTCTTTGAAGACAAAATGCAAAAAGTAAGACACTGGGGGAATAAATGAAGAAAAATTCACTGTACATACAGGACAATAGATCTTATAGTGATGAAAACCAAAATGTCAAAAAAAAATTAAATATTTTTTCATTATTTGTTATTATCCCAAATTTTATTTTTATTTATTTAAAAAAAATTTTGGATTTTATTTCCTATTTTTAAAACTACCATTATTATTTGGCTATTTTATGGGCTTCATTTTCAAAGAGGTTTTGGATTACAGAAGGGTTATAACTTTGGTGAGGGAAGATCATTGGTGTGGGGTGTCAGTGATGGGGGATATATGGGAGGAAGTTCACCTGGGCATACATTTAAGGCATATAAACATGTTCAAATGCTCATGGGACATTGTCACAGTGGGTGGATATTCATGCAATAACCGAAAGTACATCAAATTCCCATCTTGGGGAGCTCTGCCATATTCTCTGATGGAGTAGCAAGAATCCACCAAGTACAGGGGCAATGACTAGTGAAAGAGGATGGTCCATTGACATGCCCTTGATATTTATGACTGTGGTTATGAACCTTTACTCTTGAAATTGAAACTTAACGTAGTATTATAGGGTGCCTAAATGTTGCCTCCAGAGAACTTCCTTGTTGCTCAAATGTAACATTTATGTAATCTAGGTATGTTTTAAAAAATATATATATATACCTAAAAACAAACAACCACCCCCAAACAAACAAACAAACATCCAGTATTTTCCACAGAGTTTCCTTTATAAAATAACCTTAACATTAAAAGGCCATTTAGGACTGCAGTAGTTGTGTGTGTATTTTAATTTAAAAAGTTTCATTTTACAATTGTGATGCCAAAAATAAGCACATTGAAGTTTCATTTTGAAGTAAGTTTAGGTTAACCAAAAATTTGCAGATATAGTACAAAGAATTCCCATTTATCCTTCACCTAGATTCCTCAAGTGTTAGCATCTTACGAAAACCATGGGACAATTACTAAAAACAGAAAATTAACATTGGTACAGTACTGTTATCTAATCCACAGCCCTTATTCGGAGTTCAACAGTTGTTCCACTGTGTCAGTTTTTTGGACAGGATCACTTGTCTCATGGAGTTGTCACTCTCCCTCAGTGTCCTTTCATCTGGGATTGTTCCTCAGTTTTGTCTTTTATGAGTCCGCCCGCCAAGCTCCCCAGCAGCAGGATTCTCAGAAACTCCAATATGCTAATTTATACAGTGAATCTTCAAGGAATATCAGTCAAACCTACATCACTGTTGAAATCTTCTTCTAGGGTCAAATTGTAGGGTAGGACTTGAGGATGTGCTGGGAACTAGGAGCTGAGAGTATTTTAAGAATATTCTAATATATGTTCCTACTTTTCTCATGCATCCTGCACATGTCTATCAGAATAATCTGAAATCAGAGTTCCGTGTATATCACTTCCCTGTTTATCTACTGAAGACAACTTGTTATGTCACAGACAATTAAGGTCAAATGCCCTAACTTGACATTCACACCCCTCTGTGATGTCAACAACCTTTCCAACTTTAAGCCACTAATTACTTCTGTGCATCTACCCTTTGCTCAAGCCAAAATGTCTACTCATTATTTCCCTGGTTTCTTGTTTTCAGTTCTTTGTTCATGCTGCTTCTTCTATGGAATGCCTTTTTGAACACTTAAGGCTAAGGTCAAATAATACAGCAATGACACTTAAAAGTCTTAATTATGAAACTTTCATTTTCTGTCCTAAGTTAGGACAATTAGATTACTGCCTGATCTCCCCTATCGGACCACGTCTAATTGAACTTTGTTCAGTGAAACTCCATCCCCACACTCCCAAAGTTCTTAGCAGAGTGCTTTGTATAGAGTAGTGACTATTTTTTCCAAATAAATGAAACTGTTTTAATTTAGGAAGAAAACAAAAAATGATGGAACAAGGTATTTTTAATGGAATTTATACTAAATTTCATCTTTTTTTTCAAGGGAGCACATAAGTGGTTTTAAATGAATCCTTATTATGAAAACCTAGCTTTTCTCAGCCTAATAATTATTCCAACCTAAGGCTAAAGATGAAAAGTTTGCAAAATCTGAATGACATTAAATTACTCTAAGTAACTTGTCAACAAAATTAACTTTCTTGCTTCTAATATCTTCTCAAAGCTACAGTCACAATGTTTGTCTTGATTAATTATTAAACATATTCCAGATTTTCTATATTAATGGTTTTTGTGCTAGATATGATTTCTAATTAAGCTTTGCATTTCACTGATGAAACAGTATTTATATCTACCAAACATCATAAAGCACTTTTGCATTTATTCAACATTTAGCAGATTCTTTGAAAGTCGTGGGTCAGTAATAATTTATGAATATTTGTAAACATATTTGGGCTTATCAGGAGCATCAGGGCTCAGGAGACTGAATTCTGTTGTTTGGAAATGATGTGGAATTTGTGGTTTTGGTTTGAGACATAAATGCCTGCAGTAACTGATTATCATATGGAGTAAAATCCCACCAGATGCATGCTAGAAAGGAGACTGTTATGGATAAGATGAATATGAACTTTAAACAATGAATTAGTTCACATGCTTTAAGTTGTGAAAGCTCATAAATACTGCTAATGATAAAAAACATTAGTATTAAATTTACATAGATGGAACATATATAGAAGAGCTGAGAATTATTATCTATAATCCAGATGGTACTAAAAGATGGATATATTACGCTATTTACACAAAATATATGGTGGGTCACCTAATTTCCACTCAGGGTTTTGTCAGCGGGGAAGTGAGGGCTATATGAATTTGAATTGTAGTTCTGAAAATTTTGCAAACTCTTGTGCATGCATTGGTTACATGCACAAATATTAAAAGTGAATAATAATTTGGTCATCAAAAGGAATGAAGTACCAATATGTACCACAACCTGGATGAATCTGGAAACCCTTCTGCTAAGAGAAGGAAACCAGTCACAAAAGAACACATATTACATGATTCCATTTATATGAAACGTCCAGAATAGTGACAGAAGGTAAATTTGTGGCTGCCTAGGGTTGGGGGCGATGGGGAGTTAGGGGGCTGATACTATAGGGCACGAGTTTCATTTTGAGGGAATAAATATGCTCTAAAATTGACTGTGATGGTAGCTGCACATATCTGAAAACCATTTAATTGTACACTTTAAATGTGTGAATTTCTGGTATGTGAATTATATCTCAATATAGCCATTAAAATAGTTAGAATAAGCGAACACATAATGTCAGAATCTAGAATATAGGTTACCAGGGGATGGGGTGGGGGTAGGGAATAAGGAATTAAAGCTTCAAATGTACAGAGTTTATTTGGGGGGATGGAAAGTTTTTTAATGGGTGGTGGTAAGGGCAGCACAGCACTGGGAGCATGATCAACAGCACTGAACCATACAACTGAATGTGGCTAAAGGGGGGAAATTTTAGGTTGTGTATATGGTATCAGAATAAAATTTTTTTAAAAGTCCATGGAATTGCATAACATGAACAATGAACCCTAAATTAAGCCATGGACTATAGCTAATGGTTCAATTATAAAAGTGTGCTTTCATAAATAGTAACAAATATACCACACCAATGCAAGAGTTAATAATAGGGTGTATACAGGAATCTTGTATTTCTATGCATGTCTATTTTGTAAGCCCACAACTTCTCAAATAAATGAATGAATGAATAAGTAAATATGTAAATAAATGGGATGGGATGGGATAAGAAAGAATACATGCATGCACATTTCAGGCCTGAGCATGACAGAGAGGAAGAGTACATTGCATAGACATGAATACTGAGAAAGAAAACTCAATCACAGCCCACCCAAACTTTCAAGCCTCAACAATTTTACCATGCAGGCATACCCTGATTAATGAACACACCTATCTCTGCCAGGGTCTTTCTGAATGCCACTGGCATGGAAATTCTTCTCCCCACAACCACAATGCCCTCTCAATATTCCGACGTCCAATAAATGCTTTCTTAGGCGAGTGGAGCTTTGGACAACTTGTCTATTCGTTTCTTCTGATGACAGAATGAAATATAGAGAGTAAAGATGGCGTTGAGGGTGTAATTGATCTATTTATATACTTTGTACCTCTATGTAGCTCTTAGGAGTCACTCAAAATTTGGTAGGAGGAAATTACCTTTATCATATAAAATGGTTCTCTGGGGGGAAAGAATTTTTTCAGGATGAATTTGGGGCAGGAGAGATTGTGCTTCCCCACCCCACCCCCCCTTTCTTTTTAGCATTGCCTAGTGAGTCCCAGCAAGAAAGAAAGAGAAGAAAAGGAATCTCTTTCTCATTTTACAAGTGTCGAAATCCTCCAGTTTATAATAAAAACCAGGCGGTTGGGAGAGGCGTTTAAGGGTGAAAGCAAACATTTTGAACTAATCACTCGGCAAATATTTTAACTACCAGATAATTGTTAATTGTACTTTGTGTGACTTTCAAATTCATGGGGCTGTCAAGTAAATGCAGTCACTTCTAGAGGAGATTCACAGCCTTAGAGCTGTGAGTTCATTCACCGCTGAAATTAGCAAAGGGCTTGCAAAGAAGTTGGAGGCTCTATTTTCAGACGTTGGCGGGCAGCTCAGTGCAGAGGTGAAGGCGTGGATCTGCAGTCCGTGCGCCTGAGATTGGAGTCCACCTCCATTCTCTCCCTAGCGCTGTGGGCTTGGGTAGAGCACTTTCTCTTTTTACCATGGGTCTCGGTTTTCGCATCTGTGAAATGAGTATAATAATACCTACTTCTTGGATCGTTTAGAGGATGAAAAGGATTAATATTTGCAAAGCGTGTAGAGCAACTTCCAGCACCGACAAAAAGCTTGTTAAACAGAGATGTTAACACAGAAATGAAAAAAATAAAAACGAGGGAAAAAAAAAACCCTACAACTTTTAACTCTTCACACTTTTGAAGAGGTACAATTTCAAAAGCTTAAAGTTCACTTATTTTTTAACTTGTATTCTTACACAATGCAAGTGTATGCCACTGAATTAGCAATATATATTGTGCGCTCCCGTCGCTGCTGAGAGTGCAATTTACTCTCAGCAGATTGAATAGGTATCCACACAGCCTTTTGAGAATAAAGACTCCACAGGATACCATGTGGTCAGATGCTACTGTTCGCCCTTCTCGACTGAGTTGTAATTTATCTTTCAGCTGAATGTGACTGATGGGAAGGGTAGAGAACAGTGATGAATGTTAATGCGAACAGACAGAGCAATGCAAAGGACACGGGAGACTGTGAATCCAATCCCCAGAGCTCCATGCCTCCCGGGTCTGATCCTGGTGACAATCTCCAAAGATGTTAAAGAATGAGACTTGTCACCTATCAGATATGAGGGAGAACATCTTGACGGTGAGAATTCAAAAGAATATATATGTAAAAGTAGTTCTAAAGAGAGACAGATAAGGTGAGTTTTAAAGATCTCTTCCAGGCTTAGAGAATAATAGGACCTGCCTATAAGTTATAAAAAAAAGCTCCTCTTAAAAAATATATATGCTGTGTAATTATTAAATTAGTATATGGCTCTATGTTTACCAGTACATAACTGATCCTGAAAGTTAAAAATGGCCCTAAATTGTCTATGCATCATTACTGACCTCAAAACTGGGCAGTCCATTAAAACAGAAAAACTAGTAAGATCAGACTGCTGCCAGATGATCAAATAAACTTTAGGAGATTTAAGACTGTTTACTGACTTAAGAAAAGCAACAATAACATCTTTTCTACTCCTCTATAAAAATCATACGGTAGATTAAAATGTATTATTAAAAATGTGATACAATATTTACAAATATTGGGGGGGGAAATTATACCCACAATTCTTTTTTTTTAATCTTATCTTCCTTCCTTGAATTTTATTTAAGTCATAAATACCTTCCCATGTATTATGTATTGTCTTAAAAGGTATTATCATTATTGCCATTTATCTATAATCATGTTGATGTACTATTTTTTGTATACTATTTGATGTATATATTTTTAAATAGCATATGTTCAGACATATCCAGGTTTTGCTATTATAAATACAAATTTCTCTCAGGAGAAATTTCATTGAGTGGGATTACAGGACCAAAAGATATGGACATTTAATGGCTGTTGCATTAAAGATTACCTCTACCAATTTAATACTACCAGTTTTATGTGTTAGATATTTTTAAAAGTTGCTAAATTAGTGAAAATATTTCAAATTTAATTTATACATAGGTTACTATCAAGGATAATCATATTTTATAACTTTTTAAAAATTTGCATTTTTCTCTTGTGGAAACAAATTTATTCATATTCTTCATGATTCAATTACTCAATGTTGATATTTTTGCTATATTTAAATGATCTCACCATGTATTAGGGATAATTATTTTTTGTCTTTCATACTTGATGCAAATATTATTTTTAGTACTTGTTTAATTTTAGTTTTGTAACATTTTGATATTCAGATGATTGGGGAGTAAATAAGTAAAATATAGCACTGCTGAATGATTAAACGGTGGTAGAGTCTCTTTCAACCGAATGATTTTCTACATTCTCTAGTAGGAAAAGGAAATGCTATATTTTAGGTTGTAGTGTTTAGTTTCATATATTTTTCCTATTAATATTAAGTCTTTAGTTACCAGAATGAGAATCTGATTTGAAAAAATATATACAGTATAGTGCTTGGAATTTAACTGGACATAGTTTTTAATTTTTATCAGAAACTGCTTTAAGATTCCCTTTAATGGATGGAAAACAACTAAGATAGGCTAAACTAGTGAAATTAAGCTCAGAGGAAATAACATACGGAACAACAAATTCAAAGGTAGACTTATGGTCTTTGAGCAGTTTGGCTTTCCTGTTTCCCACACCTGGGAAGCTCCTCAGGCAAAACAAATAGCGTCTGTATCAGAAATAACTGGGACACAGGTTTTTTGGATACCTTCACTTTGCCAAAGGGTATAAAAAAGAATCATGACATAGCCTCATTAAATTACACCCAATGTTTACAAAGTACGCATTTTGTGATTTTTAAATCTACAACCTCCAAAGTTTTTAAAAAGAATTTCCTCAACAAATATTAATGAGTGGTATTCATCAGGTACAGACCTAGGTATTGGGGATGCGGTGATAAACAAGGCAAAGTCTTAGTCCTCACAGAGCTTATTACTAGCTTTCCACTGTGTGCTTCAATTCTTGTTTCACTTTAGTAATTCTGATACTTTAAATGAAAATAGGCAAATATATTCAGTCAGCCAAATGCTTTGAGAGGCAGAGGTAGAAAGAATTAATGGAACCTGGCATGAGGAAAGTAGATGTATATTCAATAAACGTTGGGTGGTGTACAGGCTCAATATGGTAGAATGGGAAGTTTTACAAATCACTCCCTCTCCCTGAAAATTGAAAGAGCAGGGGGGAAAAGAGACTATAATTAACTAGATGGCAACCCTGGAACCAGAATGGACATTTAGAATGACTACAGAAATGCTAGAGGAAGCAAGAGGCTGTGGAGAGTTCAGCTGTGGTGAGTAAAAGCATGAACGAGTGCTCAGTCCTCTTTGCTTAACCCTGCAATAGTGTCCTCAGAAATAATTGCGTAGCATGGCTGGATTCTGGGAGCAGCTGGCTAGGGCCATGGCTAGCAGAGAAAACCTCTTCCTTCTAAAAGTTGGGGTCGAAGGTTGAGGTCAGTCTGGGGGATTCCAGAAGGACCTGCCCAGAAGTGCTTCCAAGCTTCCATCAGCATTCAATGGGACTTAAAGAGCTAGGGCACCTTCTTTGGCTTCTTTCCCCCTCTTGTGTGTGGGTATTTTCTGGTCCCACAGACCCCTGAGGGCCTAGCATTGACTGTGGCCTTGGTTTCAGCTCTTTCTGCAGCACTAGCTTCTGGTTTCACACCAGCTTCTACCTAGCGCACTTTTTTACTGGTTAAGTTTCTTCTTTCTCTTTCTTGTATTGTTTAGTTTGGCGGATCCCTGAGGGCCCGGTTGCTTAGTTTCTTTCAGAAGCAACATCTTCTGGTCTTATACCAGCATCTACAGGAATAAAACGAGCCAGTGCACTTCTTTTTCTTTTTCTATTTTTGTTGGGTTCTGTTTTATTTCTCTGTTTTATATTTTCGTGTCTGCCAGATCCCTGAGGGATGAGCAGGGATGGAGGCTTAGGTTTCAGCTTTCACAGCAGCAGTTTCTGGCTTCCCTTCAGTACTTAAAAAGAGACGTGGAGAGACAGTGTACTTCATAACTTTTTACCTTGTTTTTCCTTTTCTTGTTTTGTTTTGGGGAATTTGGTCTGTTTGTTAGTATTTCTTTTCTTTTTCCTTTTTCTTTCTCTTTCTCTCTGTCATTCTTGTTCCTTCTTGTTCAAAGTCTGGTGGACTGAAGAGTGTAGAAATAGATTTCCAGAGTGACCATAACAATACTCAGATGGTCAGAATGGTCAGTTCTCAACAGAATATTACCAAACACACAAGGAGAAAGGAGAATATGGATCACATGCAAGAATAAAAAGAAATTCAATGGAAAGCATTCCAGGAAAGCAGAGTTTCTGGAATTACTATTTAAAGATCTTAGAACATCTTTCATAAACATGATCAATGAATTAATGGAAAATAAGGACAAAGAATAAAGGAAATTAGAGGAACAATAAATGAATAAAATGAGAATTTCGATAGTGAGATAAAAATGATAAATAAGGGAAACGGACTTGGCCCAGTGGTTAGGGCTTCCGTCTACCACATGGGAGGTCCGTGGTTCAAACCCGGGGCCTCCTTGACCCGTGTGGAGCTGGCCCATGCGCAGTGCTGATGCGCGCAAGGAGTTCCGTGCCACACAAGGGTGTCCCCCGCGTAGGGGAGCCCCACGCACAAGGAGTGCGCCCGTGAGGAGAGCCAACCAGCGTGAAAAGAGAGTGCAGCCTGCCCAGGAATGGTGCCGCCCACACTTCCCGTGCTGCTGACGACAACAGAAGCGGACAAAGAAACAAGACACAGCAAATAGACACCGAGAACAGACAACCGGGGGGTGGCGGGGAAATTAAATAAATAAATAAATCTTTAAAAAAAAAAAAGAAATGATAAATAAGAACTAAATGGGAATTCTTGAACTCAAAACTGCAATAACTGAAATGAAAAATTCAATAATGGATTTCAGTAGCAGGTTTGAGGAGTCAGAAGAAAGTATCATAGAACTGGAAGACAACTGAACTTGTTCCACATTGAGGAACAGAAAGAAAAGGAATGAAAAAAAATCAACAGAGACAAAGGAGCCAGTGGGACAACATTAAGCCTACCAATGTATTCATCAGAGAAATTACAGGAGGAGAAGTGAAAGATAAAGGGCAAGAAAAAATATTTGAAGCAATAATCTGATGCCAAGTCTGATCAAAGATATGAATATACATATCCAACATGCTCAACAATGCCATGCATGATAAACCCAAACAGATTTACACTGAGACCCCTTATGATCAAACTGTCCAATGCGAAGGGCAAAGACAGAATCTTAAAAAAGCAAGAGAGAAGAGTCGTGTCACATATAAACTATCTTTAAAAAGATTAACGTCTGACTTTTCAGTAGAAACCATGGAGGTCAGAAAAGTGTGGGAGGACACATTTAATGTGCTGAAAAAAAGGAAGAAACAAACACCTGTTACCCAAAGATAATATACCCAGCAAAAGTTGTCCTTCAAAAATGAGGAAGAAATTAAGACATTAACAGACAAACAAAAACTGAGGAAGTTCATTACCACTAGACCTGCCTTACAGGAAATGCTTAAATAGAGTCTTCCATGTTGAAAAGAAAGGACTCTACAAGACAGAATCTTGTTGCTGAAGACAAGGTGAAAATATGGGTAAATATAAATGCCAATATTAGTTGACTTTTCACTTGTAATGCTGCCCTTTACCTCTAATAATGCTCAAAATTAAAATATTAAAAAACAAGTGTAAATCCTTGTTACTGGGTACAAAATGCAAAGAGATATAATTTGTGATAAGAACACCATAAACAGGAGGGACAGAGGGATATGGCATAATTCATTTGTAAACTATCGAAGTCAAGTTGGAATCAACACAAACTAAATTGTAATAAGTTTAGAGTGTTAGCTATAATCCCACAGTAATCATAAGGAAAATACCTAAAAAATATACACTAAAGGAAATGATAAATGATCTAAAATGGCTCATTATAAAAGATCATCTAAACAAAAAGGAAGGCAGTAATGGAGGAAAAGAGAAACGAAAAATACATAAAACTTAGAAAAAACATTTAGCATTTTGGCAGAAATGAATTTTGCCTTACCAATAATTTCTTTAAATGTAAATGGATTAAACTCTCGCATCAAAAGATAGAGATGGGGAAGTGGCTGTGGCTCAATTGGTTGGGCTCCCATCTACCATATGGGAGACCTTGGGTTCACGGCCCAGGGCCTCCTTGTGAAGACAAGCTGGCCTGTGCCTGCAGAGAGCTGATGGCCCATGCCCACAGAAATCTGATGGCCCATGCCCACAGAGTGCTGAAAACCCCCACCCATGGAAAGCTGGCACAGCAAGATGATGCAACAAAGGGAGACAAGCAGACACGGAAGAATGCTCAGTGAATGAACACAGAGAGCAGACAGCAAGCAAGCCGCAAGGGAAGGATATATATAAATAAATAAATAATAAATCTTGAAAAAAAAAAAAGATAGAGATGGGCAGAATGAATAAAGAAGCATAACCTAACTATATATGCTGCTTACAAGAGACCCATCTTAAATCCATAGATACAAATAGGTTGAAAGCGAAAGGACAGAAAAACATTTCCTGCAAGTAAAAATCAAAAGTGAGCTGGAGTGGCTATATTAATATCATAAAACCAGTCTTTAAATGAGTTTATATGGCTACAAGTCTCTAAAAAAGAGTCTGGAGGCTGTCAGAAGGATTGCCCTTATGCACAACTGAGCAGAGTCTGAGAGACAGATAAAGCAGATACAACCCCCAGGTATTGGTTCCTTTGAGGGCTAAAGAGACCCATGGGAGTTATGGTCATGGCCGATGGGGTTAACTACCAGGTCAGATGGCCCCTCTTTGGAACTGGTGTTTATGTGTGATGAATCTGGACTCAGATGGGATCTCTCTTCATAAGACTTTCATGCTAATGTGCTGGAGGTGCAGTTAGTGTTGGGGTTTAAGATATATTTAGGGGATTTGAATCTCTGGACTGACAATGTGATAGCCAGGTCCTGAGCCTCAACAGACCCCAGCACCTACAATCTGATTTATTGGACTTACCACACTCAGCTAAGATGGAGTTGAAGAAGGACAACCACCATACCATGGAGCCGAGAGTGATTACAACTGAAAGTGGGAGGATTGCATCCAGCATCCATGTGGAATCTGAGCCTCCTCTTGACATAGAGGTGCAATGGACACAACCAATCCAATGTCCACATAGAAAAGGTGGCATTGGATTGGGAAAAGTGGACATGATGGCTGATGGGTATGGGGAAAGGCAGGAAGAGATGAGAGGTGGAGGCGTCTTTGGGACATGGAGCTGCCCTGGATGGTGCTTCAGGGGCAATCACCGGACATTGTAAATCTTCACAGGGCCCACTGGATGGAATGGGGGAGAGTATGGGCCATGATGTGGACCATTGACCATGAGGTGCAGAGGTGCCCAGAGATGTACTTGCCAAATGCAATGGATGTGTCATGATGATGGGAAGGAGTGTTGCTGGGGGGGGGGGGGGGGGGAGAGGTGGGGTGGAGGTGGTGGGGTTGAATGGGACCTCATATATATATATTTTTAATGTAATATTATTACAAAGTCAATTAAAAAAAAAAGTCAGTGCTAAATCCAAAAAAAAAAAAACAAAACAAACCAGTCTTTAAATCAAATGGGGTTACAAGAGACAAAGAAGGGAATTATATATTGAAATAAGTGTCATGTTGATAAAAGTGTCAATTCAATAAGAAAACTTAACAATTATAAACGTATATGTATTTAACAGCAGACTGCTATAAATTATAAAGCAAACATTGATGGAATTTGAGGGAGAAACAGATAGATTTACAATTATAGTTGGAGATTTCAACACACGTGTTTGAATCATGTCCACCATGAAAGACATGTTTAGGTTCCCACCCTTTTGTAAATATCATGATTAATGATGTGATTAATTAAGGTGTGCCCAAACTGAAAAAGGGTGGGCCTTAATCCAATAAGGCTTAAGTTCTTGTAAGCAAAGGAAATTGGACACAGAAGGAGAAGCCATAGGGAGCAGCCAGAAGCTGGAAGTCAATAGACCCCAGAAGAGAAAAGAGAAGACACTGCCATGTATGTCGCCACATGACAGAAAAGCCTGGGAACCCCAAAGATTATCAGCCAGCCTAAAGATATTGACTATAGGAGGAAGCAAGTCTTCTAGCCTTTGACACTGTGAGCCACTAAATTTCTTTTGTAAGCCAACCCATTGTATTGTACTTGTTTTAACAGCTGGGAAACTAAAGCAACACCCCTTTCAATACCTGATAGAATATCTAAAAAGAAGATCAGTAAGGAATTAGAGGACGTGAACAACAGTTAAACCAACTACATCTACTTGACACATATAGGATCCTTCAGCCAACAACAGTAGAATACACAAATTTTTTTCAAGTACACACTGATCATTCTCTGGAATAGACCACATGTTAGGGCCCAAGAGAAATCTCAATAAATTTTAAAATATTGAATTCATAAAAAGTAACCTTTCCAACCACAATGGAGTGAGGCTGTATATAAATAAGAGGAGGAACCTTGAAAATATAAAAATAAATTGAAATTAAACAGCACACTCTTTATTTGAAAGAGAAAAGTGGGTTTATTTATATTGTATCACACAAATAAAAATGTGGGCTGGGCCAAGTGGGGAGTAGATGTAGCTCAAGTGATTGAACACCTGCTTCTCATGGACAATGTCCAGGTTTGATTCCCAGTACCTCCTAAAAACAAAAACAAACAAACAAAGCCCAAATCTTATTGGGAAGCAGATATAGCTCAGTGGTTGAGCACTTGCTTCCCATATATGAGGTCCTGGGTTCAATCCCTGGTACCTCCTTAAAAAAAATCCTTCCACCAAAGAAAAGTCTAGGACCATAACTCTTCATTGATGAATTTTATGAAAACTTTAAAGAAAACTTAATACCAATGCTTCTCAAATTCTCCCAAATAATTCAAGAGGAGGTAACATTTCCTAACTCATTCTATGAAGCCAGCTTAACTCTGATTTCAAAGCCTGGTTAAGACATCACAAGAAAAGAAAATTACAGACCAATTTCCTTTAAGAATACAGATGTAAAAATCCTTAACAAAATACCAGCAAACTGAATCCAATGGCATATTAAAAAGATTATACACCATGACCAAGTGGAATTCATCCCAAGAATACAAGGGTGGTTCAACATATGAAAATCAATCAATGTAATAAACTACATAAATAGAATGAAAGAAAAATCCACAAGCTTATCTTAATACAGAAAAGGCATCCTGCAAAACCTAGCAGCTTTTCTTCATAAAAACACTCACAAAAGTAGGACTAGATGGGGACTTTTCAACATGATACTGACCATTTATGTAAAATCCACAGCTAATATCATACTAAATGGTGAAAGATTTAAAGCTTTCCCTTTAAGATCCAGAATGAGACAGAATGCCAGTTTCCACTGCTATTCAATATTGTACAAGAAACTCTTGCCAGAGCAACTAGGCAATAATTGGAAAGGAAGAAGTAAAAATATTTTTATTTGCAGACTACATGATCTTATATACAGAAAATCAAAGGACTCTATAAGAAAACTAAGCTAATAAATGAATTCAGCAAAGTGGCAGAGTACAAGATCAACACACAAAAAAACCCAGTTGTGTTCCTATCCACTAGCAATGAATAATCCAAAGAGGAAATTAGGAAAACAGTTCCATTTAAAATAGCTAATAATATCTGGAAATAAATTTAACTAAGGATACAAAAAAGTTACTTGTATACTGAACAGTATAAAACACTGCTGAAAAAATTAAAGAGCTAAATAAATGGCAAGACATCCCATGTTCATGAATTGGAAGAGTTAACATTGTTAATATGGCAGTATTACCCAAAGCAATATATTAATGCAATCCTTACTAAAATTCCAGAAGCCTTTTTTGTAGAAATGGAAAAAATGATACTTAAATTTACATGCAAATTCAAGAGGTCTCAAACAGCCAAAACAATCTTGAAAAAGAGCAGAGTTGGAGGACTCACACATCCTGATTTCAAATTGTATTGTGAAGGGAAAGTGATCAAAACTTTGTATTACTGACATAGAGATAGATAAGTTAATCAGTGAAGCAGCATCTAAAGTCCAGAAATAGACCCATATATTTATGGCCAAATGACTTTTGAAAAGGATGCTAAGTATGGGCAGTGGAAAAAGAATATTATCTTCAAAATTAATGGTGTTGGGAAAATTGGATATCCACATGCAGAAGAATGAAGTCAGGCCTCTACCTCACATCATATACAAAAATGCAACAGAAGAGGCATGTGTAGAGAGGTCACTGAATCCAACTCCATCACACTCAGGAGCACACTTTTACTGAACATATGGCTGGCACTGGGGTTGGTGTATTTTCAGAAAACTTGAATCTCTGGACTAACTGTGTTGGCTGGACCCCAAGGCTCAACACAGTTGCAGCACCTACTCTCCAGTTCGTTGGACTTACCCATGTTGGCTATCAGGGAGATGGGGATGGTCAACCACCACACCAGGGAACCAAGAGAGTCTACAACTGCAAGCTAGAGAATTACATCCATCAGCCATGTGGGATATGTATAAGAGTAGACTTACTGGTATTCGACTATATATTTATTGTGACTCTAGCAATGGAAGAAACTATCACTGATGTGGAGATAGTGATCATGGGAGTTGCTGAGAACAGAGAGAGGGAAGAAGAGGTGTGATATGGGGGCATTTTCAGGACTTGTTGTTGTTCTGAATGATATTGCAGGGACAGATGCAGGACATCATATATCCTGCCATAACCTACTGAATGGACTGGGAGAGAGTATAAACTACAGTGTAAACTATAAACCATGCTGTGTACCAGCGCTCCAAAATGTATTCATCAAATGCGATGAATATGCCACACTGATGAAAGAACTTGGTGATGTGGGAGGAGTGGGGGTGTATGGAATCCTCTTATATTTTTAAGATACCATTTTGTACAATCTATGTATCTTTAAAAATAAAAAAAAAAGCTATTTAAAAAAACAACTCCAAATGGATCAAGGATCTAAATAGAAGGGCTAAAACCATAAAACTCTTAGAAGATAACTTACGGACCAATTTTCATGTCCTGGGTTTGAACATTATATTCTTAGATATGACACCAAAAGCACAAGGAACAAAAGAAACAGTAGATAAATTTGATTTCATACAAACTGAAAACTTTTGTACATCATAGGAAATTATTAAGAAAGTGAAAAGACAATCTACAAAACAGGAAAAAATAGTTTCAAATATCTACTGGATAAGGGTTTAATACATAAAATATATAAATATATAAAATCTTTTACAATGCAACAACAAAAAGACAAACACCCCATTAAAAGATGGGTGAAGAATTTGAATAGATATATTTCCAATGAAGATATGTGTTTATGTGACCACGAAACATATAAAAAGATGCTCAACATCATTAGCCACTAGGGAAATGCAAATAAAAACCACAATGAGCTACTATTTCAAACCCACAAGGATGGCTATTATTAACAATATGGAAAATAATATGTGTTAGAGAACATGTGGAGAAATTGGAACTCTAGTGCTTTGTTGATGAAATGTACAGTGATGTAGCCACTGTGGAAAATAATATGGTAGTTCCCCAAGAAGTTAAATATGGAATTACTATTTGACTTAGAAATCCTACTTCTGGGTATATACTCAAAAAGAGTGAAAACAGGGTCACAAACAAATACTTGCACATTAATGTTTATAAAAGAATTATTCACAATAGGTAAAAGTTGGAAAGGGTCCATTAACAAATGAATGGATAAACAAAATGTGGTACATACACACAATGGAATATTATTTGGCCATAAGAAAAAAATGGAGTTAAGAGACATGCTGCAACCTGGAAGAGCCTTATACCCAGGGAAGACATAAGAACAAAGATGTAGGATATCTCTTGAAAGAGATGACTAGAAATGGCAAATTTGTAGAGATAGAAAGCAGTTTAGAGGTTTCAGGGAAGGGGGAAGGTGGAGTGTTTGTTGTATTAATAAAAAATATAGTTGGGTTCTCAGAATGAGGATATATGATTGATGTCTCCTATGAAGGTTGTTGAAATGACACTTTTCATGCTGGATATGGGAAT
Organism: Dasypus novemcinctus; assembly: GCF_030445035.2. Classification (NCBI taxonomy): domain Eukaryota; kingdom Metazoa; phylum Chordata; class Mammalia; order Cingulata; family Dasypodidae; genus Dasypus; species Dasypus novemcinctus. The sequence continues at coordinate 25,419,378 of NC_080686.1, read as the reverse complement.
CAGGTAGCAAATTAAAGTACCTAGAGTTCTTGAGATAGTTGCATTATCGGATGAAGCCTTTTGGCTTTGAAATAGGGACCACTGCAAATAGGATATGGGCAGGTACATAGCAATTATAGTAATAACATTGATTATATCAATAAGAGACTAATATTTATTGAGTCCTTCTGTATCATGTGCTGTGCAAACCATTTTATCTTCATTCTCTTATTTTCTCAGATCCAAGTCCACCATTAACTGGCTCCTGCATTTCTGTGTTTTACCCCTGCCAGTTTTTGAACATAGATGCTTCTGTGTATGTTTACACCAAATTTTGGAATCTCTTGTTTGTTGGTCCTATATTCATTCAAAAAACATGTATTCTCTGTCCATCTGCTAGTTACTGAGACTTCAGATATTGAACAAAACCTTCAAGGAGATTTCATTCTGATAGAAAGACAGACAGGAAGTTCAGTGACTCTAAAACAGTGGGCTGATGTGACAGGACATTTAGCACAACCTGGGAATAAGTGTGTAGCACAGGTCTAAGAAATACTCTCAGTAGTACATGCATGGTTCTTTACTACAGCATGGTTTAGACTAGAGAAAGGGGTTACTACTCAAATGTCCATCAATTGGAACTGTTAAAGAAGCAATGGAACATTTATGTGCTGATAAAAAATAGCTTTTAATGAGTGTGAAAAAAGGGAAGGCCCAAGAAGATTGCATATTCTGTGCTTTGTGGAGGCTAAATAAGGATATATTTTCTTATTTTCTTGTATTTGCATTAAGACACTTTGGAGTTGTATACCCCAACAAACAAACAAACAAACCAAGCAAAAATGGTTGACTATTGAGGTAGAGAGATGGGGGACTGGGAAATGGGAGAAAAGGGTAGGAGAGGGGGTATTTTCACTACATACATTTTTTCTTAAGATTTATTTTATTTTATTTATTTCTCCCCACCCCCTTGTTGTTTGCACTTGCGTGTCTGTTCATCTTTCTTGTTTCTTTAGGAGGCACTGGGAACTGAACCTGGGACTGCCAATGTAGGAGGAGGGGCCTAATCACTTGAGCCACCTCTGTTCCCTACTTTGTTGTGTCTCTCATTATGTTTTTCTTCTTGTGTCTCTTGCTGCATCATCTTGTTGTGTCAGCTTGCCATGCCAGCTTGCTGTCCCCTTTAGGAGGCACTGGGAACTGAACTATGGACCTCCCATATGGTAGGCAGAAGCTCAATCGCTTGAGCCACATCTGCTTCCCCACTACATACATTTTTATGTTTTTGAACCAAATGAATGCATTACCTACTTAAGAATTTACGTAAAAGGTCCTGAAATATTTTAGTTAAGTTTTGAAAGATGTCTATTAGTGGACAGTAGCCAGATGGGTGAAGTGCTGAATTTGGGGCAATGAGGGAGAAGGAATGGGTGGAAAACCTATTCCTGGCCAAGTGCCACGTGTTTGGAGGCACAAGAAGACACAAGAAGGAAGTGGACGTGGCCCAGTGGTTAGGGCATCCGCCTACCACATGGGAGGTCCATGGTTCAAACCCCAGACCTCCTTGACCCGTGTGGAGCTGGCCCATGCGCAGTGCTGATGCGCGCAAGGAGTGCCCTGCCACGCAGGGGTGTCCCCCGCGTAGGGGAGCCCCATGCGCAAGGCATGCACCCCATAAGGAGAGCTGCCCAGTGCGAAAGAAAGTGCAGCCTGCCCAGGAATGGTGCCGCACACACGGAGAGCTGACGCAACAAGATGACGCAACAAAAAGAAACACAGATTCCCGGTGCTGCTGATAGGGATAGAAGCGGTCACAGAAGAAGACACGGCTAATGGACACAGTGAGCAGACAACTGGGAGGAGGGGGAGAAATAAATAAAAAATAAATCTTTGAAAAAAAATTTTAAAAAAAGAAGACACAGGGTGCTTGTGGAACATGTCTTGTTCTGTAGCGATGGAATATGGGTTGTTTGGTCAGATGCCAGAAGATGAGGGTAAGGGCCCAGGCAGGGGCAGGCCACAAGGGTCTCACATGCCAAATTACAGAGCTCAGGTTTCATCCCGAAGGTAAGGGGCATCATGGAAAGGTGTTGAGGAGGGAAGACAAGACTTGCACATTATAATCATCTGTCCTCAAGTGAGAGCAGGAATGACCTGCTGGCGGGGGGAGGGGGAGGCAGAACTTGGGCTGCGAACTGTACAGGAAGTTAAGGTCAGGTTTCAGGAGAATGAAGAGCTTGCGAACCAAGACAGTGCAGTGAGGACAGAGAGGATGGACTAGTATCATCCCATGGTCTAATCCTAGCTACCCTCTTTGTTGTCTTGTCTCCTACCTGGATAAATTTTGCTACTGCTATTATATAGTCCACAGCCTTTCTCTAGGCTCTGCCCTGATGTACAATCTGGGTAGCTGAGAGTTTGCAGGAGCCCTGCTGTAGCACTCAGTGAGATCAGGCCAACGAGAACGTTCTCTCTGCTTTCCATTCTGCCTCTCTCCTTCAATTCTAAGTGCCTATGTCGGGAGCACAAGGCACCCCGCTGTTCCAGTCCCTTAGGAGAAGCGGGAGCCGGATACCTTCTTCCTAAGTGCTGTTATTTTGTTAATTTCTGTAAAGCCCGTGCACGGTTCCTGTGTGGTGCTTATGATTGAGGTTTAGTTTCTTCTGGTCCCAAGTTCTACTCTTATGGAGGGTCATTGCTCAGGTAGTATGCACCCACAGAGTTGCAGCCATTCTTAAATTCTTCACAAGCTTCTCTCCCATTTGGTAGAGACCTATTGTCCTGAAACCCTGCAGGATCTGCCTCCATCGACCTGCCCCTCTGTGGGTTCCTCCGCACTGTCCTTCTAGGTATTCCTGGGCCTCCAGCAATTAAAGGGGAAGCCCCTGGTCAGTGGGGCCTCCAGGGCCCATCCCAGCTCCCTCAGTCTGTCTCACTTGATTGGTGCCCATGTCACATGGGTCATTAAGTATAGCAACCCTGACCTCTGCGCCTGAGTAATAAGGTGGATGTCTCAGCACATCTAAGGCCATCCAGGAAGAATTCTCACATCCTCAGTTAAAATTCTAATAATTGTAAACAGATTCATATGAATAAGTAGAGAAAATATAAAATCAACCACAGCAGTAATAGGAAATTTGATAATTGTGAAACAATTTCAGAATATATTTTATTATAACATAGAAAGATAAAATATTGGAAATCTTGTCTTGCAGGTATATTGCACCAGAAAAGTCAGAGAGCAACAAGTAATCCTTTTATTGTCCGAAGGCCAAACTGTATAGTCAGGACCCTGTACACACACAAAAGGCTTTGAATGTTTGTTCACTAACACAATATGTCAAGGAATTCATTTATGTTACAAGTACTTGTAGGTGGCAATATATACACGTTATTTAATATTTTTCTTAAGGGTATGTTTTATGTAACAGTCCAGCTCCATATCAAATAAATACCTTCACCTTGCTATTCATTTGAATTAGAGATACTATGGGAAATGACTTTTTTTATTCCATGACATCCTGCTGCATTATAAACATTTAGACACCATGCTATCATCCTACAAAATGGGTTGGCAAGAGTATAAATATATGTTTTAAAAGGAGGAGGATTTATCCACAAATGTAAGATTCTAGAAAAGTACTTTAAATGTTGAAAAAAAACCCAACTGGTAAGCGTCTTTAGAGTCTAGTATATGATATTTGAATACTTTTATATTTTAAAATAGACCGAAAATTTTAAGAGAAAATATGCCTTCATATTTTTAATATAAAGATTTAAACATAAATATTTTGGCACATTTTCATATGTGCTGGGAGATTAAAGGAAGACCAGAGACTAGAAAAATCTAATAAACATATATTGACAAATTATAGTATACTTATAAATATGACTATAGAAACCAAGAATGATGAGATTCTTTGTTACATCTCTGAAATAAAATTCCTTAGCATTGAGACACATTCTGCATCTTCTTTGTATTCAGTGTCAAATTTGTCTCTCTGAACTAGAGTGCTAAAAGAACTTTGATTAGTTTTTCATTCTCATCTTTAGTTTTTCTAGGAAACTTTTTTACCATCCTAAATAACATAGCTGTAAGCTCTCTACAACACTGTAATTCAAATGTACTCACTAAAACCAGGGTTCTTAACCTGTTTTGTTCCACAGTCCCCTTTATTAGTTAGGTGAAAACCATGGACCTCTTACTAAGGTCTATCCTATACTAAGTGGACTTACTTACTAAGTCCACACTATACTGTGTATTATTAAATAAATATATTACATCTGCACCTGCACCAACACATCCCCAAAAGAATGTTTTTTTTTTCTCGAATGTCAATTCAAGGTCATGGACCCCTTGTTAAGAACCCCTGCTCTAAAATTATTTTAAATATTAGGCATGCAGATTAAACAATAATTCATAGGTAATTTAAATGGGGTAAAGATCATTACATTGGTTGTCCTGACGAAGCCATGCCCCCTGGGAGTCTCACCTTTCTACAGTCCCCTCCCACATGAAGGTCGGGCTTCATCATGTGACTGGCTTTAGTCTATGGGAAAAGAGCAAGCCACACTCAAGTGGAGGTTTGATAAATGCTTTTATACTGGGGTTCTCCTTTTGGAGCACAGCTGCTTTGAGATAAGGAAGCCAGTCAGATTTACTGGAGAAAAAGAAGTCATGGGGAGGAGAATGAAGGCTAACAGCCAGCACCAGACATGTGAGTGAGGCCTTTCGGATGCTTCATGCCCATGATAGCTGTCAAACAAATGCCTCACTTGAGTATCTGAGCCGACGTCATGTGGAGTGGAAGATCCCACTGAGCCCAGCCCAAACTCCTGACCCAGACATCTCTAAGCAGTAAAATGATACTGTTTTAATTCATTATGCTATGGATGTTTCGTTATACAGCAGTAGATAACAGATAAAAAAAGCTAGAGTAAGGATTTCTCAAAGTTCTTTCCAGACATAATTCAAGGTACTTTCCTCATTAACATACCCTTCTTATATTTCTGGTACTTATTTATTTTTATTATTGACCCTGCATCTCTTTATTTTTGACTTTCTAAGTAGTTGGTCATATGAACTGAGATGGTTAGTTTGCGTGAAAAGTCTGGTTGAGAATGTCTACATTCATTATATTTTGACTTATACAAAATGCCAAATTTTGTTGGTTCTCAAAGAAACACCATTCTTGATTTGGTTAAACATCTTAAGTTAATTGTATTCCAAACGGTGGTCAAACTGTGGGTGTGTCAGTCTGGTGGTAAGGCATTAACTTCAAGGAAATCCTGGTACATAACCTTTCTGGTGCCAATCAAGCCGTTTCCCTTCTCAAATGTATAGGCATTAAAATTCCCAAGACTCTTTGGAAAGAATTGATTTTTCAGGAATAATTATTTGAAATGTGCGGTTTATTAGATTGAGCAAGTTACTCTCTGAGCAAGCAAGCCATTGTGTGAGTATCCATTCTTCTCTTTCTGGAACTAATGTGTATATATTAGAAGAATGTGTTAGTAGTAGAAATAAAAGTAGAAATGCATTAGCAGAAGAGCAGAAGGTAGCTATGGACAACATACCACTTCTAGGGGAAGGTGATACTATTCCAATGAACGGTGTAGATTGTATCTCAAATTAGTCACTATAGCAACTAACTGGTTCTAAAAAGCCATGTATGGATACCGAAAGGAATAAGGTATAACCTGTCAATAAGTGTAACTTGTGATACCCTAATTGTTGCAATTTCCATCTTTTAAAGGCTGTTGTCTGTGTGCTTCTCTGTATCATTTTCTCCCAGGTGAGTGTGGAGGGCAGGTTTAGCTTAAAAAAGTCCTGATCAGACAAAGACATAAAAGTGACACTTACCGAGAGCAGTATTTGGACGGCACTGTGGATGACCTCCAGGTATTGGAAGTCGATGATGCAGCCCGTGACCGAGACATATGTGTAATCGTCCATCATTCCATGGGCTGATGGAGGCAGCACTCTTCGGACACAACCAGGTCCATGTTCCCTCCACCACGAGCGGTGGACAGAGATGTTGAATGTCATTAAATCTGTATCCTAGGTAGGCCGGGAGACAAGAGAGTGACAGGAGATAGCGATATCACATCGTATCTTTGACTTTGACCTTAGTAAGAATTGAGGATGACTAAAATTGTTGAAAGAATTTTAATTTCAAGTGAAGGTACAAAAAATAAAGCCAAAAATCACTATCTGTATCATATTCCTAAACTATTCAGTTTTAATCATTCAATGCAGGGAACAATGCTTTGAATGATATTAACCTTTCAAGATTAGCACACATCGAAGATCCAGAGATGAGACTCTCTGCACATGTTTATTTTTAACATTATTTTGTTCATGTGAAACTTACTTATGTCATCATGGGCTAACATTTATTGAGTTCTTTATATATCCTAGGCATTGTGCTATTTTTCAAATATTATATCCTTTAATGTTCATGTTGGAATGATTATCAGCCTCATTTTACAGATCTGATGTGGCAGGCTGGATAATGGCTCCAAAGATGTCCATGTGCTCATTCATGGAATCTGGGACTATTCCCTTATGTGGCAAAGATTTTGTACATGGGGCTACATGAAGGATCTTGAGAAGGAAGGATCACCCTGGATTACCCAAGAGGAATCACCTGATTACATGGAGCCTTATCAGAGGAAGACAGGGAGATATGACACAAAGAAGAGGAGGAAGCAAAGCAATGTAATCCTGGAAGCAGAGACTGGAGTGGTGCGGCCACCATCCAAGGAACGCAGGCAGCCCCCAGGACGGGGAGGAGAACGGAACAGCTTCTCCCCTGGAGCCTCTGGAGAACGTGCAGCCATGGCCACGTGTTGATTTTGGCTCCGTGCTACTGATTTCAGACTTCTGCTCCCCAGAACTGTGAGAGAATACATTTGTCATTTTAAGATCCACAGTTTGCAGGAAACTAAGACAGAGGAAGAAAGGAGGTGACAGAGAGGTAAACTAAGTTGCCCAAGGTAGCACAGTGAATTAGGGGAAGAGCCAGGACTGGAAACTACGCAGTTCGTACGTTTTGCTCTCATTCTGTACTGTCTCCCATGCCTTCATGTGTCACCCCTGCCAATCTCTTACAAGTCCTTGTGTCCTGAAGTCCTTCCCCATCCCAGGAGCTATGTCCTTCTCCTCAGTTGGCTCAGGAAATAGCACCACATCCCTTTCAAAGAACCAAGAAGACAATCCTTGAACACATATCAAAACACGCTTTCATAACTCTTAGCTGAAACAGAGGTCTTAGAAAGGGAAGGTTTCTAATCCTCGAGACGTGCGCTTCAACACTGCTACAGGGTCAGCCCGGAAGGGCCAGGATCAGAAAGAAGAGGTGATGAGGAACTGGGCCCTCAACTTCCAGACTCCTCATAAAATAAAGATCATGACTGCTGCCGGGAGGGGGGGGGGGGGGAGCAGTGGAGGAGAGGTGCTAATGGAGAGAGGGCAAGGTGGCCGGGGGTCCAGGGGCGGGACCTCCGGGAAGCCTGAAGGCGCAGGAGCAGCGCCGTTGCTGTGGCTTCCTGGACTCCAGCCGAGGGAGTGCTGCGGCGGCCCGTGGCCCGTGGCCGGGAGCGCGTCGAGGGAGGAGCACATGGCCTTTGCCGAGAGGCACGCGACGCACGTGTGCGTTCCAGCTTGCCCTGCCAGCTCAGCCCCGCTCCAGCGGTGCCTGAAATCGAGGTCGGCTTAATTTAGGGCAGCTAGTGAGCAAGGGAAAGCCCGTGAAGTCAGGCGCGGCTGGGACTGCAAGTGACCAGTGTGAGAGCTCCCTGAGCAGGGCCGGGGGCAGCCCTCTCTGGGTACGCTCTGCTGGGCTTCGTAAGTGAATCAGGAGGTTGGAAATGCAGCCCCTGCTTTAGTACGCAAAGTGAAATGTACAGATAAAGTTTTTGATTTTCCTCAGCTCAGGGAATTCAAAGTGCAGTGATAGAGAATGTCGCAAATTATATTGACAGTAAAACATTTCACGCACTCTCTGTTTTGTCATTGATTTGCTACACATATCATTCACTTACCTTCACAGTTACAGAACTTTATTGATGATAAAACATTTTACATCAGTTTTTGGTTTTTGATTTGCTACATGACTCATTTGCAGTTACTTTTTAGATGGAAACTATTACAGAAAAATAATTGTTTTAGCCAGCGAATTCAGTTTAGCACAAGTAATTTATCTCCACACTGATTACATCCTTTTCTGGTCATCAGATTTACTCTCTTACATTTAGTCTGGATCACTACAATTTTTCCATCCTAATAGAATGAATCAGTATAATCTCAAAACTCATAACAGTTTCTATTCTTTAAGCATTCTTACACAACAAGATCTTTTCTATTGCAGAATTGTAAGTTTCTTCCATTATGGCTTTGACTCAGATTTATATTGTACAATAAAGCAAAGGTGAATTTGAATATATGAATTAATGGTACGTATCAGTTACACTCACAAAATCTCTCACTGTAGTTCTCACTCAATTTGATGACACTATAATATGTTTATAAACTTTTGTATTCTTTGCAATGACCATATTTAAATTTGAATGAGAGCATCAGATTACTTTTAAAGTTCAAACTTCTTATTTAAATTTACTGTAAAATTTTATCAGAAGTTTGTGTCTCGTTTCTAAGCACATCATAGTTAAGAAAATTGACAACTATTTTTTCTGCCATTGTCTTTAGAATTTAAAAGATATACACAATGATAATTTAATTTATGCAAGTGTATGTGACTACCAACGGAGAATTTCAGAGCAGTCAAAAAGAGAATAAAGAGAGAAAAGAGAAACCAGAAAACAAAACCTAGGTTTGAGAGGTGCAGAACAGTTGGGAGAGAACAAGTCAAGGACAAAAGAAGAGGGAATTTCAGAGACATCAGTATATCAAAGCCTCTAAGTCTACAATACCTAAAATGCCATTCCTATTTGGAATGATCTAAATGTTTTGGTAATGGATGGTGGTGATAGTAGCACAACGTTGTGAATGCAATTATCAGGACTGAAATATATATCTGAATATGATTAAAAGATTGTATAAATGGTAACAGAATAAAAATTTTTTAAAAATCCATGGAACTACATTACACAGTGAACTTTATGTTAAACCATGGATTTTAATTAAAAGTTCAACTATGAAAATGTTCTATCAAATGTGATAAATATTCCACACCAATGCAACTTTTTGTTGGTGGGGTGGTGTATGTGAACCCTGTATTTTATGCATGATTGTTTTGTAAATCCATAATTTCTCTAATAAAGAAAAAACAAAACAAAACAAAAAGAAACTATTGAATTTGTGGATTACTGATGCAGTGGGGCCCTTACAAAATGCAATTCCAGGAGAGTACTTAGAGTAGGAAACTGGTTTGCAAGGAAGTGAAGGGACTGAGATGACAGGATTTGGTGCATAGGCAGTTTTGTCTTGGTGTTGGGGATTTGAAGTGGTGAGATATGAAGGACGGTGGCTTGAAGGGTAGGTAAGGAGACCCAGATTTTAGATGTATCTTCTCATATACTCATGAAATTCTGACTGAAAAGAAAGTTACCCTGGAATGTCTGCTTTTACCCTAATATCTATTCAAGTAAATATTAAATGTTTAAAACATCTTTTGTCTTATTAGTGTGAATTCCAAATTTGTTACCATTTTTCTTCAAATACTTGATTTAAATAAAAAGCATTCCCAAAATTCTTTGTAATTTTGTTAATTATCTGTCACTGTGGGCACGCTGCTGATATAGAATTCACAGTACATGGAGCTACAGTGTTGGAATCAACCCACATCCTAAAAATAATCCAATATTCACTTTTTAAATAGTACACCACCGTATGATTTCTCATGAATCCAAGAACTAGTCTTCCTATTCCTCTCCTTTTTTCTTTTAATTATCTGTTATTTTTGTTTCTAATTTAATTTCAGCTAATCCACTCCAGTTCTAGAAATGGACCCCTAACATATAATAATAATTTTCCATTTGCTTTGTTTCTTCCATTTTTACATAGCTATCTCCTTTCTTTGTCTTTTACTTTCTTTTCTCAGAAGCTAGCTCAAACTTGAAGTGAAATGTGACTGTGGAGAGAAGTCTACATGTATTTAAGAAACAGATTTTGCTCAGTTTTAGAGAGCTAGTTTTGGGTTTATAGTTATATAATAGAATCTAAAACTTCTTTTCAAATACTGTTCATCTTAGAAGATGATTTAGAAAAGTTAAAGCAACTTTCTGACAGTTCTAATTATTTTCTTTTCACCCAGGTACTAAACATTTTAGAGACTATTGTGAGACATATATAATGACAAAAAGCACTTGGGATAGTTAATATTAAATGTTTGGAGTATGAAGTATGAAGAGATGCTTAAATATATCACTAATTATATATTATTTTCCTACAATAAAAGCAGCTTTTACAGGCAGGCTTAAAAGATATTCAAGCTTCCATTGGCAAACACATGTCTTTTGCTGTTGCTTTGTCAAAAAAATCTTTTCTGAAAGCCATGAGCAAATCATAATCATTTAGGCATGTATCATTTGTGCTGAATATGAAGAGATTTTGAAAGTCTGCAGAATGAGGGACGTCCATTGATCATTCTGATTTTCCATTTTTCAGCTTCACAACTAGGTATTACTGAAATTTTTCAAGCCTCTGCATTGGTCAGAAAAAAAAAGCAGAGCTAAGAATAAACTAGCCTGATTTTCTTCACTCCAAAGCTTAATTTCCCAGATTGGCCCATTTTAGGAAGCATTGAGGTCTCATTCATCCATCTATTTAACATGACTTATGGAGTTTCTTATATGAACTAGACCTTGGGATTCAAGAGTGAGCATAAGAGATCTCATCCTTGTCGTCATGGAATATACATTCTAGTGGAGAAGACAGATAATAAAAAAGGAAACAAATAAGTAGACAAAAAGAATTATACATTTCAAAAAGTGATGTGAAGAAAACAATGTGATAGAGTGTGACTGGGGTGAGGAGATGAAGTTACTTTATCAAAGTGGGCAAGGAAGTCTCTGATCATTGGTATTTGGGCTAAGACCTGAAAGAAGAGAAAGAACTAAACATGTGGGGATCTGGGGAAAGATTGTTCCAAGCAAAGGGACCATGACCCTGGGATAGCAAAGAGGTTTAAATATTCCAGAAGCCCTATAGAGTTGGAGGCTGGTGGAAGTGAGAGTGAGCATGGCATGTGAAGAAATTGAAGACATAGCCATGAAAGGAGTCTGGGATTTACCCAAAGTCCATTTGGGAAGTCAACATATTAATATGAACTATTTTGCATTGTTTTTAAAGACTATTCTGAGAATTGTATAGAGAATGTACCCGAATGGGGCAAAAGTGGAAAGTCAGTTGGTTATTGCAATAGTTAAGATGACTTGGAGAAAGCTGGTAACAGCAGAGAAAAGCAGCGTAGATTTGAGACACATCTTGGAGACAGAATGGCATTTGGAGATGAAAGGAAGAGATACATACAGGAAGAGTCCTAAGTTTTTGATTGAACAACTGGAGGCTGGGGTTGGGATGGTGGAGCTATTTTCTTAGAGGAGTAGGACTAGAGAACAGATAGTATTTGGGGTAGGGAAATCAAGAATTAGAGTTATCTATTGGATATGTTAAATTTGAGATGCCTTGTAGACACCTGGATGGATTATCAAGTTGGATGAGTCTGGATCGCAGAGGAAAAATACTCTAATTTGGGGAGTCTTTAGCATATAGATGGAAATTAAATTCATGGGAATGGTGAGATCATTTAGGGAGGCAATGTTTTTGGCAAAGAGGTAAGGGTCCTGGATGAAGCCTTGAATAAACCCACCATTTAAAGACATAGATAGGGAAGTAGATGCGGCTAAACCAATTGGGCACTGGCCTACCACATGGGAGGCCCTGGGTTTGGGTCCCAGTGCCTCCTAAGGAAGATTAGCAGATGCTCAATGAGCAGACACCTAAATGAGCAGATGCCATAAGCCAGCAGACGCTGCAGCCCATGGGGAGCAGATGTGGCTCAGGCTGTTGGGCACTTGTCTCCCATATGGGAGGTCCCAGATTAGGTTCCTGGTGACTCCTGGAGAAGGTAAGCAAACAATCCATGGGCAGAAGAGAGAACCATCTGGGGTATGGGTAGAGATATAAAAAAAATAAAGACCTAGATGGATGATAGGGAGTTAACAAAGAGAACTGAGAAGAGGCAGCCAGTGATATAAAAAGGAAAAAGAGGGTGGGAATGGATTCCAAAAATGGAAATTTCTAGGGGTGGTAAAACGGGATGAAAGCAGATGAGAATTTTATATTTTATGAGAGCTATGGTATTAAGATGGTTTATTTAAGAAATTACTGCTGAAATGTTTGGATCCCATTATCCAGAGGCAGTTGAACTAGGTACAAATGAAATATTTCTTAAAATGCTTATATTAATGTAAAATAGAAATCAATTAATTAAACCTTTTCAGAAATTCTTAAAAACTGTTAAAACCATCCCATTACATAAAAAAGTGCTGTTCTAGTTACAAACATTTTTTTAAAAAATGTATTTAAAAATAAATGAGTTTTCAGTAATTTGGCTTTCAGCAAATATTCTGCTTCATAGTTATTCTGGCCAAGTTCATAACTATCAATTTATCTGACACAGATGTCCCCATACTTATCTTTCTTGACCTCTCAGAAATTTTTGACACTACTAAACCCTCAGTCCTTATTAGAACACTTATCTTCCCTTTTCTATTACAGAAACTTTCTGGTTTTCCAGACAGAGATAATATTGTAGGAAAAATATAGATTCGCCTCAGTTATATAGGGATATAAGTAGCAAAAAAAAAGAATCCCACAAGTTTAAAAAATGTGAAATTCTAGTAAGAACTCATACCTCAAGGAGAAATTAAAATAGAAAATAATAGTCAAAATAAAAATAAAAGAAGAAATTATTCAAGTCTAATATGACAATAAAGATTGATATGATCAACTGCACAGATAAATTTGAAAACTAGATATGATGGGTAATCTTAGAGAAAAATATAATTTATTATGATTGACTTGAGGAGAGAAATTCTAAGCATATCCTTTATGTTATAATAGAGAATACTGTCAAAGTGAACTTCCTAAATAGCACTGAGTTCAGACAGTTTCCTGGAGTAATTTCATTAAATCTTCAAAAAGCAGACAATCCCAATGTTATTTAAACAGTTCCAGAGCATAGAAAAGGAAGGCGAACCTCCATATTCTTTCTAAAAATGTGGTAAAGATCTCCCCTTAAAAAGAAATATCTAACCATTCTCTCTTCGGGATAGTAATACAACATTAGCAATCAGATTCCAAGAGCATATCAATAGAAAAATATAATATGATCAACCATGGTTTGCTTCAGTGATGTAAAAGATACAATATTAGGAAGTCTATTACCATAATTATTCATAGGAATAGAGCAAAGGAGGAATATCATACAGTAGCAATAAATACTGAACAGTCATTTGAAAAAACCTCAACACGTTCCTGGTAAAAGCACTTGGCATTATTTCCCTAAAATGATTCATACACAGTGTTTGTGAATATATATGTGAATATATCCTTAATTTTTCAAAAAGAAAAATGGAATGATAAAACTAATAAAATGGTTCCTTATTGAGGGCAGATAAGACTTCTCTTTGTATATCTAGTTTTGACCTTTGAATCATTAAAATCCAATCCTATTAAAAGCAACCTAAATTGTTAAAGAAAAACAAAACATCTAAATTGAAAATGAGACCCACATGGATATCCATTTAGCCCTTACAAGCACATGGAGAAAGGATTTAAAGGGACTTTGGAGTTTTGATTGTACATTTTTAATGGGATGTATTCTGTGGACAAAACAAAAGACATTTTACACCTCCTTCAGTAGCTACATTGTTTGTAGCTGTCTTAGGTAGGTTTCCTGGAAGCAGAGTCTGAGGCAGGGAATTTGGTGGAGGTGAGTTACTGAGGAAGTGATCTTTAGGGAAAATTTGTGAGGAAGGGGAGGAGTAAAGCAAGTTAGGGAAGGTGAAAGAGCGGTGGAAGGTAAAGGTCTTAAATGAAGTCTAGCCTGGATCTGATCTTTAGGGGAGGGGCTCTACATGGTAACCATGACTCAGTTACCCCCTCCTCACTCCCAAGGCAAAGGGTTGTCATGTGGCTGTGGGCTACCTCCAGGAGTGGAAAGAAAAACTAACTTCCTGGTTAGGAAGGCATCCATCAGCTGACTGTAATGATCTGGAGAATGGGGCCGCTATGAGCCATCAGCAGCCAATAATTACTGTGCTGGGGGCTGGGCGCAGTGGTCCAAGGAAGGGGAGGGAAAAGACCAGACATCAAGACAGCTGTTACCACTGCAGTTATATCAATGTTGGTATTTTAAAACCATTTTCCTCATATTGTTTCTTAAAACAATAAGCAATCATGACAATGGTATCAAATATATTCAGTTAAGAGAAAAGGACAGTTACAAGATCAAAGAAAATAAGTGTAAATACTGTGATGTTAAAATTGAACTGATAAATCAAATATGCACCCAGGATTTTAAAGGATTATACAGAATATGTGTATATGTGTGTGTGTGCATGTGTGTGTGAGCCCTGAAATGGCTTAGAAACAACGTTACCCCAGTAGCAGTGAGCACCTCCAATTCTCTGAATATATATTCTAATACCATTTCCACTGAAAGGAACTAAGACTCTTCCTTGGAAAAATGCCAAATCCAGGCATGGTTCAATGAAGGAACAAAAGAGAGTGTGAGATATGTTTTTGAGCTACAAGGTGATTTTTTTTCAAAAATTAATGGGATCATGTTAAAAGGACATATGACTCAGTGTGGAGGGTCTATCATTAGTTAAAGTCATGAACATTAAAAAGAACAATGTTTGAGGTAGACCAAAGCACATTGAATCATTGAAAATCTATGATTCCATAATGCTCAAAAAATAAAGGCAGAGAAACTTAATTGTCAGAATTTAGCATAGTGTATTAGTATCCTAGCTGCTAAGACATATACTCTACAGTGGGTTGGCTTAAATGATGAGAATTTATTGGCTCATAGTTTCGAGGCTAAGAAGTCTAAAGCTGTTGGTTCCTTCTTGAAGACTATAGCATTCTGAGGCTGGCTGGCACATGGAAAAGCACATGGCAGCATCTTCTCTTTCCTTTTCTGGGTTCCAGCTTCTAGATTCCTACTAATTTCTTCAGGTTTCAGGTGACTTCCAGCTTCTGACTGCTCCCAGTGCAGTCTCCATCTGTGTCTAATTTCCTCAGCTGATAAGGATGTCAGCCTGTTGGGTTGAGGTCTACCCTCATTCAGTGTGGGCATATCCTAATCAATAACATCTTCAAATATCCTATTTACTAATGGGTTCACACCCACAGGATTTGGACCTGAGCATGTCTTTTGTGAGGGACATGATTCCATCCCCAAAACAAAGGTATTAAAACAACACCTTACTTGAAAAATGAATAATAAAACAGAAAGAACTAATTATTTATCATGCCTTCCCAGTAGAATTATATATCAAGATAGTTAACAAGCCAATGAAGAAGCTCTAAAATAGAGTAAAATACTGCTTCAGTAAAATAGAAGGAGTGGAAGAAAAAAAATGTTTAAACATAGCTTTGTAATTCCTGATGAAATTAGTGATTCTTGCAAGATTTCACAATTGGTTTTAAAACAATTAAGCAAATAGTTAAATTGTTTTAGTTCCAAAGTACATAATATGTATTTCTTTTTAGTGGCAAGGAATACTTACAAATTAATATAACAAAAATACTGTACTTTAGAACTTGTGAAATGCACATAAAATGATATTCAGGCAAAAATGTATAGCATTATATATTTAGAATAAAGATACGATAGAAGGTGAAAATTAAGGAGCTAAGCATCCAGCTTCAATAGAATAGCATGTTATTACTAAAGATGATAGAAGAAAAGATTAATACATATACATTTAATTAACAAATATTTATTACTGTCTACTATGTTCTGGGATCTGCTATAAATCCATGAACAAAAGAGACAAAAATTCCTGTTGAGTAGAGCTAACATTGTAATAGTGGAGGGCAGAATATATATATATATATATATATATATATATATATATATATATATATAACAAAATATTAGACGATGGGTGCTATTTCAAAAATAGATCTGAAAAGAGCAGAGAATAATAAAAGAAGAAATCAAAGGTAAAATAGATAGGGAAGCAGATGAGGCTCAAGTGATAAGGCCTCTGCCTACCATATGGGCAGACCTGGGTTCAATTCCTGGGGCCTCCTGGTGGAAAAAAAAGAAGAGAAGTGTGCCTGCACAGTAAGCCAGTGTCCACATGGTGAGTTGAGCGCCCACACAGTGAGCCAAGTGCCGCGTGGTGAGCCAAGTGCCCATGTGGGTGCCTGTGTGGTGAGCTGAGTGCCCATGTGGTAAGCTGAGTGCCCACATGAGTGCCCACATGGCAAGCCAAGTGCCTGAACGGTGAGCCAGTACCCGCCCAAGTGAGTCACGCAGCAAGATGATGACACAACCAAAAAGAGACGAAGGAGAGAGTCAAGGTAAAGCGCAGCAGAGCCCAGGAACTGAGGTGGCACAATTGACAGGGAACCTCTCTCCACACAAGAGGTCCCTAGGATCAAATCCTGGTAAATCCTAGAGGAGAAAGACAAGAAGAGAAGACAAAAAGAGAAATAGATACAGAAGATCACACAGTGAACGGACTCGGACAGCAAAAACTGCAGGGGGTCGGGGAGGGAAGAAAAAAAGATACACAAGATAGGATCAACCAAGCACAAAGGTGGTTCTTTGAAAAGACTTTAAAACCAGGCACATTGTAGTAAGATTGATGGAGTTTGACATTGTTTATAGTTGTCCAGGTGTGGCATTGTGATCAGACAGAATGGTCAATCATAAACAGAACAATGTGACAACATCTAGAAAAAAGGCTCTTAACCTTTTTTATTCCATGAACTCCTTTGCTAGTCATGTGAAAACCATGGACCCCTTCTCAGAATGTAGTGGCAGATAGTTTTATGACACTCACCATCAGTGTGTCTTTAAATTAAATTTCATGATTATTCAAAATTATGTTTTACAACTTTCCCATAATTTCAATATCTGATTGACAGCAAGTTCAACATCTGTTCAAATGATTGTTTTTGGCAAATACTTAGAAATTTGAGTTTTCCCATGGCTTTATAAAACCATCTCTATCATCATCAACCTTTTTAGTTATCCACTGCATTCAAAACATGCTACAACCAAAGAAAAATCATACTAAGTCCACATTATACTGTGTATTATTTAATAAACATATCACACCCACACCGACACATCTCCACAAGAATAATGTTTTTTTGAATTTTTCAATTCAAGTTCACAGAACACCTGAAATCTTTCCATGGACCCCTGGTTAAGAACCCCTGATTTAGTAGTTTAAAATGGAAATACCTTATGATTCTGCAATTTCTCCCCTCCCCCAACATGTATCCTTATTCTATCACGTGCTACCAGGAGACATATATAAGAATATTCATAGCAGCAATGTTTGTAATAGCAAAAACATGGAGGCAAACTGAATACTTAAAACTAAAAACACTGGTATTCATGCCATAATATGCTATGCGAAGTGCAAATACATTAAGTAGGCCTACACTTATCCAAAAGGATGTCTTTTCTAAATATAGTTGACAAAAAGAGTCAAGTTGTAGGAAAATACATGTTATATACAGTTATCTAAAGTTGCACAACAATATTATATGTTTCTTAGGAATACATATGTAGTAAAATGTTAAAGAAATACACAAATAGCATTACTATCAAATGCAGAAAAGTGGTTACCTCTGAGGATAGGGTGCGGGAAGTAATCAGGGAACAGTAAATGAGGGATTTTAACTATTGGGAAAGTTTTGTGTTTATCTTAATAGTGATAATGTGATATCTGTTCATTCAAAACATTTTTATTAAGTATTAAGTATTGTTTGAAGATCCAAAACAAGATAAAGGATCCTTCCATTTCTCTCCATTCCAATTGTCATTGCCCTAGATAAGCCAGCTATCATTTCTCCCCAAGACGATTGCAATGATTTGTGAACTCAACTCCTGGCATCCTTTTTTGCTCTCCTCCAATTTATTTTGCTTATAATAATCAGAATAATATTTCTTAAACAAAATGTGTTGATGCCACTAAGTTGCTTAAAAGAGTCCGATGGTTTCACATTGTCCAAAGATAAAAGATTAACTCCTAAACACAGCTTACAAGGTCTTTGCTGACCCTGCTTCTAACCACCTCCCTGGGCTCACTTGTTCTTACTCCCTTCACACTCCATTCTCTAGCCAAACTGAACTTCCTTATGCTGCCCAAATGAACTGTTCTCTCTAACCTGTCGGTCTTCATTTGCCTTCTTCCTTCTCCAAGGAATACCGCCTTTCAACCACAGACTTCATCTCTTTCCCCTCTCCCTACAATCAAAACTTCCCCATCCTGGTTACCTTGCTAACTCCTACTTATCTTTTTGGATTCAGCAGATAAGTCTCTTAGTCTCTGAAGCCATCCCGGATCCCCCCATTCTGGGCAATATAACCCTTCTATGTGCTTCTGAGTTCCCAGTTCTTTCATATAATTTTATTTCTTTATTTAGTTATGAATAGCACTTTTTAAAAAAATAATAATTTTCTGCCTCAACTGCCAGGTTGTAAACCAACAAGATTAAAGGCTACAATCTGCACATTATCTAAGTGCCAGACTCACAATAACAGCTCAATATCTTTTTTTTTTAAGGTTAATTTATTTACCCCTCCCCCCTTGCTGTTTGTGCTCACTGTTTGCTCTCTGTGTCAATTTGCTGTGTGCTCTCTATTTGCTCATCTTTCCTTTAGGAGGCACTGGGTACTGAACCCGGGACCTCCCATGTGGGAGAGAGGCACTCAATCACTTGAGTCACCTTAGCTTCCTGCTTTGTTGTGTCTCTCATTGTCTTTTCTCTGTGTGTCTTTGTTGCATCATCTTGTTGCATCAGTTTGCCAGGCCTGCCAGGCCTGCCAGCTTTCTGTCTTGCTCATCTTCTCCAGAAGGCACTGTGGATGGAACCTGGGACCTCCCATGTGGTAGGTGGAAGCTCAGTTGCTTGAGTCACACCTGCTTCCCCTCAATACCTTTTATTCAAATGAATGAAGGAAACTGCTGCATTTTGAGGGACACATCCACAGAACATTTGAGAAAACATAAACTAAGAATAGAAGGCTACCAAAGTGACTCTTGTGTTGCTAGCAGGAGTGTGAATTTGTATAGCAACTTGGAAAAATTCTGTATTCCCACTGGAGCTAGATTTGAGGATGCCTTGTAAACTAGTGGTTCAACTGGGTATATGGCCAGGCCAGAAGAGATGAATGCATAACCCAAAGATCTGTACAAGAATGTTCTTAGCTTCTTTAGCCAAAACCTGAAAGTGGTCTAACTGTCCATCAGTGGTAGCACAGGTAAATGAAATGTTCATGCAATGGAACACTGCACAGCAATGGAGAAGAATGAATTGATACACACAAGAGCATATTTGAATTTTATAGACATGATGCTGAGTGAAGGAGATTAGACCCAGTTAGAATGCATTCTATAAGATCCCATTTCTATGGGGATTTCGTAGGCAGGATTGATCTGTGGTGATGAAGATTGGAATAGTGAAGGGTGGGTTTAATGGTTTGAAGCTCTATGTACCCCAGAAAATCATGTACTTAAAGCTAATCCATTCCTTTGGGTGTGAACCTACTGTAAGAAGGACACTGGATTAGGTTACTTCAGTTAAGGTGTGGCTCAGGGTAGGTCTTAATCCTCTTACTGGAATCCTTTATAAACCAGATGAATACAGAAAGAGAAAGAGAAAGCCAGGGAAGCAAGATCTGAAAGTAATGAAATCTGGAAGAGAAAGGAGAGACAAGTGGCTGCTGCCACGTGCCTTGCCAAGTGACAGAGGTCTTTGAGAAGAAGGCATTGCCTAATGATGCCTTGATTTAGACATTTTTCTCAGCCTTGAAACTGTAAGCTTATAAGATAATAAATTTCCAGGCTTAAAGTCAACCCATTTTATGGTGGTTTTTGGGCAGCTTTAGCAAAGTAGAATAAATTTTGGTACCAGGAAAGTGGGGTGCTGCCATTGCAAATATCAAAAAATGTTAAAAAGGCTTTTTATTTGGCTAATGAGTAGAGGCAGGAACAATTATGAGATGCCTGATAGAAGAGATGCAGACTGCTTTAAAGAGAGTGTGGGTAGAAATATGGATGCTAACGGTATTTCTGATGAGGGCTTAGACAGAAGTGTTGAAGGTATTGGTGCAGGGAGGAGGGTTGGTGTTCTCATTAGAGTGGGAAGGATTGTGGTGTTGGAAGATTTCTATATGTTGAAAGGTGGTGTGGCAGATTTTTTTTTCAAGTTTATATATTCCCTTCGCATTCATTTAGGAGTTGACATATGTCTTATCAAATATATTTCTTGAGAAAAATAAAGGTAGGGATGATTAACAAATCTCTCTCATGAATAATTACAGACTTGAGATAGTATATGCAAAACTAAGAGGAAAAGAACGGTGGTCAAAGATCTAATTTCCTGCCCCAAATTACACTCCCATGCCATTTACTGCTGTTTGAAGGAACCAAACAAAAATTCCCATTCTCCTAATAGCGAATCTAAAGAAATCATTAGTCTTAATTAGAAGATAATAATGTGAACGAAGCCCACTTTAATTGCAGGCCCACCTTGAAGTGAGAAGTTAGGAAACATCTGCAGTTGGCAGGATAACTTTTGATTTTCACTTAAATGTCAAGCTCCCCTAATCAAAATTTATTTTGTGGTTGTCCATTCACCGGCCATTTCTGCTTTTGTATGGGCTTGGCTACGTTTGAAGGGCATCAGGTCCAGAGGGTAGAATCAGAGATGTCCATGTGAAAACAGCCTTCCAAGGGCTTCCAAGGACTTTATCACTGAAACAATTTCATGCCAGTGGTGCCCCAAATATTACTTAATTGTGAAAGTATAATGGACATTCACGGATATTTACTTTCATGACGTGTTACTGTTGAACACAACTACTACACTAAGATTTGCCCTACCGACGATGTTTTCTTTTTCAGTAAGTGTACATTCCATTTGTAATCTATGAATTTTAAACACCTGTAGTTTTCTTAGTTAATTACCAAGCCCGTGCAACACATCTGGCTGCTCTGTCTTTGTGTTAATCAATAATTATTTGATTACAATGTTATGCCTTTTATGCTAATTAGGATTTTAAGACCATAAAACTGTGCTACCTTTGTGTTTCATGCTGGCACTATATTTACAGTTTAGTGTATTCATAATTCATGCATGCATATGCATGTATGCACACATCTTACCTAATTTGCACAACAAAATTTTTTCTAATCATATTAATTTTTTTTGGCTACGTTTACTGCCTGGAAAGAATACCACTGCTTA
The DNA here is from genome assembly GCF_030445035.2 of Dasypus novemcinctus. Classification (NCBI taxonomy): domain Eukaryota; kingdom Metazoa; phylum Chordata; class Mammalia; order Cingulata; family Dasypodidae; genus Dasypus; species Dasypus novemcinctus. The sequence continues at coordinate 25,397,924 of NC_080686.1, read as the reverse complement.
TTTTTCACATTCTGTTGAAAAATTCCTTGTTTGAGGAAAAAAACAACAGATGCTTGTTTTTATGTGGTAGAATTCTTTTTTTAAAAAAGGGAAAAGCCATATATTCCTTTATGAAAAGTAGGTGGATAAATAGAACAATATTAGTATTTTTGATCTACGGATGTGGCTGCTGATGTGGTTTAAAACACTCCGTGAAAGAGACTGGTTTTCTTAATTGCTTCCTCTGCTGAAATAATTGTAAGGCTGGAAAGAGGTTTGATTAATTGTAAAATCGGATGTGGTTAAAAACCTCTCTGGCAGGTACTTACCGATCAGCATCACTGTCAAGTGGCAGACTGATATTCTTTGGTTGGCTTGCAGAAGGCAGCCTCTTGGAATGTGGAAATTTCAGAGACAAAGGCTCTCAACCACAGCACTCTGGAAGGATTGTCACTGTAGCCATGGGATGTGTTTTACCCAGATCCTGTGGCCTGCCTCCTCACTGGGGTTTTTAAGGTCCCATACAAACCTTGGTGTGTAGATGTGGGGGCGTGCAATTCATTTTGCTGTGGGGGAGGGCTAAACTGAGGATAAACTCCACTCATAACTATGTTCATTTGACAGCAGTGTCTCTTTTCACGCCACCATGGATCCCTGGATATGGCCAGGATACCACCATACCTAGGTTGGAGATACTTCATGCCAGCATTAACTCTCTGCCCTTCCTCTACACAAAATGAAGTTATCACTAGCCAGATAATCCCACAAGTGTATGAAGTCCAAGCCCCCAGGGAGCTACCTAAATTACGCACATGGTTTCATTTGATTACCATTTATTATTTTAGAGGGAATGAATGATGAGATGTAAAGAGTTTAAGGTGCTTCCAAACCATTAATTAACTTAAGTTAGAAAGTGAATGATTTCATTCTTATTATCAATAGCCAATCCTGATCATTTCAATATATCTAAACAAAATGAAGATCACTTTTTATCTTTTCATTAACTGAAGTTGAGTTTTGATTTTTCCAAACAATATTTATATTGTTTTCAGTTTTCAGATCATGGAGACCTAATTCTTTCTTGAGGAACTGATCAATTTCAGACTGTTCTTTTTATCAGTGGCATCTATTCTTAGAACACAACATATATTAGAATAAAAGTTAAAAGATAAAATACAAAACTGTACAGCTCAGCCAACTCTATTGCAGATGATGGAATATAGTTAATAGTACAAGTATAAGAATATTTTTTCATGAATTATAAAAAACTTACAATACTAATACAAGATGGTATTAATAGGATGATGTATTGGAAAATATACTTAATGCAAATTATGGACAATAGAACTATTTCAATAATCTTTCATCAATTGTAACAAAGGTAACTACTATTTAAAAAATAGTACAAAGTATTTAAAAAAGTAATATCATCACTGTGACAATCAATCTTCACTACTTGAGGGACCAGATTTATAGATACTGCAACATGCTGAGGGCTTGACATACTAGACTGTCTTAACTAATTGGGAGCCAGTGATTCTCTCGATAGACACAATTCCCTCTATTTGGAAACATCAGGTCTCCCTAGGATGTGGGTATACCTTCACACTCATTGTATGGGTCTCCGCCCAATGATATAACACACTATGACAACAAGGCACTCATACTCCCTAGAAGCTTGCCCCTGTACCAGATGCCCACCACTTAAGCACCTTAAAAACGTGATCCTTCCTTATTATATTTTCTAAAGTATTTTCTCAACAGTATAGTTTCAACCATATACCTGACATTCTCCCATATTCAATGGTTTCCCCCAGCCCTCTCCACCAATTCCTTGGGTTATCTGACCCATCCTCCCAACCCTAGACCCCTCAAGTCTCCAAAGCCCCACCCAAAGGTATCCCTGTGCCCCCATCGTATCCCTTCCCTGTACAAATATTTACCTCCAGCTTATCATAGACTTCACCCATGTAGGTGTCAGCTCGCAACCTTCCTCTCCCCGAAATTCCTTTAAGCCTATCTTCCAGTCTTTAGCTCTCTGAGACAGCTCGGTTTGCTTGTTTCATATGAGAGAGGCCATGTAGTATTTGTCCTTCAATGCTTGGCTTGCTTCACTCAACATAAGATCCTCAAGATTCATCCATGTTATCACATGTGTTTGTACTGTGTTCCTTCTTATAGCTGAGTAGTATTCCATTGTATGTTTATATCACATTTTACTTATCCATTCATCCACTGATGGGCATTTGGGTTGATTCCAACTTTTGGCAATAGTGCATAAAGCTGCTATGAACATTGGTGTGCATATATTGGTTTGTGTGCCCTGAGAGGAGGGGAAGAGAGGTGTAGCATGGATGGAAGCAGGGCAACTGGAGGGCAATGGAAGTGCTGTACAAGATCATGCAATGATGGATATAGAACATGTTAATTTACATCTAAAGTGTATAAAAGTCTATAAACTAAAATGTAAACCATAATGTAAAACTCAAGGAAACTAAAAATTTAGAAATTTGTACAGTCAAAAATATAAACAATAATGTAAAACAAAAATGGAACCTTGTTTGATAGCTATGTTTCAAAATCTGTACATCAGCTGCAGCAAATATAACATGAACATGTAAAAAGATCATTGCTGGGGAAAGGGGAAAAGGGTTTGATGTTGGATATCTGAGAGTCCTTTATATTGTGTATGTGAATTATTGTGATCTAAAACTTTTTTGAAGACAAAATTAAAAATTAGGGAAAAAAAAGGATGTACACACTGAGTAAGAAATGAAAGTGCCAGTGATAAAAGGCAAAAGTTAGAAATAAAGCTTTATAATATTTTTCATTTTATTAATACACCAATTTATTTTTACTTTATTTTAGTATTTCTAAATTACTATGTATTCTATTTCTAGACTTTAAACCCATCACTATATTTCAATCTCTTAATAATTGAATTTGGCAATATATTAGGATTCATTGTTGAAGAAGTTTTGGACCACAGAGAAGTTCAACTATGGCAGGGGAGGAACTCTGGTGTGGGGTGTTATTGATGGGGGGCACATGGGTGGGGGGTAGTTCTCCAGGGCATGTATATAGGGGACATAGATATGATATATGTTGGGTATTTTTATAGTAGTTACAGTTACAAATGTCAACTGAGGGAGTGCTGAGTTCCCACCCAGGGGAGCTCTGTCACATTCCCCAATAGAACAACAATAATCCCCCAAGTGCAATGGCAAAGATCAACAAGGAAGGATCATTTAATAATGAGCCCTTGATACTAATGACTATGTTTAGGAGCCTGTGTGCCTCAAATATGAACTAAGCCTAGAGCTGTAGGGTGCCTAAGAGTTATCTTCTGAGAGCCTCCATGTTGCTCAAATGTGGCCACTCTTTAAGCCAGACTCAGTATGTAAATGCATTACCTTCCCCCCAACATGGGACATGCCTCCTAGGGATGAGCCTCCCTGGCGCCAAGGGATTACTACCAATCACTAACTGGAGAAGCAACTAGAAAGAGACCACGAATAAAAGGGTCAACTCAGACCAGCAGAATATCTCAGCCTACATGTTGGATCAAGTGTCAAAAACTGCTTTTTGACCTTGATTTAAAGGGGGAAATGGCAAAGACAAATGAGTTTATATGGCTAAGAGTCTTCCAAAAAGAGTCAGGTCATCAGATGGGTCGCAGTTACACACACCTCAGTTAGACCCCAGAAAAAACTAAAGTGGATACAATTCTAGTTACTGGTTTTCCTGAAGGCTACAGAGATCCACAGGGTATATGGTCATGAATTTGGAGTTCTGTGCCATGTCAGAGGGCCCTACTTTGGAATTTGTGCTCCTGAGTGTGATGGAGCTGGACTCAGATGTGGCTTTTCTACACGTGCCTCTTCTGTCACTTTTACTGAACCTGTGGTTGGCACTAGAGATGATCCATATTCAGGAGACTTGAATCTCTGGACTGCCCATGTGCCAACTGGGCCCTGAGCTTCAGCAGAGTGGCAATCTTACTCTCTGATTTGTTGGTCTTACCCAAGTCAGATAACAGGGAGGTGAAGAAGGTCAATCAGCACACCAGGGAACCAAGAGCACCTAAAACTGCAAGCAGAGGAATTGTATCCATCGTCCATGTGGAATCTAAGCCCCCTCTTGATTTAGAGGTGGAGAGGACATCACCATCCCAGGGTCCACAGAATGGAGGAATAGAATATGGACTAGAGTGGACTTACTGATATTCCACTATAAAACTACTGTGACAAGTAATAGAAGAAATTTTAGCATCAAGGTGGAGAAAGTGGCCACAGTAGTCACTGAGGGCAGGGAGTGGGAAGAAGAGGTGTGATGTGGGGGCATTTTTGGAATTTTGAGTTGTCCTAAATGATACTGCAGGGTCAGATCCTGGACTTTATATATCCTGCCATAACTCACTGAATAAATGTCCTGGGGGAGAGTGCAAAGTACAGGGTAAACTATTATCTATGTAGTGCAGCAGTGTCCCAAAATGTGTTCACTGAGTGCGATGACTGTGCCACAATGATGGGGGAGGTTGTTGGTGTGGGAGGAGTGGGCTGGAGGGGTTGGGGGTGTGCGGGAACCTCATATGTTTTAATGTAACATTTTTGATGTGATGAATATACCTGCAAAAAAATACAATTTACATAAATGATATGGTAGGGGGTAGGGAGTGTGTTATATGGGGTAAAAAAAAGATCAAGCATTAAAAAAATAAAAGTAATACTGTCAATAGTAATAAATGTTCCACACCAATGCAAGGCGTTGGTGATAGGGTGGTGCACTGGAATCCTGTATTTTATGCATGATTGTTTTATAAACTCACAACTTCTCTAATAAAAACAAACACAGCTTTTCCAAAAACATCCTGTTTTCCATGAGCACTTAGATGAAAACACATACCATTATGCAAAGTGGAAAATTTTCTCCCTTTCATAGATATGGCTCCAGCCACCAAGCAACCCTCCTAACACATGGGCTAGGATTTTTCCATGGGGACACTCACCAAGTGGAGTCTGCAGGGGCTGTGGGGTCAATTATTGGGGCTGCACATTTCATGGTGCCTTAAGTGAAAACATCATGAGGTCCAATGTCACTGTTTATGCTCTGCCCATTTTCCCCTTGTCTACACATAAGAAGTCTTCGAACAGTGTAGGTTTCCTCCTTATAAATATGTAATAATCTCATAAAGAGATTATTATACATATAGATCATTATGAATGAAAATATCTCATTAGATCCCAAGATCTTCTCTGAGAATGAATGCATAAACTTTTCCTGGCTCCACTCTTCAACAAGAAAGGCAGTTTGTCGTCATTGTTCTCTATTCATCACAGTGCAATAGTGCAAAATATTTCACATTTCCTTTTTTTTTACTTTATTTTTAAGGAAGTTTTAGATGACAGAAAAGTTACATCAGTCACATTTTTCTTAATTAATATTCTATAATTCACAAATATATAATCTATGCTGAGTAAAATATTCAGCGAGGGAGCGGATGCAGCTCAAGTGATTGAGCGCCTGCTTCCCACGTATGAGGTCCTGGACTCAATCCCTGTTGACTCCAAAAAGAAATTATATATATGTATATGTGGTGAGTGCAGAACAAAGGTGGTTAGAGCTAACTTAATTTAGAGCCATTTATAAAGAAAGTGCCTCATCCAGGCTGCTATAGCCTTCCTTAAAAGAGTAACGCTTTAAGCACCTTGCCTATCTTATTGGTAGTTGAGGTAGCTGAGGATAAGTATTGTGTGTTAGGCGTGCTGAGCATGCTAAAGGCAGGGGCAGGGCCAGAGCTGGGCCGTGGCAGATAGCTCAGTCAGATGTAGCCAGCAGCTCCCTGAGTCTGGGGAAGCCTATGGAGCCAACTCTTGCTGGCTTTTGTTTGTTTTTTGTTTTTTTCTGAGTCTGGGAACAAGATAGAGTTTTGGGGGGAAATCTGGTACGTAGTTTGGGAGCAGATGTGGTTCAAGCAATTGTGTGCCTGCTTTCCACGTGTGAGGTCCCAGGTTCAGATCCCAGTGCCTCCTTAAAAAAACAAAAACAAACAACAGGCAAGACAAACAAAAACCAACTTAGGGATGCTGAGGTGGCTCAGTGGTTGAGTGCCGCTTCCCACATATGAGGTCTCGGGTTCAATCCCTGGCCCTGGTACCTCAAAAAAAAAAAAAAAAAAAAGAAAGACTTTTTTCTTTTTACAGTCAAAACGATCACTTCCTTAAAGGTCTATTTCCTTGGTGAGGGGCGATATTCTAAGGACTGCATCTGGCTGAGGAGGAGAACCTGTATGACTTGAAGTCAGCAGTTTCCTCACAGACCAGGTGAGTGAGACTTCAATGGCACCTTTTGCCTGGCATTCCAATGTCAGCCTTGCCATCAAGAAGAAAAAGTCTCAATTTGGATAGCAGGCTATTGGCTGAATTTTCTTCCCTTTAATCGAAAGAAAATTGAAATAGTGGAGAGGGCACTTGGACTCTCTGTATCCTTGGGGGGTTTGATTCTTCATGTATCTGTTGAGCATTCCCTAATTTCAATCCAAGTACCAAGTAGCAGAATTATAATACTTCAGGCAAGGCTATACAAATTTTTAATGTAAACTTAAGTGTATTTCTCTTATATTTCAAAATTGGGAGAGTCTGCATCAAAGAATTATGATATCTGCCTCTATTTGGGGAACATTATAGTTGGAGATGTGACTTTGATAAGGGATATGTTATGAAAGGACAGAGTCTGCCATGAAGAAAGACACTGGGATGGGGAAGTATGTGTGGCAAAAACTGTATCAGGGCAGAAATCTTCACCATTCACCTGTCCCACCATCTCACCCTAACCCGAGACCAGTTTACGTTGTTGCATGGTCCTCAGGAGAGATCCACGAAGAAGGGAAAGAAAGATGTTGCTCTTTTGACAGTGAGCATAACACATACCAGCCACATTTGGGGTATGGCTGGACAGATGTCACATAATTCACAAGTGCAGATAGAGGGTAAGGGAGCTGAAGAGGCACAAGAGCCACCTTCTCCAGGGAGCAGGGTAACCTGGAAAGTATAAATATCCCTCCTCTTCTCAGCTCCTCTCCAGGCTCTAAATAGCAGCTTCTCTTTGAGTAACCCAAAAATGAAGCTAGTTTTCAGTAGGAAGGCAGGTAACTTGATGGCTGGGCCCATTGTTGGCCTTGAGGACTAGTGTGTGGAGAAAAGAACTAGAAGGAAGAGGATAAAGGAAATAAATGCTGTCATTGTCAGAGAAAGATTGACTGTTTGGATAGGAGAAAAAGGATTTTATGAAGCTATTTAGTATACCTGGAATCAAAGGGTCATATCCATGTATGATATACAATTAACAAAACGCAGAATTTGGATTATAAAATAATAATTCCATTGGGAATTTTTGTAGCCACATTAATGGTTCCAGCTATTCTTCTGTTGTTTATTTCACTCAGGACCATGAATTATTGCTCTCAAATTCAGAGAGCAATACAGTACATACTATGTACAGTACATAGTACATATGTATTTATTAACATTTATAAATAAAAAGTGGTCCTATAATTTAATGCAAATGCATAAATGTGTAAGGTCATCATCTCATCACAAAATACCAGGAATTGAAAACCTTCTGGGTCATTTATATAACGATTTTCATTCCTGAAAAAAAAGATTCTCCCTTGGGGATATATAAATTATAGCTTCTTAGTTTGCTAAAGACTCAATTTGGCCATAATTAACACATAAAATGATGATGGCTTCAGTTCATTGTCTGTACCATGAATTGTGATAATTTTTGCTCTATCATCTGATGGAAAATATGCAGAGGGTTATAGGGAATTCTGAACCCACAAAATTAACATTGGTGATGGCTACTACTTACCTATCAGGCAGAGTGTAAGGCAAATGGGTTATTTACTGACATTTTGTTGAGAATTCATCTTGAATAATGTCAAATGTTCAGGGTAGACAGCCAAGTAAGAGCTCAGCTGATGGCAGGACGGTGGTTCACTTAGGACTAGTTCATCCCAGGTCATTTCAAAGGTTCACATTATGAATGAAAATCTTGAAGGCTAGTTCCCAAGAGAATCTAACCAGGTACACAGTCAGCTCGAAGAGTTACCAATGAATCAAATTAAAGAACTTTAGCAGCAAGACCAGGGTCCAGCTTCAGTAGGCTGGTTGCTTCTGACGGTTCTTAGGTTTTGAATGAAGTGATGGCAGATCCCCTCTGCCCTTCTTCCTCTCCCATGCTCCTACCTTACTCTTCCACACATCCCTCTTGCCTCACATCTAGTCAAAGCAGAATGATTGGGAGGAAACTGTAGGGAGCTCAACTTATATAGGATGGAAAGAATTCCAAACAAGCCTTTTTGTGTCTAAGTTTCTATACCATATAATGAGGTCAAAATGTAATGATAACATTGCAAAAACCCTGAGGACTATTTTAACCAAATGTTTACCTGGAAAGCAATGAGGATATGATGATCTTTTTGGACTTAGGAAATGGGAGTGGCAGCAGCAGATGCGTTTGTCTTCTTTGCCCAGCCTTGACCAGTAATACTGAACCAGTCCATAGTCAACAGTACACTTGCTTTTTTTCTGCTAATCTGAGTTCTGCTTTACAATGAATGTTCACCATAAACTCCAGCATCCTACTTGCACCAAGAAACAGAATCCCAATCAAGAGAGAAATTACCACCATTGGCATAGCTGTGTCTCTTTCTTGTTCTTTGGCCCTGGCCACACTATGGTGCAATTTAACTTTTCACAGGCTGCCTTGCTCACTAATTTTAAGTTTCTCAAGGGCTGGCACTAATTCAACTTGGTGTACTCAGTGCCTCACACAGAATCAAATACAGAGGGCATGCAATAAATGTTTACTGAATGAATTATTGCTTCTTAAATAAAATAAACAACACGTGCACTTTAAAATCAAATGATCAGTTCCATATGGATTAAAGAGTTGAACATGAAATACAAACTATAAAAGAATTAGAGGAAACAAACTTAAATATTTATCATGGGATGAGGAAGGACTTTATAGAGACAAAAAAGAGAAGAAAATATAAATAAAAGGATTGAGAATAGACATAATAAATTTACTTCAGATGACAGCTAATAAGCAGAATTGGCATTGGAGCTCAGGGTTGACTACCTCCCAGCTTAGGTTATGCTACGTTACTTTGAAAAATGGTTTTACCTCAATCAAATCTTTGAATAACACTTTAAAAGGAAAAATATTCAGATAAACAACATTGGACTTACACAGAAAAATGGGTTTAATATATTAAGGAAACCTGCCAGTGAATTACACAAGATACATTAAAATGTGCTTTAAAAACTCATCAACATATAATTGGTTTGATTGTATTTTTCAGAGTTTGGTCAATTAACTTGGTGTCTCTTAGGTGTGATCCCAGGATTAATGTACTAAGGAATTACTTAGTACTAAAATATGCACAGTATTACAACCTCACAAAGATATAACAGGAAATAGTCCTTCTGTTTACCACAGTCTTTTTTGCTAAGATTGTTTTACAAGCATTATGCCTTACTAAGAAGGGAAATTCAGGATCATAGGTTAAGGAGCCTAAATCTAAAAGATGTCACCTTCTGGAAAAGTCATACACATTACCTTATACTTAAAACTTTTGCCATCTGATTCACTATGATACAAATTTTGGGAGATAATGATTGTTTGTCTAGTCAATATGTCACACAATGTAACAGGTTTTCAATTCTATTTACAAGGCCTCTTTCCTATTCTCATACAGAAACACATATTTATAACAAATTAATAAAGCTGAATACCTCTTTAGTAAGAATCTCAATCTATGTATATAAATATTGGATGTTTAAAAACGTAACCTAGAATTCAAAATTAGCATTTGATCATTTAACTGGATAATTATTCATTTATTTGGTATTGTGGAGATGCCACTTTTATTACAATAAAGCACATAGCACAATAAAACACACAACTTAGGTTTTATTAAAAGTCTCTTGTGGAAAGTGGATGTGGCTCAAGCAATTGGGCACCTATCTACCATAAGGGAGGTCCAGGGTTCGATTCCTGGGGCCATCTGGTGAAGGCGAGCTGGCCCACGTGGCGAGCTGGCCTAAGTGGAGAGCTGGCACAGCAAGCTGACACAACAAAAAGAGACACAGAGCAGAGACAATGAAAGACACAACAGACCAGGGAGATGATGTGTTGCAAGAGATTGAGCACCTCTCTCCTGCTCCAGAAGGTCCCAGGATTGGTTCCTGGTGCTGTCAAAAGAGAAGACAAGCAGACACTGAAGTACACACAGCAAATGGACACAGAGAGCAGACAACGAGGTGGGGGGGAGGGGGAATAAATAAATCAATAAATCTTTTAAAAAGTCTCTTGTATTATGATGTCTGTCATAGAGGCAGAAATCGCTCATTCATGGAAGCAAAGTGTGAAGCACAGGCAGACTTAAAAATTACTACCTTCCAAATTTGAGAAGCATACTGTTATAGTATTTCAATGCTCTAGGAAAATGACAGAGTGAGGATTTTAAAAATATCAAAACAAAAACAAAACAAAAAAAACCTTCAGTTAGAAAATGAATACTCTTTCTCTAAATAAGGGGAGCCATTCACAAACCAAGGCATTTGTGGCTTCTTCACACTTTTCATTCTGGGAATGGAAATATTTTTTGCTGTAGTCAAATCCACATTTGTAGAAAAATTCAATGCTACCTGCTGATCAGAAGCCCGTTTGCTGTAGTAATTTAAAGGTAGCCTTGAAACCACGATAGTTCAGCTATTGATGTAGTCTCTGACTAATTTAGTGTATCAAACGCAGCTTCAATAGAAGGTGTTAAATTTTAGGTAATTTTGGTTGGGCTTCCTGAGAAGTGAAACCTAACAGCTACTATTCTTAAAGATTTTTCTAGAATTCCAGTTTCCAGGCCATAGGGAGCAAATCCCCCACATATCTACTAGGGTTTTGATGCCAGCTCTATAGAATGATATTAATCTCTATGCCACAGATTCATGTATTTTTTAATCTATCTCAAGAGCAAAAAGGTATAATGGCCCATTAGGAAACATTAAATCCTGATCATTTCGTTAATGTTCTCACTAATATGTATTCTATAAAGTTGCTCACTTTTATAACTAAGATGCTGGTGTCATGGGTTAATGATCCACATAGCTTCTAATGTTGTACATCTGCCATTAATCCATTATCACGAAAGGACTAATCTATCACCCTAGCAGATGGATCAGAAATCCTGCAGGGATAAATTAACCCCCATCCTTTATTGCTGTATAGTGTCTTACAACAGAGCATTTTCACACGCACGATCGTATTTGATCCTTACAACTCCTCTCAAGTAAGGAGGACGGGTATTACCATTCTGATTTGTTTGTAAGGCTTGGTAGGGAAGCCCACTGTCTCTTGTGTTATTGGCCAACAGGGGCTGTGGGGGCAGGAATGGGGAGCTCATCTTTTTGGGAAGGTGGTTAACTGGCAGAGTAGTTTCAAGAGGGCCATGCTGGGAGCCTCAAGAGAGGAAGCAGGCGCGCACCCAGTCGGTGAAAATGGTCCTGGGAAAGGCTTCAACCTGGAGTAGTCCTAACTTTTGGATGAAGAGTCAGTGTTTCAACCAAATAGCAAGTACGTGGCAGAGGTGGGAGGCATCCTCAGGCCTCTAATTTGTCCCTTGCTCTTTCCCTTTTGCCTTATGCCAAGTTCTTTGGGTGCCTCACATTAATAGCATGTACTTCATATCAAAATAGACATAGAAGAAAGGTGGTTGATTTTGTGCCCTCCCTGCATGGCTGACTCTACCTTCAGCTCCGGAGTGTCCCAACTGCTGGCTAAAGGTAAACTTATAATCCTAGCTGAGGATCAATTCAGGAAAGAGCTTAAAACCTAACTCTTGCCAAGAAGAAATGAGAGAAAAATCTGCTAGAGCGATTATAATAAATTTTTCTTCACTTCAAAGAAAGTGTTAAAATTTTCCTCCTCTGGATATTATCATCTTAACATAACAATAAAAACAATAAAAACAACAGTAATAATAGTTAACATCTAAGTGGCTTACAATGTGCCAGCGACTGAGACCTAATCCTCGCAAAAACCCTTGGGGTAGTAGCATCTGTCTTAGTTTGCTAAAGGCTCCCAATGCAAAATACCAGAAATGGGTTGGCTTTTATAATGAGAACTTATTAGGGTAAAAGCTTACAGTTCCAAGTCTGTGAAAATGTCCAAATTAAGGCATCATCAGAGATACTTTCTCACCAAAGGTCAGCTGCTGGGGATCCTGGATAACTGCCATGTGACCAGGCAAAATTGGGGCCAGTCTCTGCCTTCTCTTCTGGGATCACTTTCTCCCTGAGCTCAGCTGTGGGTGATCACGCACATGTCTCAACTCTCCCCTCTCTTCAGGGCTTCACTGATTCAGCTTCATCTGCTCTGCTGATTCCAGCCTTTGGCCTTTCTCTCAGCCTCTTGGGGTTTCTCTTTCTACCACTGTAGGAAATCCTGGAGTCCTCTCTCATATGGCAGGGTAAATAGCAGCTCTCTTTCTCTGCCCTCTCCTCCATTTTTATAGAACTCTAGTAAAAGGATTAGGACCCACACTGGGTCTCACAATCTAACTGAAGGCCTTTAATGGAAGTGAGCTAATCAAAAGGTCCCTTAAGTGAATAATCAAAAGGTCCCACATAAAATAGACTTACATGCACAAGAATGGGTTAACTTAAGGACATAATTTTCTGAGGTCCACAAGGCAGTCAAACCAGGATACCATCATTACACAGACCTTGTGGATGAGGAAACAGAAGTACTGAGATGTGAAGCCCGGAAACACTGCAGCCCAAATCAACCCTGAGCCTTGTCATTCCCAGGTTTGTTTGAATAGACTCAGGTTCAGTGAGTTTAGACAACCTGTTTGAATTGATGGCCAGTAAGGAGCAGGCCTAGGTTGGAAGCCAGTCTGTGTGGCCCCACAAAGAAAAGAGAAGAGCCTGGGATCTGACAGCCTCACCAAAGGACCCACCTTTGAAGAAAGCTCAAAGTTGTGTGAGATGCTAAATAACCTGATTGTCATGCAGCATGAGTCAGTTTCTGTCACTTGAAGCATAAAGTTTCCCCAGTGATTTATGAATTTTATTTTAGCGCCAACATGGATGAAACTTCTTGGGTTTGGCTTTTGGCCGACTCTGGGTCAGTAACCTTTTCCTTCTAAGTCTCCCTTCCTCATCTGTAGAATGAGAATGATAATGGCACCTACTTCATTTGTGTGGTGAGGACAAGGACAGTACCTGAGCAGAGTTAGTGCTCATTCAGTATTAGCTATTGTTAATATAACTACACTATTATTCCGCTATTTTTTTCATAATTAAACCTTGGTATTCTTCTAGTCTGTAAGATGTGGATAATATATTATCTCATAGGGCTGTGGTGAGGATGAAATAAAAGAACCTATATAAAGTGGTCAGCAGATTAGCTGGCATATAGAAAATTTTCACTAGATATTAGCTATTTTCTTTCCAATTTTTAAAAATTTTCATTGAAGTAATACATATGATACAAAAGGTCAAAAGAATGCTAAAGGCTTATACAAAAAAAAGGAGTATTTATTTTTAAGAGTTAAAGCTATTGTAGCATGTTAGTTCAGGTTTTTAAAAAATATATATCTTATACATTAAAAATAGTGCTGTCATCTTTTATGTAAAGATTTACTCCTTCAATAAACCAGTCTGAATATAAATTTCATACTTCTTTTTGTGAAAAAGCAATTGCAGGAACAGTGTGAACTGTTACATATGAAATGCCATACAATAGTACAAGAAATTGGTCTGTTCCTAAAATGAAAAATGGAGACATATCTGGAAAATTATATTGCTTGCTGATCCATAAACTTGTATAGATCAAATATCCAAGCACAAATTAAATATCTAAAACTATATCCCTAACAAATATCATACTATTTGCATAAACTGAAGCCTCCAATCGATCAAAATCCAATGGTTTAATATAATTATACTTGAAAGAAATATTTATTATAGTAACCTGATTCTAAAGAATTCCAAATACATAACAATTAGCTTTTTAGCACTCACAGAAACCTGATGAATTCCCATACATAAGCAATAAACTGAAACTCCCTTTGAATTATTAAATTTACTAATATTATGAGAGCTTCTGTATATAAAACTTGTATCTGGTGACACTTACATAAACCATAGACATATTTACTTCAATCTGTTCATGATTTGGTAGCTAACAAATCTTAACTTATAAAAATTCATTTCAGGGACATCCCTACTAATTGAATGATATTCATTTTATATTAGACATGCTACATGATGAAACCAAGCATCAAGCTCTGTGAATATTAGTGCCACTGCAGCAGGTCAATAAATATTTATTGACTAGTTAAGAACACTGAATTAGACAAAATGCCCCTTCAAATATGCTTAACTTTTTACAATATAGATTTTTTAAAAATTTATGGAGTTACCTATATCTTATATTATGGGAAAAAAAGGAGACATTTAGTGTTATTAATTTATAAAATACATAAATTTGTAGTATGTGAAAAAGCTGTATTACTATGTTTTGGATACGTTTAAAGTATTCTTTCAGGGAAGCAGATGTGGCTCAACCCACTGGGCTCCCATCTACCATATTGGAGGCCTTGGGTTTGCTTCCCAGGGCCTCCTTGTGAAGGCAAACTGGCCCGTGCCCAGGGAGAGTTGACAGCCCACGCCCTGTGGAGAGCTGACGGCCCACACAGAGAGCTGATGGCCCACGCCCATGGAGAGCTGGTGCAGCAAGATGACGCAACAAAGGGAGATAAGCAGGCACAGAAGAAAGCACAGTGAATGGATACAGAGAACAGAGAGCAAGCAAGGGACAAGGGTGGGGGGGAACAAATAAATAAATAAAGTTTTAAAAAAGTGTTCATTCATTCAAGTCTACAAATACTAGTGTAGCTCTTACTTTGTGTATGGCGTTGTTATAAACTATAAGAGTAAAAAAATACACCATTTTGCTCTCTAGTATAGATGAGGTATTTGAAAACATGCTCACTAAAATAGTAAAGGGATGTATTTTATATTTTATATATTTGTATGTAAATCAAATATAAATACCTACATGTTTGATATTTTTGTATTTTATATTTACAATAAAGGTATATATTTTACAGACATAACCTACAAAGATGGGAAAACAGGAAAGGAGGCAAAGGACAAATGTTTTTGGAAGCTGGAAGCAAACACAAGTGGAAACTGATGTCAGTAAGGAAAGGTGAGACAGACCTTTGCAGAATCAAAGAAAGCATCAGTCATTTCTGGAACAGAATAGAATCTCTCTGAGAAGCAGTTAGATCCCTGAGGTCTTTCTCCTGTCCGTCTCCCTTCCCTCCCCACACCCCCAAAGAAATCTGGAGATTTATTCACCAGAGAGAAACCGGATGATCTTGAGACTGAGGAGTGCTCACCCAGCTGAAGGTGTGTGCCCTATGCCGACAACTTTGGGATTAATGATCAAATGCATACTGAATACTGAATGCAAAGGTCCCCAGCCCCTTCCCTTAACTGGGCCTCAGAGTATTGGCTCCCAGAGCGCTCCTCTCTGGGTAGACACTGGAAGATTCTATCGTGGCGAATTTGATCTACCCCAAAGCAGAAAAGATAAAGGCACAGACACCTGGGATTCCCCAAGAGGTGGTCCACGCAGGTCCTCTTACAGGGAAGCTCAGAACTGAAAAGCACCAACATGGGCTCAGAAGGGCTAAGCAGGTTAAAAACCCTCACAGAAAGCCAGCAATGAGGTAATGTGAGGAAAGACTCTTAAGGGCAGGGACCAAAACAACTAACAGAAAAAAAGGAAGTAACTAGAAGGAAATATTAATAAGGAAGAAGAAAATTTAGCAAACATTATTAATAAGCATAAACACGGAATAGCATGCTATTAATGTACAACATTCAAACAATAAAGAGAGAGAGCTTGCAATTAGGAGCATAAGCACAGAAATGAAAAAACTCATTAGAAGGACTGACGGTAAAGATTTTACAGACACTTCCTGAAAGTAGAGTAAAAAGACAAGGGAATGGAAAATAGGATAGAAAGGCAAGAAATTTAGAAGACTAGTCCAGGAGACCCAATATTTAAGTAAAAGAAATTCCCCTAGAAATTGGAGGAAAAATATTATGTATAGGAGAAAATTATCAATAAACAGTTTAAGAAAATGTCTTCAAAACATAGATTGTAAGTCACCAAAAGAGCTGGACCTCTGAATGCCCAGAACAAAATGTTTTGTCTGCAGACACTCATACTTCCTAGAACTCATCAGTTGCTATGTCCAATGATCCAAACCAGGATTCAAGGGTTCTGTTCAACTTATCCTCTCATTTAACTCCCAGTTGCATGAAATATGAAGACTAAACTCTGGAATTCCAGAGGACCATTTAATTGAAAAAGAATAAAACAATATAATAAAAAGAATCCTGATAAGTATCATGTTAAATAATAAGCATTGAGAAAGGAACGGGAGAGGGAATTTGTCCATAATGTCATATTTGCACAACTGCTTAGAGCATTCATAATCCACACCAAAATGTAATGTGTCTTTTGGGCTATAACTTCTATTAAAAGGTGAATCATGGTTCTGAATTATGCTCAGTGTTGTCAATGAATAATGGGTTATTCTTAAAGTCTTTTATTCCAGGGACCAAGTCATTGTTCTCAGCTCCAAAGAGCCATACAATAAGTTCTTTAGAACTTTCAGACACTTCAGCCTTGAATTAAAAATAATCCCTTTCCTCAACAAAATATAAAAATAGTAGCAAGCACATTCACTGTTAAACTTCCTATATTCCTTTCATTAATCATTTATTCACTCAACAATTATTTTAATTATCACCTAATTTTGCAACACTATGCTCTAGCTGCTAAAAAATAAAGAGAATTCTTGGGCATGATGGTGATTTGAACAAACAAACCTGCTTTTGCTGCCTCGACCAGCCTCATTTAGATATCATAAGAGTGTTAAGAAAAATGTATAAGCTTGCAAGGTTGAAAGCAGGCTTTACTTTCCAAGCAGGAGATTGTAAGACTCTTCTCTGGTATATCCCGCCAGCTGAAGAGCCAGGCCAAATATGTCAGGCTAATATGAAGCAGATAGTCCATAAGTGTGTGTTAAAAGTATTTGAACAATCCTTCCCCCAATTTTTAAATATGAGCCTACAACTAAGGATCATTGGACATTTGAATAAAGCCACTAAGATGAGGAGTACACACTCTAGTAAATGGGAAAAAAAACCCCAAACAAACTACTTGGATGGCCTGAATGGCAAAGATAGCTCCTTTCTCCAGAAAAAAAGACTATCCTTCAAATACAAAGAAAGCAGAAGAAATATTGTAACTATGAAATAAGATTATGATTCCATAAAAAGGGAAAAAAGGACCTTTCGGATATGAAAAATATTATGACATACCCAAAATGCTCATTGGAAATGTTAAACAAGAAAACCAATGAAATCTTCCAGAAAATAGATTAAGAAGATGGAAAAGAAAGAAAATATAGGAAAATTAGATATCCAATCAGGAAGATGTACACACAAATATTGGTGTTCCTGAAAAGGAGAATTGGATGGCAAGAAATGAGCAGTAAAATAATTTAAGGCCATTTTT
The DNA here is from genome assembly GCF_030445035.2 of Dasypus novemcinctus. NCBI lineage: Eukaryota > Metazoa > Chordata > Mammalia > Cingulata > Dasypodidae > Dasypus > Dasypus novemcinctus. The sequence goes on along the minus strand of NC_080686.1, from coordinate 25,380,272 downwards.
CAAAGGGAAGAATGTGAATTTCTGTATTGAAAGAATCTACCTATTGTCTAGCATAGTAGATGAAAATGGACCACAAATCAAAACAACTAGAAATTTCAGACTTTTGAACAAAGAGAAGATCCTATGAGTTTCCAGTTTAGGGGAACCAGCCACATACAAAAGATGAGTATAAAATGGGTTTGGTTTATTCAACAGCAACACTGGGTGCTCAAAAATATGGAAAGAATAAAAAGGAATAGCGATTTCCTGTCTAGAATTTTTTTTTTTTAGGTACTAGGACTGGGGATTGAACCTGAGACCTTACATGTGGGAAGTTGGCACCAACAACTGAGCCACATTGACTCCCCTGAGTTGGGGTTTTTTTTTTTTCATTTGTTTGCTTGTTGTTTGTTGTTTGTTTTTTTTTAGGAGGCACCAGGAACTGAAGCCAGGACCTCCCATGTGAGAAGCAGGCACTCAACTACTTGAGCCACATCTGCTCCCCTGTCTAGAATTTCACACTCAGGCAAATAACAGCAAATGCAAAGTTGGGATAAAAGTATTTCAGACATGAAAATTTTCAAAAACTTATTTTCTGTGCATTTACCCAGCATCTTTACAGATGAGCTAATAAAGCTTGTGTGCCAAGTAAGCCAAGGAGTAAACCGAGAGAGAAGAAGCCGTGGATTCCAGAAAAGAGGATATTCAGTCCAGAGGAGAAGCTAAGGAAATTCCCAGGCTGTTTATGTAGGGGAATTAGAATGCGATTCATTGAATACCTGAGGTATCTAAACACTTTGAAATGGTATCTAGATAATTTGTGGGGAGTTTAGGGGTAAATTAATGTAAATTTAAGCAAGTCTGTGATAGAAACTCCAAAGAAGTTTAAAAAGTTGTTCAGGAGAGGAAAGAAATCCTGAACAACAAAAAAAAATAAGACCAAATAAAATATAACAATATTCACCCTGCTCATGTGTCAGAATAGATGTGGAAGCCTATATTTAATGATTATCTTGCTAAAATGACCTGTTGAGCTTAAAAATCCAAACTCAAAAAATAGTACTGCTAAGATGAAAATGCATGTGTGCTTCAGAAAATACCTAGTGAAAGGTGACCAAAACAGGGGATATTATGAGATTAAGCAATTGTGTTACTTGGTCAACTGTAGCTTGAGCAATATATTTTTAATAAATTAAAGTAATGAATGTATGTACTGCTTGCAGGGAAGAAGCAATTAAATTTAGTAGCTCTGTCATGAAACACCCCTCCCCACCCCAGTCCATAATGAGCACCTTTGTAATATATTACCCTAATGGTGTTCATTCTCATGATGCTACAGCATGAACGGAATGAAATATTGGTACAAATGGAGGCAATCATTAATGTTGACAGTCTGATTCAGTGCTGCATAATTCCCTGCGGTTTTTATTTTTAATTCTTCTGTCATTAGGTGGCTTCCTTAAAGTTTACATGGACATGTCACGGGGTCTTAATGCTTCTTAAGGAGCAATCTTACATTTAACTTGGGTATCAAAATGAAACAACTAAACAATATTTCCCAGAACAAAATTTCAGAAATAAAACCTTAAGTGTTGCTAAGTGGGTTCTGCAGCAACAGAACTACTTAAGAGAGAAATTTAAAATGGAACAAACCAGAACTTTGAAGAAACAGATCTGTGAGTAGTAATAGAAGGTTGGTGAACACAATTTACAAGAGTCATTAAAATACGGTGCTGGTGCCTGACCTCTAAATTGCAAAATATAAACCATCTAAAAAACAACGAAAACATGTATGGCTCAGCCATCTGTGTTTGTCCTTGGTAAAGGAAATAAAATAATAATTATTGGTCAGGAAACGAACATTCCACAGGGCTTTAGTCTTTCCATATACACTGCCTATGTGGGAATCTAACTTTCAAGATTAAAATAACTAAACAATTGCTTCTGAAACGTCCATAATTTCCATATTAAAACATTTTCCCAATGCATTTGATTCCTCCCTTCTATAAACATTGCAATTGTGTGCTCTCGTCTTACACTGAACAGTTTCTCAGTGGAATAATACCAATAGTTTTGGCTCAGAAATTATATTTTTCTTGTCAAATATTTTAAAATATGATATATTCAAATTCTAAGAAATGAGCCTATGCAGTCACAGCAGAACTGAAAATTGCCTGGTTTCATTTGGTCTGCATTCATACAACTTACCACATTCTTTGGTGGCGCGCCTTCAAGCACTGTGGGTATTATCCAGCTGAGTAAGGTATGGCCAGTAATAGACATAATAGTAATAGACATAAAGATAGGCCTGTAAAGAACAAAGCCACCAAACGAGGCAAAACAAAAAGATTCTATAACAGGCACACAATTAAACATGGCTGCCACTAGCCTTTAGAGTGCCTTAGTGGAAAGTGAAGGAAAAGATATCCCCTGTGGATGGATAGAACTGTGTCCCTGGGTATGTGGGGTGACCAGTGGAGTTAGTGTTATGGAACGGTAGCAGAAAAATCAGTTCCCAAGAGGCATTTATGGGAGGCTTCAAGGAAGAGGTGGCAGTTGGATTCTGAAGAGTGTGTCTCAACTCACTCAGTAGAGGACGTTGGGAACTGGAGTCCATTTCTGGTGCTGGCCCATCTCCAAATGATGGAAACAGAGTCTCATTGTGGAAAAAAGCTATTTTGGATAGCAGAGGTGATTGCCACCACCAAAGCTTTAGTTCATATAACACTCTGCACCATAGGACCCTGTCCAGGCCCTCATTTACCTATTCCTGACAATAGAAGTCTACTTTTATCTTAACACACATTGAGCACAAGAGTGTTCAGTAAATTACTGATCTACGAGGAAGCTCTCCTGACTGGATTTAACTGCCCGCCAAGTTTCTCATCTATCTGTCCATTTTACGGACCCCCTGTGTTTCCACAACCCATAAAACTCATAATGATTAAATTTGAGATTTTTCTAATTGAGAGTTAGAAAGCGTGACTAAAGCATACATGGTCACAGGGAGCCAGCTGATACAGCCTGTGCATTTTTGACAAATGGCTCGAGCAAAGTGAAGAGGTGAACACCAGACCCCATTGGTCCGATGCCGTGGCGTAAAATGCCCAGATGGCCAAATCCTCACATCTATCGCATTATAGAGGCGTTATGCATCACATCGAGAGAAAAGATTCCGGGGCCAAAATGTGGTTACAGAACAGTGATAAAAAGCTTACAACCTAAGCCACACACAGGGATTAATAAAAGGTAAATCTGGGCTGGATTTAAAGCTGACCTTCAACAAAATAATTTGTTTTTCAGCAACCACAGATGGGTTTATAGGGGAAGAGCCTAACTATGTATAATTCTATAACTAAAACAAAGCATCAAAATGCAAGCACAATCCTCAGAAATAATTTGCTTCTGGCCAAGAGCATGTGGAGCAGTTAGGGTCCATAACGTAAATGCATGGAAGACAATGGAAGAAAAATATTTTCCGGTTTGGAAAATATGATGTGATGATGACTATTTTATTTTGCATATAACAGAAATAGAGAGTCTAGCATTGTCAAACTATATTCGTTGAAGAATCAATAAACAAATCAAAACCACAATACAGTTCATTGATTATGGTTTAAAATATGTTCTTCTAAGCTAATTGTTTTTCAACTGGATAAACACAACATGCCTTTCAAATCATGTATGTGAGCCTTTTATATAGAAACCTGTTATTTTCACATCTCCATTTCCTTTGCCAAAGGTGATGATTCATAGGTGATCCAAGGTTTAAATAATACATGTCTACTAAATTGACCATTCTGATTGAATTAAACGGAAGAATGGGAAGAGATTACATTTCTGGGAGTCTGCACAGTATTTTATAGTTCATAAAACACTTCCGCATTTGAGTGAAATTATCCTGTGACAATTCTGGAAAATATTGTTATCTGCGTTTTTTAGCATAAAAAAGTATAAGGCAGAGTTCTAACAACCTGACCTGAAGCATAGGCTTTTAGGCAACAGAGTTGTAATCAGCCTGTTTTTCAGATTCCTTACTCTTTCTTGTTGCTTCTGAATTATCAAGTAAATTTAAACCCAAAAGCAGCTTGAGCCCTTCCCACACTCCCCCAAGTTGATTGTTTTGGTCAGGAGAGATATGGCCTCAACTACCTAAAGTCATTCCAAATTTCAAAATCACCGGCAAACCAATAATAAAGCTTTTTTTAAAATAAAGGAATTTTGTTTAAAAACTATCAGGATTCTAAGTAATCATTCATGGGTTACCTATTTTTCTACTTAGCACAGTGGATAGCTTTGAGTAACATAAAGCACCGGGAGTTTACATTTCTATGCTATTCTCCCACAAAGACTGCAGTTTGTGACTAATCATGACTTCAGAAATATTAATATTAATAACAGTCAAGCAAGTTTCTAAATCTTCAGTTACCACCACCAAATGGCAGGACAAGGATGAATAAACCTTGGGGAAAGGAGTTTAGACTTTTGAAGATCTTAACTGATTTCCACTAATTGACCTCTCTTCTCCCATTCCCAACTGAATAGTAGAAAATTAGGTGTAAGAAAAGTAGATATTTAGAATAATTTGGTATACAGAATTTCCCAATTAGCTACAGCTGCAACTATTTAATAAGAATGTCTACAATATCAAAAGCAGTTTATTTCATTATCATTAATTCCATTTTGAAGGGCAGTGCTGTTTAAGGACGCTTTTAATTGACCATCATTCATGGTCTAATATACATCCTCAATGTAACTGATTTAGAATTAAAAATATAATTATAGAGAAATCAAGCAATGTGCTTTATAATAATGCAGCATACAATACTAATTCCCTTGAACTTGTTTGACCTCTTTTGAACAGCTTTCGTGCAGCTATATCAAATTAATTTTCAAAAAGTAAGAAAAATTATGCAAACTCTTGATATGCATCTTGAAAAAGACTTTAGAATAAATTATTAAGAAATGGTTTGTAAATATCCAGATGAAGGTCACAAGGAATCCAGCATGTTTCTAAAGACAATAATATACTAGAATTTATTTCTATGATAGGGTTAGCAAATAGAGAAGGCAGAAGAATAGCTGTCCAAAACTAGTCCATAAATTAGCAAAATCATAAACATTATTCTTCAGATAGAATAATATGAAATTTAAACAACAGATAAATGACTTAATAACTCCTTAACCCATAATACCTCAATGATGTTTATTAACGGATCAATGTCAATCGCTAGGGCAGTTTCTAGCGGTGTTATAGGGTTCCATCTCTTGATTTGCCCTCATCAACATTTTTCTACCTACTTACATTTCTTCATAAGGAAATAGAGGGCATACTCCCCAAATTTATTGCTGAAATACATTCCATTAGTAGTAAATACGCTGAATAAAAATTATCTTAACATGAGGTAGCCATGGGTGAAATCTACCAAATTGATATTTAATTGGAAAATTATAAGGTGCTATACTTGGTTGTACACCGTTGGGAATTTGTAACTTAACAGGCTTAGTATTAAATTTGATTGGGACTAAATATGAGTCATTAAAATTATAGTTTCAAAAAAAAACAAAACAGGCATGACCTTAGGCTGAATTAATATAAACAAAATAACTAGAGGAAGTGAGAGGATGTTCATGCTCTTCTGTTCTATAGGGACAACAACTGGAGTTTTGTCCAATTCTGGGCATCAGTCTATAAGAGGGGATAGAGGGTAGGGATTCAGCTGGTAGAGAAACTTGAACTCATATCACATGTGGAACAGTTCAATGTTTTCCTTGCTTCAGAACAGACTAAGTAAATGGGTGATGCATGAAAACTCTCTTCAAATATTTGAAGATCTGTCATTTAGAGGTGAGGCTTTAAAAAAGTACATTTTCCCCCCTTTATCATCAAACTATTCTATTGACTGAAAAATTGGGAACTTTATTATACTTTTATTTTGTCCTTTCTAGTTCCGAGTTCTTAATGATTTAATGTTAATTTAGAGCCCATTTATGATTATCTTAGCTTTATTACATTATATATTTTCTTTCAACTATTTCTGAAATGAGTAATTTTTAACACTGTTAATAAAAATTATCCATATTTAATTCTATACTCTATTGGTTTTGATATTCAGACTTAGTTCTTTTATACCTTGCCTTTCTACTTTATTTTGATTCACCTCTTGACCTGCAAGAGTATATTATACAACTTGGAGTAAGTTTTCAGGAATTGTAAGCCCTTTGTCTGACTATAGAATGTCTCTACATAGAAATTATATCTTTGGCAGAAGTAAGAACTACCAATTAGTCACCTTCAGTAATTGCCCCTGTGGGTTAATGAGCACTGATTAACTTGTTCAACACATTTTATAAGCACCTAATACCATGCCAGGCCCATTTTTAGGTGTTTTCAATACATGAGTTTACAAAATAGACAAATTCCCTGCACGTAAGAGGCATACATTTCAGCAAGGATTGGGAGGCAAGGAGAGACAAATAAAAATACATATAAAAAACGAATAAATAATGTAGGTATGTTAGAAAGTAACAAATGTTATTTTAAAAAAAAGAATAAAACAGAGTATGAGTTCAGGGAGGTGGAGGAAGTTAGATCTCATTGAGAAAGATGTGTTCACTGAGTGCAACAAGCATGCCACAATGATGGGGGAGGTTGTTGGTGTGGGAGGAGGGGGGTGGGGGCATGCAGGGTTTATGGGAACCTCTTATGTTTTTAAAAATGTAACCTTTTTTGTGATGTATGTATCTTCAAAAAAAATACAATTTACAAAAATGATGGGGGTGTGGGGGTGGGGGTGGGTTATATGGGAACCTCTTGTCTTTTAATGTAATGTTCTTTGTAATCTATCAACTTTAATAAAAAATGTGTAAAAAAATAAATCAGAGAAAGAAAGAAAAAATGAGAAAGAAATTAACATCTGAGATAGGACATGAAGAAGGGAAGGCAGAGAGCAGTGGGGATAACTTGGGGAGGAGAATCCTGGGCAGAGGAAAAGGGACTTGCTCTGTGGCAGGACTGCTCCTGGCAGGGGGACCCCAAGGAGGCCAGTGTGGCTGGAGCAGAGGGGGAAAGGGGTGGGCCAGGCGGTGAGGACAGAGAGGGAAGGGGGAGACGGTGGGGGGGGTGGGTATCTCTGCAGATCACGTAAGCTCTGTAGGCTGTTGTAAGGACCCTGGCTCTTTGAATGGAGCAGGGACCCACACAGAATGCCGAGCAGACAGCTGCCACGGTCTGACCTACGCTTTAACAGGATGACTCTGCCCATTGCTTTGAAAATAGGTGGTCAAGGGACAAGGTGGAGGAGAGACAGTCCAAATCTCCTCCTTTTATTTCCTAGTAAAAAAGGAGGCAATTTAACTGTGTCATTTTGCTTTTATTGTATACATTTTGAGTTTTACTTGGGGAAATAGAGCATATTACAGAGAATTCACTGAGTCGTATGTCTGGCAGGAACCCTGAGAAATAATCTATCCCACCTTGCCTCCTTCCGATTGTCTAGAATCCCAATACTTACCTCATCAGTCATATATGAATCAGCTCTATTTCAAAACACTTCTAGTGAAAGAAATTTCATAGCTACTTATAGTCCATATGGCAAGGTTCCCCAGATGTCTCATTTTGTCAAATAAGAGTTCTTCAGTCTGCAAGTTAGAGTTCATTCTTATTCTCTGTCTTTTTAAAAATGGGATCTTGAAGCAAAGTGTGCTAAATATAGAATCAAAAATCCAAATTTCTAATCACATTGACATCCACTCTCACTGGCATGCAGTGTAACCTTTGTTAAATCATGTTGTCTTTATGTATAAATGAAGTAAAAGACGTAGACTTTCTTTTAGCTCCTAGGAATAATGAGCTGTATAAGTAAGTCCAAGATGTAATTAGAATCATTGTTGGTATTATTTCTTCTGATTAGAAATAGGGAATTAATGCAATGCCTTATTAGGATTTTAACTCGGCAAGACGGTGTGTGTTGTCTATAGATATCAACTCTTCAGGGAGCATTATGTCATTAATTCTCAGTCAGGGGAAAAAATCTCTGAATTCACCAAACACCTTTAATCCAGCTTTAGATCCATTCTTACTCGATTGCAATGAATGACTTTTAAGGAAAATATCTTGACAATAATTTAAAAGACGTTTAACAGAACACTTTAGTACAGCTAATGCAGATTCCCTTGAAAAATGTATTTTAGGTGTTAAATCACAATGATCAAATTAGATAATTGAGTGAAAATATACCAGAAAATCACTAAAAATTAAAAATCAGTGCCTTAGTTTTCCAATTTAAACATAAAATGTGTATATATATACACACACATATAAATACACATACATGTGTATACACACACTCTCTTTAATATATTTCCTTCATTTGCAAATAGTCATCTTAAGGTGCTCAGAAACAAAGCACTTGATCATAAAAAATTCAAATATCACGTGGTCTTCAATGTTAGAGAGTAGCAATGGCAAAAACTGCAGCTGCTCTGTGTGTTCTGAGAGGTAGTTCCCTCTGTCAACAATTCCTGAGCCCACACCATCTCCTCAGTTCTGCTTTCAAAACCAAGGAAGAGTACATCAAGCGTCATCCCAGCAGCAGCTAGCGTGGTACCCAACACAATGACTGTGCTTGTCACATCTGAAACTGAGTTCTTTCACTTCCCTCCTGCTTCCCTGATACCTGCCAATCTTGGCTCCAGGTTCAACTTTGGACTTATTGTCTATTGTTCCTTCTCCCCTGTCAAGTCCTTGCTGGGTACTGTGGGTTCCATTTTCAGAGATGCCAGAAGTTCTTCTTTGCTCCATCTTCATTAACAATGTCCTGTTTCAACTCGTTATCATTATCACCCCATTATCACCAGCCTGTATGATCTCAGTACCCTCCTAACTAGTCCCCTGCATGTGCTTCCTCGCTAATGAGTTCTCAATGCTATTCCAAGGCTTATTTTCCTAAATAAGCTCTGATTGCTCTGATTATCTCTTCATCCAGTGTCACCGAACCACTGCCAGATGTCATTTACTGTGTTAAGATACTGGTGATGAGAAGGTAAACAGAACTTGATTCTGTCACTAGTGGAACTTGCGAGTAAGTTTGGGAAAGGGACAGGTAATTGGATAATTATAACCCAGAGTGATTAGTAAAATATTATGTGCATGTACAAAGTGCTATGGCAATAGGAAAATGGTATCAACGTTATTTAAAATGAGGGGACTGGGAAAGTATTCAAAGGAGATGACATGAAATCTATGCTAGGAGAAGTTAGAAGGCTTGTACCAGGCAAACTGTAGGGAAAATGTAACTCTAGGCAGAAAGAACCATATTTAGGGGGATATGGAGATATGAAATATAGCAAGTTTGAAGACATAACTTTTCCAGTGTCTCTATGGTCTAGGATGTGAGTTGGTCAGGAGCCTCTCTAGGGTGGGTTTTATGTGTTCAACTATGCAATTTGGTCTTCTGTATTTCATAGGTAAAGTGGAAGTGATGGGGTAACATATGGGTTTAAAAAGATAGCTCTTGAAAGTGTTTTACTGATATACAGGATGTATCTTGTACTAGCAGCAAGGAGATCAGTTGGTTTATTTCAAGAGTCCAGGCAAGAGATTATGAGGGTGCTGGTTGGGACTGAGGTGAGGGCGGGAAATCCTGTTCTAGATTCTGTAACATGGTGATTTAATGGGAATTGGGGAAGGCATTCTGTCTCTTTGTCTGGTTAAGACTCTGGGTCCAATAGCATCCCATAAATGCAATTTTTTCCCTTTTGCATTCCAGGATTGGTCAGGTACAGCCCAAGTCATCGTTTATTTCTTTATAATTGACATTTACTCTTATCTGATCATATCTTGGCCTCATATTTCTCTCCATCCCATGATTGTTAAGCTGGGTCCTTCAGGGCCTTAAGATTCACCGAAGTGGGTGGCGGACTTGGCCCAGTGGTTAGGGCTTCCATCTACCACATGGGAGGTCCGCAGTTCAAACTCCGGGCCTCCTTGACCCGTGTGGAGCTGGCCCATGCGCAGTGCTGATGTGTGCAAGGAGTGCCCTGCCATGCAGGGGTGTCCCTCGCGTAGGGGAGCCCCACACACAAGGAGTGCGCCCTGTAAGGAGAGCCGCCCAGCGCGAAAGAAAGTTCAGCCTGTCTGGGAATGGCGCCACACACACGGAGAGCTGACACAACAAGATGACGCAGCAAAAAGAAACACAGATTCCCATGCCGCTGCCAACAACAGAAGCGACAAAGATGACGCAGCAAATAGACACAGAGAACAGACAACTGGGGTGGGGGGGAGGAGGGGAGAGAAATAAATAAATAAATCTTTAAAAAAAAAAAAGAGATAAGATTCACCAAGGTGCTTCAGGGGTATTAAAAGGAAGGACTGGGTGGGAGTCCAAGGGTGGAGACCAAGTTTTAGTATCCCTACCCTACAGTTCAACAAAGCTGGCTCTGCTTTTATGTGTTTTATTTGTGAGGTTCCACGTATGACTTTGTTTGAGGTAAGCTGCTTAAACAAATTTTGCTCAAGGTGACATAGGATTTAGGTGCTTTTTGCATTCATTGTGTATTGATGTCAGTCTTGAGGAAAGAACCCAGTCTATGTTGTACAAGATGTAGAGAAAGTCTGGGCCTTTGTAGTGACCATGGAAAAATGGTCTATGCCATAGGACCACAAAGTCACAAGCTTTCTGGGACCAAGTGTGCAAAAAGGTCACAAGTCACATCAGGTTTGCTTTCTTTCTAGTGTTTCCTGGTAGCACACCTGCTGTTTTTAATGGGGTGTAAATTCCTATATTGTTGGGAGCAGATTTTGCACTGCTTCCAAGAGAGATAAGGTTTTTTTGTTTAAATATGACTTGGTCACGATATCACTGTGACGTCAATAAAATCATCTCTTCCAGTTAAGGTTAGGTAAGCTATATTGTCTCTGTCCTTCTTACATCAAAAATCTGAGAACCCAAGGAACTATAGCTGCAGCTACTAAATGGAGTATTCTGGTATTGGTAACTTATTAAGAAATTTAATTGACAGGACCTAAAGACTAAATGTGAGAAGTGATGGAGAGATATCGGGGGTTTCTTGGCCTTCTGACTTGTGCCTCTGAATGGATAGCCATGGTCTTCAACCAAAAGAGAATACGCAGGAGAATGAGGAGCACTGAAGGGAAGTAATGAGTTTAACTTCTAGACAAGTTGGGTTGGAAATTCGCGTTTTGCATTCAGGATGCAGTTAGATAAGCAAGTCAGAAATGAGAAGAGGCTCTGGGAAAGATACATATCTGGGAGTCTTCAATATAGCATTAGTGAAAATTAATGATGTGGATGAAATTGCCTAGAGGAACTTATAAGTGAGAAGAGAAGACCAAGGATGGAATGTTGTTGTGGGCAATATTCAGGGAGGACAAGAGAAGAGAACCAATAAAGAAAACTGAGGCACAACCACTGAAGAAATAAGAAGCAAACCAGGAGCGAGAAGTCATGGAACTCACAGAGGACAGTGTTTCAAGAATGTGGGAAAGATGATCAGTGTTAAATGCTGCAAGCAAGCATTCCTTTGCTATAATTCTTTATGCCTTCAATTGATTATAGAAATTCCACTAACATTCGATTCTTTGGGTAGAATGGGAGGCCCTTCAAAATCTCTTTGCCAATCCTATTTCTTAAAAGTCACCAGTGTTCTTCTGTGCTCATGCACACAAAATCTTTGTTCTGGTGGCAGTTCTTTTTGCTCTTAGTAGAACATATCTTGGGATTTTCTCATTTTGCTTCTTATACCTTGAAGCATCTTTGTTTCACTTTGGCTTGATTGCAAAAATAGCCCCAATTCTTCACTCATCCCTATCTCTATGGCCCTTGCAATATGACTCTGAAGATCCTTTCATTAGGAGAAGAGTCGTTTCTCCATCTTTTGAATCTGGGCTGGCATTGTGATTTGGTCTGGTCAACAGAATGAAGCAATATGTAGCATGCCAGTTCCAAGCCTAGTAAGTGGCCTTTGAGCTTTCATTCTCTCTCAGCACCCTGTCATGATCTGAGAACAAGCACAGGATGGTCTGCTATAAGATGTTAGAAGACTCCAAGTTCATAAAAGACCAGCTAACAGCAGTCTAAACCCCAAACATGCACAAGAGCCATTAGCTAAGTTAGCTCAGATCGGCACACCTGCCTGCCTGACCTGAAGTGGATCACAGATGCATGAGAGATTCTAACTGAGATCAAAAGACCTACTTGCTGATCTTTAGACTCATAAGCAATAACCATAAGCTATTATTTTAAGCCACTATGTTTTCATGTGCTTGTTATGCAGCAATAGCTAACTGATAAAGAAGCCTAGCTCTTCTGTCATTAGTTCCACAAACCTTGCCTTGATGAATCATTCTCAGAAAAGCAAAGTAGCCTGTTTCTTTTTATATAGATGAGGGGCTTGAGATGAGGCTATAGAGGAAGATCAAGCCCAGGACACTTGGAGCCTCAAAGGCTTGGGTAAGGATTTTGAGTTTAAAATCTTCAAATATACCACGTTTGTTCCCACATGGATTAAAACACACACATGCACACACACACCTTACAATTATGTTTAATATTAAAAAGTTTTGAAATCTTGGGGCAACTGGAAATCTATCTGAAAGCATTCAACAGACCTCCGTCTCCAGTGACACTCAGGCCAATCCTTGTACTCAGCCTCAACTTCCCCGCTCTGCTTGTCAACTAAGCTGAACATTTGGAACTGCAGCATTAGGATCAGAAACAATGGAATGTGCCCAGCTCTCCCTCTTTCTCAAGGTACTTTTCAAAGCAGAGACACTTAAGATCCTCCAAGCTTCATTTCTGTGGTCTCCCTACAATGCCACCTGCTTCAGTTCTGAACGAACTCACACAAAAGATGAGACACTGAGTAATGCCAGATTAAGAAGCGCAGGTTGCTACTTAGCTTTGAGGACTTCATAAAAAACACTGAACTACGTCCTTGAAGCAGGGAAACTTGAAGATATGTGAGTTTTTCTGAAGGGCCTCTGGGAGTTGGACAACTTGATAATATATTTAAAATGACAAGGATTATGAGCCTGACAAGCTCTAGCATTATATCAAAGGAACAAATCATCATTTTTGTAATTTATTTTGTGGCTCCTACTCAGGAGCTATCAGGGAACCCTGTAGAAATGGGTCAGCAGTCCACAAACATAGTGTTGTCATTCGCCGGTGCTGGAAACAAGGAACGATGGCAATCGTTCTTGCAGCCTTCTCTTGCAGATGCTGTGTGGGGAAGCTCATGACTTTGCACCTTTCCCAGAGTGTAACTTATTCAGACAGACTCAAGCTGCTGCCTCATCAGTGGAACATTTTGTTTTTGTGAAATGCACACAGCTGTCAGGAAAAACCTGGTCGGCTCCACAAACTGAGAAACTGTCTGGGATTGTCTCTGTTAAAATGTTCAGGTTCCTACCTACCCGGGTCTGGACAACTGTCTACATCTGCAGTGCTGCAGTGAGGCAGACTGAGGCAGAAGCAGAAAGAAACTTCTGTGGAGGCACGAAATGCTGCCTACCTCATGCTTTTCAATGATGCGTTTGGAAAACGTCCCAGATTTTACATCTGCCTGGGCATAATAGCTTGTACTTCAGAGAATGAGGCTTTCAAGGGAGCCAGTGAGAATAACCGCGGCTATTCACAGAGGGAGGGTGACATTTCTTCCTTCTTTCAGGGACAAGTGTCTGCCTTGTTACTCTCTGGCCCTGGCATTGTCACTGCTGGCGAATGTGTGTAGCCAGGAAGTGCCCACTTAGTACATGAGCCCCGCTGGCGGACGTGCCCATGAATGGCGCCGTGGAATGGCGGCTCGTCCAAGGGAGGGCCCTTGGGAGGGAGTGGGGACGTGAGGGGAGGCAAAGGCAAACACGCAGCAAGGCCCGCGGGCCTTTCAGTCATGCAGTTTCCTTCGTTGACTGGTGGGGTAGTTTTCCTTTTTTGTTTTGTTGTTTTTCACTGTGGTGGCCAAGTAGCCAGCTGCTTGTCAGCTGCCTTTGGTGGCACCTGAGGAAAATGAGTTCAACTGTACTGTAATTTCCCCACAGGAATATACAGGTCCAGCTGATACTTGGTAAATCTCTTTACTTGGTAAGTCAGCTGACCCGAATTTAAATTGCACATTTTATACTCAAATTGACATCATTTCATGGTCAAGGAGACAAAATTCCAGAAGAGGGAATTCAGATAGGGACACTGGAATTCTAGGCATAGGGGTGGGATTACCAAGAAAATCTAAACTTTTTTTAAAAGGTGCATTTCTGATATGAAGGCAGAGTGGGCACAAACGAGGTGTCTTTTATAAAGAAAGGGGAAGTCTTTTAGGAACAAGTGTATTATCTCCCAAGGTTTTATTTATTTATTTATCTATTTATTTATTTTTATTATTATTTTTTTAAAGATACATAGATCACACAAAACGTTACATTAAAAAATATGAAGTTCCCATACACTCCACTCCCCATACCTCCTACTCCTCCCACGTCAACAACTTCTTTCATTAGTGTGGTATATTCATTGCATTTGATGAGTACATTTTAGAGTGCTGCTACACAGCCTGGATTATCGTTTACATATAGTTACTTTTTCTCAGTCCATTTAGTGGGTTATGGCAGGATATATAATGTCCTGCCTCTGTCCCTGCAAGAGCATTCAGGAAAACTCCAAGTCCCCAATACGCCCCATATCACACCTCTTTTTCCCTCTTCCTGCCTTCATTTACTCCCTTGGCCACTGTCTCCACATCAGTGATATATCTAAGCCCCCTCTCAATTTGAAGGTGGAGTGAGCATCGCCATCCCAGGGCCCTCAGGATGGAGGAATAAAATATGGATTAGAGTGGATTTATCGGTATTTTGCTGTAGAATTATTGTGATTCTAGCAATGGAAGAAATTATATCTCCCAAGGTTTTGAAACTAACTTTATCAGGAGGAACTTGGGTGAAAGTATGTTAATTGGATCAATGTCCTAAATTCATTGTTTAATGGGGAAGCTCTTTGGAGTCAAATCCATCCCTGGCTGAAATGCAAAATAGGTATATACGGGCAACATACAGTGTCACTTTTTCTTAAAACCAGAAGATAATGCATAGTAGGAGGTAAAGGCAGACTGATTGTGTAAATACTGGAGTGGGGGGAGGAGGGACAGAAGTGGACTGGTCTCCCGGGGGCTGTGGTCTACCATCAGGAGCCAGTAGCCAGCGGAACAGAAGATATACGAGGTTAGAGGCATTTATTTCTGTGCTGCCTTCGACGGGGATAATCAGAGTGTTTTTGGTCTTTTCTCAAAAGCAGCAGGTCTACTGATGAGGAAAACTTAGAAACCCTAGAGAAATTCAGCAATCTCCAAAATAAGTTTCCAAAAGGAGAAAAAAATTGTAGTTTCTGTCAAAATTAATTATCCTCCTCGACATTGCAGAAGCAAATATAACTGCAAATAAAAACACGTACAGAGAATGGGGGACCCAAAATAGGAAGCAATATATTTTCTCTTATCTTACCTGTCCGAAGGAACTTAACCTGGAAAATGATTTAAAATACTGTTCTTTGTTATTAAGCTTAAGGTGAAATTACGGAAGGATTATTCAATATTCCACATTTTATTAGGAAAAATGAAGCCCTCATAGGCATGCTTTCCAAAGAATGAATGAAGACACTGGAATGTTTATTATTGAAAAAAGAATACTCCATAGGGGGAGTTAAAACATGATGCCTTGTGTGTGTGTGTGTGTGTGTGTTTGTGTGTGTGAAATAGAAGTGGACTTATTTTTTATATATTTCCTTTCAATGTGTTCTCTTAATATCCTGGTATTTTCCTTTATAGCTCTTATCACAATTTGTAAATAGATGTTTATTTTGGAATTGTACCTCCTTAAGGCAAGATACACAGGGGTTTTATTTTCTGCTAAATTATCCATGTCTATCCCATGGTCTGGGACAAGACAAATGCTAAATACATATTTGATGAGTGAATATATGGGTTTAGTCCATTATTGGAAGTTTTAGAGCATATGGAATTACTGTTTAGTAAACATCTACCACAGTAAACATTCTTCCAGGTATTTAAGTATATTTAACTCAATCTTCTCTATGATTCTGAAAGATAGAATTATTAGCTTCATTTGTGGGTGAAGAAATTGATGCTTCCAAAGATTATTTGAGCCATGTCTGTCTGCTGCTATTATTTGAATGTTGCCAAGGCCACTAGTCTTCCCATCATCCTCTGCTGCTAATCAAGGAAATGGATGCTGACTCAACCTGAGGAGGGACTTTCTAAGAAGTCTATCAATTCTGGAATGTGCTGTCTTCTGAGGAATTGAATTATCTGTCACTGAAATTATGGAGTCAGCTTGACCATCTGTCAGGAACATATAATGGAGAAGATGGGAAAGGAGGTTGAATTAGGGAACCTCTAATGTTCCTTGCAACTCTAAAATTTTAATTTACTCTCTAGCCATATGCTGAAGTGGCAAAATAATCTGGGTTTTCCTCCCATGTGTTATTTCCCCCTTTTTCTTTCTCTTTTAAAGCAGACGGTTGCTGTTGTGCTCATGCCCCAGGAGAAGGGGAGGCAGAACAAAAATCAGAGAAGCCTGCTGCTACTTTCTGGCTTTTCTGTCCCAAAGCCTAAGCCTTCAGGGGAACTTGGAATCTTGAAGGCACAGAGAGGAATAAAAAAACGGAGCACAGCTCCTTCACCAAGCTGAAAAAGTTCATCTGGATGGATGAATTAGAATTAGATGACCAAATTGGAGAGACTTTAAAGCAAGTAAAGCGTCGATGCTTCCAAGAAAGAGATCCCCTGCACCCTCCCTCTTGAGTAGAGCCATGGGCAGGTGGATCTACCCCAGAACGACACTGGAGGGTGGGGAGGGCTGAGAGCGTGAGAGAGGAGCACCTGTTTTCAGAGAAATCCTTGGGGAGGTTGAAGGACCCAGCAAAAGATTTTCTGGAAGGAGTGTCCAGGCAGATCTGGTCAGAGACAGCACCCAGGGTCTTGGTCCTTCAGGAAACTCCCCAAGAATAGACACAATCCTGGGCAAAGAAGAGAATTCTTAAAGAGCAAGATTAGTGGACTAGGAGACTGGATGGTTTGGTTTGAAACTTGGAGACTAATCAGACCAAAGGCTGGTGATCTCTTTTTTAGCCCCTTCCTTGTCATTCCTGTGTTTTCTGCTATTTTCAGGCTAGCTGAAATAAAAACATGCATAACCCTCCAATGAGAATAGTTTAATTTCTGTGTTCAGAAAGCTTCAGATGTGATCGCGAGACAGAATTCACACTACAGAGGAGTCAACGTGCTTATTTTGAGAAATTGTCTTCATCCATTTTCCATTACTTCTTTTAGTCTGTAAACACGAAAAATGTCCTGGTTTGGAGTCTTATATCAAATTTCATCCTTCTGTTTCTCTCACAAAATAATGGTTTGGGGGAATTAGAAGAAGTGGTAGATAGAAGCTCTCTGTTCCTTTTTCTAATAATATATATTTTTTTCCTGTCAGGTTAAATGGAGATTACCATATCAGTTAGGATACTCTGGGTTGCAGATGCCAAAAGTGAAAGCGGTTTAGTGGGGGAAATGCCTGTGGAAGATAAGGTGTAGAGCTGGGAGGAATAGGCAGGGAGAGCCTTCAGTCCCCAAGGCAGGCCTGGGGCCTGGACAAAGGGAAGGGGGAGGTGGGGTGGGAGAGCTTTCGTCTGTGAGGGCAGTATCTCAGCAGGCACAGTCCAGCTCGAGTAGTCCCACCATGGCTCAGTGGTGATCTGAGGACAGACTGAGGAAAGTATAGCCTTGGGGAGAGAGCTGAGCTAGACCCTAATGGAGAAGCACCTGGAGGCTGTGCGCTAACTGACATCTTCGAAGCAGAGTTTCTTTTGGAAAGAGATCAGAGTGGTCCACCATCATGGCTACCACAAGTGCCATTGTTCATGTTTTAATGTAGTTAATTCTTAACATTTTGTGGCTTTATGGAGTAGATTCATGCAGAGAGTTCTGGAGAGGGGAAACTTAGCAAAAGGAATGGGATTGTAAATACAGAAAAGAAGTGCCTGGCCTTAATAATCTTTCAATCCTTCCAGAACACTTTATCCAAAAGACATAACAGCCACACTCTCAGAATGAGTCATTTCCAGTTACCCCTGCAAAGAGAGTGCACTGACTATTCCTATATACAGCTTTGCATACTTATTTATGGAGTTTCTATTGTATGCTTAACACCTCTTAGGGTAGGTGTTTGAATGCCACCATGGCCAGAGATAACAATGAAGCTTAGAAAAAATAAAATTACTTGACTGAAATGGTAAGCAAAGAAAAATGACTACTCCTGAATAAACTTGCTTTGTTTCAGGGAAAGAATAAGGGAAGCCCTCATGATTTATTTAAAATGATTGTTATCAATTAATTTTCAAAAGTGAATGAACTGGGGAAGCAGATGTGGTTCAAGCAATTGGGCTCCTGTCTACCATATAAGAGGTCCAGGGTTCGATTTATGGGACCTCCTGGTGAAAGCAAGCTGGCCTGTGTGGTGAACTGGCCGAAGTGGAGAGCTGGCTGGAGTGGAGAGCTGGGCCATGTGAAGTGCTGGCCCGCGCAGGAGTGCTGGCCTGCATCGAGGCTGGTCCATGCAGAGAGCTAGAGCAGCAAGATGATGCAACAAAAAGAGATACAGAAGAGAGACAATAAGAGATGTAGTAGACCAGGGAGCTGAAGTGCCACAAGAGAATAATCACCTCTCTCCCACTCTAGAAGGTCCCAGGATCAGTTCCTGGAGCCACTTAATGAGAATACAAGCAGACACAGAAGAATACACAGTGAATGGACACAAAGAATAGATAGCAGGGGAGAAATAATAATGATAAAAAGAGTGAATGAACCAAAGAAGTTGTTCAGAATTAAAAAATAACAGATTAATAAATTCAATTTCTTCAGTTGTGAGAAATAGACAGTTATGAAAGTAAATAAAAGCAAGGGGACTTTATAAGTCAGTGACTAGAAATGAGGTCTGAACATTCTTTAATTTGTTTTTGTCCAGAATCAAAGAGCAGAATAATAGAGATTAAGTAGAAGATCTGACCTGTGCTTTAGCTTTCTTGAGTCCCAGTTGATCCCTCCAGCTTTGGTGAGTTTAAGCCATATCTTCTCCAGAGACAGGACATTAAATTTCCTTCCTATATTTTGCCTTCTCATAAATCTCATAAATCTCTCCAATCGTAGATCTAGGTCTGCTTGGGAGGAAACCATCACTGGAGGTAAGAGCCTTTACTATTACAATTATTACTTTTGAACAGGATGATGTTAAGTGCGAGCAGGATCTTGACTTCCTGACCCATACCTGAGAACAAGGTGTAAATTAACCCTACATTTCTTCTCTTCTCTAGCTTTGAATCCAGCTACCCTCTGATTCATTTTTACTGGGAGGTACTGGCTCAGCAGCACTAGCTTTATACTCCTCCTACCATCAACCCCCACCACCTAACCCCATCCAAATAAACATCATGACCTGGAGGGAGAAGAGGTCTGGCTTTGTCAGAAAGGAAGATACACGGTGGTGAAGGGAGTACCTGACTTCCCCAAACCTGAGGATTGGTATGCTATAAGAAGAGGAAATGGACAATTCTTCCCTAGCTGGTTTTCTGTATAGACTTGTGCCAGTGGAACAGGGGAGGAAAACACTGGGGAGAGACAGCATGGTGGATTTCTCATCCTTCTCCTAGACTACCCTCGAGTGTCCAGGTATTGAGCAGTAAGATGATCCTGAGCAAGCCTGACTGTGGATGATGGATGAGATTGGAGGCCAGTCTGTATTTCAGAAGAATTCAGGGTAAGGTTGCTGGTGGGTATTGGTCAGAAGAGGTGGTCAAATCTTAAAAGTGAACATCAGTGCCTGAGGGAGCTGCTAAAGGGTCTAATCCTCAGTTAGTGTCAGCCAGTTGGTGACAAACCATCCATCCTCATCAAACCATGCAGGACAAGCCAGGGCAACAGTACAACCATCCTAAAAAGAGAACAGCAACCTCATTCTTGGTTCTCCAGGAGCCCTCTCTACTTCATCTCTTCTCCCCATCCCAATACCTGAGTGATTTGTATGGAAGGAGGCAGGTGAGGCCCAGTTCAAAACACCCTTCCATGCCATGTTCTGGAGGGTAGGGCAGAATGGAGGAAAGAGTGATGAAATGTTTATGAGAGTCTGAATGTTTAGAACCCTAAGTGATCATTTTAGTAACTGAATGATGCAGAAAAGTAAAAGATTCTAGCTATGATCCTATCATCAGAGCACACAAATATTTAATAAAGGAGGTATCCAACGGAGCACGTTTTTGACAAATAATAACTGCTTCATTTTTGTACTCCAACACATTATGATCCTTCAAATAAACCAGGTACTCATTGCAAATAAGGGGTTAAGTATACCTTTCTCCTGCTGCATGAGAAATTGACCTTGGACAACTCTCTAGTTTTGTTCCCCTGGTCACTTGATAAAGATGATATGTACCAACTGCATTATTAAGCAATGTCGAACATGACTAAAAAAAAAGTGACCCATAATTGGCAAATGGCATCTGGACTGGGAGTTCTCTTCATGAATGGTGAATAATGGTGAGAAGCAACAATTTTGGATTTCCCTGAGTAAGTGGCATGACCCTAATGAGCTTCTAGAGGTCTGATGAGAGATATGGCTTCCTTGGGCATGAAGCTTTTCAGTGAGCACAGCTCCTGTGGCAGTCTGAGGTAAAACTCATCTCCTGCACACTTGCTGCTGGATTGCTTCATGAATTCCCACAGAAGACCGCCTGACGTTGCCCTGCCGGCAAGCCCTGACTCTGCCCACACCCTACAGAGGACTGCTGCTAAGTGTGTGTGTGTGGCTTATGCTGGTCTGAATGTTTAGTCAAACCCAAGGAGACCCCCCTCATGGGTGTCTCTATAAAAAAGTCTGAAAGCAAAAAAAAAAAAAAAAGGCCAGCGACAAGGGGACTGGGAGCATGTTTGTCAGTACTGTTATTAGAAACAGTGTTTAGGTTCTTGACTTTGTCAAGAGAAAGAATTCAAGGATGAGCCACAGATTAATTAAACAAGCAGAGGACTTATTGGGGGGGGAGGGGCATGGATAGAGCAAAAGAACTGAAGGGCATCCCCAAGATATGAGGGAGAGAAATGCGAAGTTCTGCCCTGAGGTCCCCTGTTTTATGGGGGTACCGGACTCCAGGGTCTGCACTGATGGGCATATTTGAGACAAAGCAGGGTAACTCTACTGAGTGATTTGATTCTCTTAGAGGGTTAGGGGTTGCTCTCTGGTGGTGATTGGCTTCTGGCTGCTGTCCACGAGCTCTGCAGGGATTACTGACCGGCAGTGATTAGCCTCTGGTTACTGTCCACGAGGCATGGAGTCACTTTTTGTGAGGCATAGGGTAGCCAGAAAGTGGGTGGGTGTTGCTGGTGGAGCCCCTCCTGCCCCTTCCCTCTTTCCCTCCATGTAGTGATATCGTTGACTGCCTTCTGATAATGTAGCCACGGGGTAGGGGTGTTTGTGCTGCAAGCTGCCCCTTCCTAAGCTGCCTCTGTGACTCAGCAGGCTGATGGAAGTTAGCAGGCCATTGCTAGTAAACAGGCCAATGCCTCCACTTCTTGTACCAGGCTAATTAGGTTTTCTGCCCCCTTTCTTCTTGGGTACCTATTCCCACCTGCCTCAGTACCACCATCCCTGTCTTCATAGTCTCCTTGAAACATCAAACCCACAGCTTAGTGGTCCTCCCTCCCTGTAGGGGCAGGAGTTCCCCCATTTCTCTCCCCAACCTCCTATAACAAACGCTGGCATCTTTGTGTGGATTTCTGATCTCTCTGCTTGTTTGCTTCTCCTCCTCAACTGCCCCTTTAAATAAAAATGGCTAACATTTTTTGGCTTGCTGTATTTCAGGTACTTCTCTGAATCACATTACCAACTTTAACTCATTTAATCCTCACAATAAACTAGGAGGTAGGATGTTAATACTCGTTTGAGAGGCCAAGGTAAGTTTAAGCAACTTCTCTAGATCATTTATAAGGACAAGATTCAAGCATGTCATCTGTGGCAGTTTGAGATTACTTATGAATCCCCCAAAGAGAAAGATTATGTTTGTAAATTGATCTATTCTTCTGGGTGTGACACCTTTTTGATTATATTGGATTCAGTTGAGGGGCCCTTGATTAAATTACCTGTTAAGATCAGGGCTTTGATTCAACCACACCAGTAAGGCGTGACTCAGGTTGAGTCCCCGCCCCGTTGGTGGACCAATATAAATGGACACTCCCTCAAGAAGACACAAAATGGAGAGAACTTGGTCATTTCGGTCCAGCCATGTGACACAAAAAGGCTTAAACAGCTAAAGCTCCGGAGGAGAGATGAGCCATCTGCCTGATTATTTGCAGCTGAAGAGAACAGAGGAGCAGAGCTGCCAAGAGAGCCTAGAAACCAGGCAGAGCTCAGCGACCATGTTGCTTCAATGTGTGGCAACTGGCTCTGGTAAGAAAGCAGCCTTGAGTTGGACCCCGTAGGGCCTTGTAACTGTAAGTTTTTACCCCAAATATATTTATAAAAGCCAACAGGTATTTTATATCAGCACTCCTTTGGCAGACAAATACATCATCCAAAATAGTATTTAAAATTATATTTTAATAACATAAAAGAATCTGAATTTCCCTTTGGTAGCTTATGTTAAAAAAACTTGTTTATAGATTAAATATGTAAAGACACAAGGTTTTCTGATACAGTTCCTTGAAGGTCTCTCCCACCTTCAACACTTTTCAAACCTCCTCATCACTAGTAGTCAATAAGAAAAAAAGAGATTTGTCCACATAAGGTTTTTTCCTTACATCATTCCCAAATAAAGTGACAAGGATGTACTGTCAGTTGGAGAGATAGAAGAAATTAAATTTGAAAGTCCATGTTTGTGAGGATAAAAAATAAATGAATATCAACTCTCTATCTAGAACACTCAAAAGGAGACCAAGAACCCTGAAGGAATTATAGTACATGAAATTGAAATCTTTTCCTTAGAAAAGGAAGGGAAATGTGAAAATTCATTTGCTGTAATTTCTCATCCAATAATTTCAACATTCTTTCCAAAGAACAGCTGGTCCAGCTGGGGCATAATTTAGCAACACTGCAATGACAAATGCAATTTTAAAAGCATGAGCATTTAACTACTTTTAAATGGCAACTGTGTGTGGGATGGGGCGGATGCTCAGTTTCTAGAAGCTGATGCATTCCTCAGCTTCCAATCATTTTCGTCTTCCAAGAAAGATTTTTTTTTTCACTAATTTATTAATAAGTTTATTCTTTGCTCATAAAAAAGAATAGATTTTTGGCTTTGAAATACTGACATAAAATAAAAATGGAAATAACTGAAAATTATCAGCTGAAATGGGGTAAAAGAAACTTTTGCTGAACCACGAGCAAACACAAAGTGCTTCCGGGTTTAGCAGGAGCTCCAGTAAAAGTTGGAACAGCAAATGCAGCGCCTACTCCAGGCCCAAGCCATCTCCACAACTGCTTCTTCCCTAAGGTTATTTGGTCTTGGTGGAGTTTCTCTCAAGCTTTATTCTCTCTGACCTTCCCCTCTGCCTCAGCTTTTGAGGACTCAAGTGGTTAGAGAGGAAGCTTAGAATGGTTCTTGTCCAAAACTGCCTCAGGGTTCCAAGATCCCCATTCCTACTGACCTCTCAACTCCACTCTTCTGCCAGCTTTATGGTGACCCTCAGTTTGACAGAGGATCTGGTCCCTGCTAGTGCCAGGATGTTGGAATATCTGGTTTTCACTGATCTCTGCCCTGTTCCTCATATTCAGCAGAACTTCCACAGTAGTCCTCAACCTGGGATCTCCAAATACATCTTGCCATAGTTTCTTTGGTTCTGGGGAGAACTACTCATCCTTTACCACAAGACACTATTCCCCTCATTTTTCATAGTTATTAAGTGCTACTGCTGGCAAGAAATGTTACCAGAATGTTCTGTGTTCCACCATTATTGACTAAGAATATGATACATTTATTAGCTGTGGTTTAAGCTAGTATTCATATGTTATCTGATGAGTCCTAACACAAACTCAAAATTAGTTTTCAAAAATCTATACACCTAGGTTAACAGAAAAAAAGGTTTATAGCCTGGATAAAGTATTTTTTGAAACATTTTTGATAAATTACTGAATTATGGTGCAGTTACATTAATGCTTATTGTTGATATGCCTGAAATGACTGGGCTGTAAAATATTCAGCTTGGTAGCTTGGTGCATTTAAATAAATGAACTATATTAACACTGTAGTAATTAAGTTACTTGGTGATTGGCTCTTATGCAAACAGCAAAAACAAAAGCTGACTGGGTTATTTGGATGGAGTTTTATAGTGACTGTCTCGTCTCTTATTAGGCTAATTCAAATATCATGTGATGTGACTCAATTTTAAAACATTTATTTTATGTCTACTAGGTGCAGTTCACTGCAATACAAATGAAACTGATATGTATTCTGCCCTCAAGGTGCTTATAGCCCATTGGAGGAGGTGGCGTGAACCTGACTAACTGGTATCAAGGTAGAAAGAAATGAATGTCCTAGCAAATTATAGGTGAAGCATTAAAGGGACTGAGGAGAGGGAAAAACTAGCTCCACTATCAAGAAAGGTGTCCATAGCCTAGTCTAGGGAGGATATAGTAAATATAATTGAATATATCAAACTTGCCATTTGATTTGAATATTGATATATTTGGACTTGGAGAGAGGGTGACCCTAGCAGCCTAGTCAAATGACAAAATGTAAATCAAGGCACAGAGGCAGTGAAAGTTTGAACTCATAGCTTTTATATCTATTATTTCCATCTCTGTCCACATTTGCTCATTCTGGTCTTTATTTCTAGTCTTCTCCGCCCCAACTCCCTCCAACTCCTTCACAGAGAAAAACATGTAATTTTATCCATCTATAGCAGCAAGCAAGATGCTGGCCATTCTCTTCCTTCTATTTCCATTACCATCATCCTAGAGGGGGGCCGCATCCCTATGCCAGGTCTACACAGCAGCCCACTTCTGACTGCCACTTGACGTCCTCATAGCACAATTCTGACTCTATCATTCACACATCAAGGCTCTTTAATATTTTCAGAATAAGTTCTATCCTGATCCTAGCACTCAAGAGCCCTGTGATCTGATTAAACCCATAGTCCTACAATATTCCCACCTGGTTCCTCACAAATCCCTCTCCTCCAGCCCAACTAGACGACTTGCTGTCTGTTGCTCTCCTGCACTGCTCACATTCCTTATTTTTAGAATGGTGTTCTTATTCCCATTCCCTGTCACTACCAATATCTTACCAATATCCTTAACGAGTCCCATTTTAATCTTCTGTAACGCTCCTCACCTTGCTCCCTTATCTGGAAGGGATTTTTGTCCACATTTGATCCATTTTGACTTTGTTCATTTCTTACATCATGTGTCACACCATCTCACATGCTTGTGTATGCACAGTTAAAACGAGCCTTCAAGCTCCTTGGAGAAGAGTACGTGATTTATTCATTTTATGTCCTCAGAGTGGTTCCTAACAAGGGATCTGTAATGCTTTAATGAGTGGATTGTTGCCACCTGGTTGCTCTCAGTTTTACGTCTCTGCAGAAGATTTATTTACTATTTGATATTTTCTAATTAGTTGGTAGATTAAACAAGTTACCAGAAAGTAGACTTTAATAAGCAGGGACCTTGTTATGACTTCTTCATCACTGTAACCCCAGTGCCCAAGTCATCCTCCAGCATGCCCAGCCTTACCTATGCACTCAAGCAATACGTGTGGAGTGAATGAAGAAGGAAGGAAATTAAGGAGTTAGGATATAATATTGGTGTCTTCGTACACAAAACAGCTGTACTTAGTGTTTAGTAATCATTTTTATATACCAGAAAGACACATTTGATGTATTTGTGGGCTTATTATTGTTATGTTTACAGGCACCTACGTAAATATAAGGCGAATATAAGGGAAATAGAGTAGTTAACTCTTCAAATATACTAAATGATAGGCAGGAAGAGATAGCATTTTTCAGGATTCGTTATTATGAAACATGAACATTTTAAAGGTGATCAATGATGCGGAAGTTTGGGAGCTAGGAGAGCTGGGTAATTATCTACCAATGCTTCCTATCACCTGAAAATCCTAACGGGATAATTGTCAACATGCTCCTTTATTATTCTTGAAAATAAGCCATTCCTGTTTGGTAGACAGATCATCCACTTGGAATCTGTACTGAAACAATAAAGGTTAAAATGGCAAAATTTACTTTCCATTGGCAAGTGGAAAATGATGGCGCCCTCATACTCTAATCTCATACAGACCTGTGCTTGAATCCTGGGTCAGACAACACTAGCTGTGTGAGCTTGAACAGTATATTCCATCTTCTGTCTATAAAATGGGGGGCAATAATGGCACCAATTTCATAGGACGGTGGTGGAGAATAAGTGAGATAATGCATAGCATCAATAATGACAAGTCATCATTATTAAATGCCTTGCAATGTACTAAGCACTTAATGAGAATTGCCCAGTTAGTCCTTACAACAGCCCTTTAAAGACAACACTATTAATATCCTTTTTTTTTTTCAAATAGAGAAACTGAGGCATGGAGAGTTACCTGAGACCTAAGAGGTCCTTAATAAATATACAGCCAACATAATTATTTGTATTGTTGGAATATATATATATACACACACACACACACATATCCTCATTGCTCCTGATGCTTTGCTAATACTTTATGTGTTTATCTAATTTAGTCCTCACAGCATTCCTGTGTGATGCATTATCACCCCCATTTTGCAGATGATGGAACTGTGGTCTAAAAAGTTTAAATTGTGTGTCTGAGGTCACACAGCTAGAAGTTGGTTGAGCCAATATTTAAATCCTGGCAGGCTGATTCCAGAGCTGGCATGAGTAACCCTACCCTCACAATACAGCCTCCAGCCAGCTCCTAATATCTCTAGCAATTTCATACAACACTGTTTCATTGAGTCCATTGATTTTGGTAAGTACTGTTATTTTCTGTACCAGTATGGGGGAAAACATCCAAAATGGACATTCTATTGGGAGAACCTCCCACATAAAAGTTTTAAACAAGGACCATCATCTCAGTATAAATATACCCTAGAAATACAACCGACACTCAAAAAGGAGTCTTTGTCTCTCGTATATTTCAAGTTTGGAAGTGGGTTGAGAATTGGAGCCCAGGTGACCCTGGGGAGTCTGGGATCTTGTGGTCATGCCCAAAGAAGGGCTGAGCCCTCAGGGAGAAAGGTGGAGCAAAAGTGCTGGCTTCGGGTGGGAGGAATTTAGAATGGCGGGGATCTGGTATCTGCTGTGTTTCTCAGACCTGTGCAGTTGTGGGGCTGCAGTTCAACCCACAGTCCTTTCTTGTATCCATTATCCTGGGAAGGAGGAACACCCAGAATCCTGGAGGGGCTGGTCCCCCACTGGGTGAACGTCTATATGAATCAAGGGGACTCCAAGGACACATACGGGATGACAGTGCATGTTGTGGTTTGCCACCAGGCCCCCCATCACCATCAAGGCTCTCGTCTCTGCTGGGCAGACGCCTGTTTGGTCCTTTACCAGGTATTGCCGTCCACAAGAGGAAGGAAGTAGCACTGTCCAAGGTTATGTCGCTCCCCACTCCCATGCAGGCTACAAAGGCAAAACCTCCTTTATGGACTCCCTTGAAGGGTCCTTTCAGCTCCCCAGGCACCCGGGATGAGGCCCCCCACTGTAGCGCACCGCCTTTCCACTGCCCGCTCTGCCCATCCTGCTCCCCTCACCTTCTTACAAGTGCTGCTCCCGAGAAGGCATCTCAGTCATCCTCCTTCAGGTAATGTCCACCTCAGAGTCTGTTTCCTGGGGAATCTGACCTCCTGAATTCCCAAATTCCCAAATTCCCAGAACTTTTCCATATGTGCACTCTATTTAAAGACTGCTTCTACACTGACTTATCTGCCGATTGAGTTACACCTTTATAAACCTCCTATACCCTGCAGCCATTAAGGTAGATTTCTAGTTCTTAAAGTCTTTTGGGAATTTAATTCAACCCACAATGGTGTACTTTTTAGTAATCAGTTCTCTTCTAAGCTAACAGGCAAGCTCTTTGGAGTCAGACCTGGGGACAAATTCTGTCCTTCCATTTCCTGACTATGCATTTTTGCCTAAGGTACTTAGTCTCTCTGAGCTTCTGTGAAAGTGGGATCAGAGTTCCTAGCAGCCTTGCCAGGTCATGTTGTGATGGTTAAATGAAATATCCTACATGCAAAAACCTAGTGCTGTGCCTGGCACTGAAGAAGCAATTTATGAATGTTAGTCCTCTCTCTAGTTCCATGAGGAGATCTGAACTTGCAGTCTTCTTCAGAGAATAACTGTAATAGAATAGCAGGACATTTGTTCTTTGTAGGTGGATACTTTAAATAAAGATACAGTAATTGGAAAAAAGATGTCATCTAAATTCTCGCCTTTCTAATTTAAAAACAAAATCAGATAGCTGTACCCTTATGTTATTTCCAGAAGTCATTGTTGGGTTGACTGTGGCATATTTGAGGCCAGGTGCACTTGATGACATGCCCACCTGATTCTGCTGGGAATCTCCCCTGAAGCCCTTGTTACCTCCTCTATCCCCAGTACTTCAAGGCTTGGTGGCCCCGAGAACACCCCTAAACATCTGATGAATGAGGGAGGGAAAAACAAGAGCAGCTGGCCCAGGTGTGCTTCTCTCCTAGCCCATGTCAAAACCACAGACTCCCTGATCCTCAAAGACCAGCCCAGCAATTCCACAGGCATCTGGTATACCACTAGTGAGGACCAGGCTACTCTTCCAGGAAGGCAGTTTGTCCCTGCTATTGATTTTATTCCCTGATACCTGCAGAAATCAGGCCACAGGATTTTTGGATACATTTTGGATGAATTTCTCAATCCTTAGTTAGAACAAACAAACAAACACATACTACTTGAAGAAAAAGGTTCCAAGTGAAAAAAAATTGTTAGCTTTGGTAGTAAATATTTCTTTTGAACCTTCTGAATACCTATCAAGGTGATTTGGAAATGGGTGTATTGATGATTAAAAAAGAGTCAGCTGAATTCAGTGATATTTGCCAATGCACAGGTTCTCTAAAAAGTTGAACAACAAGGAAATGATCTTGCTATAGACAGAAAAGCATCACTTTTTATTTTGATTGTGCCTTGCCATTTACAAAGCTCTTTTGTACATATTAATGTTCACGATGATTCTATAAGGTAAGAAGGTTACATTCTCCTAATCTCATTTCACTGCTGAACTGAAATTCGGAAACATTACTGTGAAAAAGATAAATTAACTTCCTTACTCCCACATAAAAGCTGGGCAGGACCCATGCTTTTGTCCTTAGCACTTCAAAGAAGTGCCTGTATGGACAGTCATGTATGGAAGCCTATGTATCTTACAGCTTATCCTAAAATGGCGGGGCAGGTGCGGAGAGATTGTAGAGTGAGACCGAAAACAAGAGTTGCTTCCCACCTCTCCTTTAATTGGCTTCACCTGGAGAGCTTTGTAATTGTCCACACTGCCCCAGAAGGAAGGTAAGGCAAGAACGCTTTTAATCAGTCTGTGAAATGAGTAACAAGGTTAAAAAATTCTAATAATTCTATTGCCTCTTCTCTTCACTATTTTTCCTTGGGATAGCTTGCACTCCTCAACGCATTTCCCAGTTACAGTGGCCTGCTGGGCACTGTACCTGAATGTCCCGTTGGTCCCTAAAATGGGTCATGTCCATATGTGCCTGGTTATCACCCCCATTGAAACCCCTCAGTGTTGAGCAAATTGATAGCCAGACACCAGGCACTTAATTGCAAATCAATAGTTCATGCCTGTCTTTCCTAACTTTTATTTCCTTC
The DNA here is from genome assembly GCF_030445035.2 of Dasypus novemcinctus. Lineage (NCBI taxonomy): Eukaryota > Metazoa > Chordata > Mammalia > Cingulata > Dasypodidae > Dasypus > Dasypus novemcinctus. The sequence goes on along the minus strand of NC_080686.1, from coordinate 25,350,367 downwards.
TGTGTGTCGCCCTTCTATTCCCTGCCTTCCCAAGTACAATATTGGGAGCCATGCGTGTAATTAGCACGAATTGGGACAATGCTGGGTGCAGGGAGCTTTATTTAGTAGAGAGTGTTGGCACACCTACAAATGAGAACCCAAAGTTGGATGTCTGCAAGAAGCCAGTGAAACTAAAGAAAGGAGCTGCTGACACGATGCGCTATGGCCTTGTAAAGGAGGGACACCTGAGCTAGCTCTTGCGTTCTATGTTCACCAGGCACACGGGCATGGGAGAGTATTTCAGGGGCAGAGACAGCAAGACACAGGCCTTTGGCAAGGAGTTTTGGGCTACTCCAAATGGCCAGGGTGGGGGCCTGAGAGAGGTGAGGCTGGAGAGTCGGTAGAGGTTGGATCACAGGACTCGGCAGGTGTTTGCTCAGTAGGCTGGACTTCCTCCTGTGGAACAGCCTGGGTCACCACTGCACACTAGAATCCTGGTGGAGACTTTCAATAAACACGTTGCTCCTTCCCAGCCCACCCACACTGTTTAATTTTTCCACCGGAGTCTGGAATTCATTATATTTTATAGTGCCAGAGGTGATTTACTGGAGATTTCTGGGTTTTAAGCAAGAGAATGGCAACCAGATTATGGTCTTCCCAGCAGCTCTGGAGGTATTTTGAGAGGGGCAAGACCCTTGGTAGACAGTCTTCTATTTCCCTTGGCCCTTCCCTCTCCATGGTCCCTTCCTTTTTCATACTTGCCAATCCAGAAAGGCTGTCCCTTTGGACTTCTTGAACCACTTCTGTCCTGTCTATTTTATTACTGTGCCCTGCTTCAGAGCTTACCTTACTTTTTGCCTGATATATTTTTAAGCACGTAGATGGTGGGTCTCTTTACTTCTAGCTTCTCCTTACTCCATTCCGGTCAATCCTACACATCCACATTAATCTTCTTGAACCGTCGCTGAGCATAAGACTTTCTCTGCTCAGAAACCTGCAATGGCTCCCTATTGCCTACACAATTTGGCAAACTTATCAGTCTGCCATTGAAAGCCTTAAACTCAGGACAATGGTACTGTTTGTTCATTCCTAAACATCTTCTTTACTATTTTACTTTGCTCTTGCTTTTTCTTCCTAATAGAAGTCTTTACCCTGTTCTATGCTTAGTAAAGTTTCTCCCCTTTTCTTGGTTCAGATGCCATGCCACCTCTTCCATGAAGCCTTCCTTGATACTGAAATGATGTGACTCCTCCCTCCTTGTAGATCTCAGAGTATTGCCTCAACAATCCCTTAAGACTTATGCCTTTTTAAAATCTCTGTAATCATCATTTAATATATTGTCAGGTTATAGTTATTAATTCTGGTGCTTAATTGGCCTCATTGCAGAAAAAAAAGTTGTTTTCTTATCCATTGCTGTTCATGCTGCTACTCCAGGCACAAAATAAATAAAATATATTAATAATTTACAATACAATTCAAAGTACTCATATTGAAATGAAATTAAGAATTTTCATTATTTCATATTTCCCCATAACTCTTACATGCTTAAAGGTCATGGATGTTAAAATCAGGCAAGTAGAGGGTTGAATCCCACCTCGATCATTTATTTGTTGTTTGACCATGAGAAAGTTGCTAGAAACTTTGGGGCTGTAGCGGCTTTTTCTACAAAATTAGACTCACAGCACATACACCACATGGGTATTGCAATGTATAAATAAGATAGCAAAGGGAATGTGCTTTGTCAACATCTCGTAGATACTCAGCAAGTATAATTTCCATTTACATCTATTAAACTATAGATTATGTAAAAATCTAGGAAAGAATGCCATTTACATAGCACATGGGAATAAAAATGAGATTTTTACCAGTAATATTGGTCTTATAGAATTAAACTTCAAAATCAACATATAATGATCCAAGATATATGAATGTATTTTAAAGAAATAGAGTGAATCCTGGACAACAGACTTAACTAAAAGTTTATGTAAAGAAAGAATGAGTCCTTCAGAATGCGTACAGAGTATACAGAAGAGGAGACACTGGGGGAAGCATGGTTTGTGCCTGTCTAAGCACTGTCCCCGAGAGGGGCCAGCCTGGCCTGAGAGTCACCTACTAGACACTGTCTGTAGGTGGCATTTGACTGTAATGGCCTGATGCCACCAAACGACACTGAATCATCAAGCCACGCCTTTTCTGAGGCCTAGACACTAGCCAACCTTTTGATAATCTGACTTTTCCTGTAGCCCATTTAGAGGGAAGGATGTGATCTTCAGAGGAGACAAATGTCAAGGCACTTTGAATTTACGCATTTTTTTCATTTCACTGGATAAACTGTTTTTTTGAGTTATACATCAGAATCGTGTAAGTTCTATCCATGGGGTTTAGTGTTTCTTAGTCTAACGCCACAGAGATACTCGTCAGACTAACATTCTGAGGTGTCTGGGTCCATGCCATGTTGAGAAGTCCACCTCTATTACGAAGCGCCTTGTGTTGCTTCACACTGCAAGGTACAAAGGGATGAATGGCATAGATGAACTTGCACCATACATGCAGCTAGAGCTCTCGTTGCAAATATATGATGTCAGTACAATGGAGGGTAACTGGAGGCTTGTTAGCTGCCTACGCTGCATCTTTTTCTCCCTTTTCACTAGCTGATAGCTTCCGATTTCCTCCTGAGGGTTCCTGTGAGTTTGGAGAAGCTGAGCTCTCCATTGCTCCACAGGGAACACATAACTCAGAGAAGCCAGTCCGCACTTTCCATTACTCTGACTGCTGTGATTGGTTTGGGATGAGCATGCGATTTAACCTAGTTAAGTCAGTTTGAGTCCCAGCTCTTCCTGGAATTGAGATAAAATTGTGCCAGAACCCTCTAAATGGTGTGGGGGTAAGGCTGTCAGAAGCGGAACTGCTGCAGTCATTTTGTTTTACCATGAGGGAAGCTGTCCCAAAGAAAACACCAAGAGAGAAGCAGGAAATGGAGACAAATCCAAAAAGGCAGAGATAGAACCCCAGTAATAGCATAAGCCCAAGAACCAAACTGTGCCTGAAACCAGACCCATCTATGACAGCCCAATCATGAAAACAAAGGCATTTTCCCCTAATATTTAAGCTAGTTGAGAGAGTTTTCCATTGCTTACCAACTAAAGGGTCTTAACTGATAATAAAATATGTTAGCACATTGTTATACTTTTTCTTCTTTCAATTTTTGTCAATAAAACCCTGAAAAGAATAAATAAAATTATAAACCACACTCTTTCCTGATACTGAAATTTCACAGCAAAATTTTATATGTTCCTTCTTTAAAAAGGTTTCTGTCCCACTTCCTCTGTCATGAGGAAGAGATGTTTATGGTGCTTACTTATCTGTATCCTCAAGTCAATAAAATACTGGCACTAAATTTTCAGTTTTACCCAGCTAAGCCTTAAACTACTGTCAAGAGCACCTGAAGGATATAACAGATATTCTTGGGCATGAATACATTTTTCTAAAAGTAAAAGAGCTGTCAGGAAAGTCTTCAAAAAATTTCAACTCATCAAGGGAAGTAGGATGAGAGGCAGCCTGTTCTCACCTGCCCTCCTCCTGGGTGACCCCTCTCCCACATAGACTCAACAATTTCAAGCATGTGAAGACTGAAGACAGCATATCAAACCATTTAGAAAAAGAGAAAAGTCTAGGAAAAAAATGTAAATGTCTCTTAAGCCACCAGACAGAGTCCCATTTTACCTTAAAACAATCTATCCTGCTACTCTTTATTCAAGTAATTGTGAGTGTTCAAATTTTGGGGACTGAAACAAATACATACTTTAGGGGGTTTTGCGTATCTCTCTTCTTTTTACAAATAAGATTGAGCATTATGGCATCGCTACAGTTGGGGTATCAGTACAAACTGGGTTCTCGGTTTTAAAAGAGAAAACAACACTCACTACTTTAATAAAAAATATTTATTTGAAAGGCTATTAGTGTGTATATGTGCATGTGTCAGGGGCTCACAGAAATGGTGGGAGTCTAGGGCATAAGGATTGGAAAGAGGTGGAAGCTAAGGAAGCTAAAAAGGGACATCAAAACAGAAACAGCTACCACAGTACCCGTATTTTAGCCTGATCTGGAACTCACCACTGGTGTTTAAAAACCTGTAACCATTCTCTCCATTAAGGCTTCATTTGTTCATTTCAATGTTCCAAGAGAAAATTCCTTTTGCCGCATGCTTGCTCAGGAAAGAAAGGATTTGAACTCTTTAGCTTCTCTAGTGGGTAATGAGCACAGAATCACTCTCCCAAGAAGTCAGATGTCCAGTGGTGGAAAGATCCATTTCCAAAAGAAACAGGGGTGCTATTGGGAAGGGGGTTAACCCCTGGGCAGCCAAAGGAGCACACATTTCTACTACAGCATCTATAGATTCAGGAATCCTGAAGTTTGTTCCTATCTCTCCAGATGATGTAAGTTAGTAGCATGGGAATTGGTTTGTGTTTTGTGTTTGACCCATTAGAGGTCTAAAGTATTGTGTCTACATCTCAAGGCTAGAACACTACCACTCCTCAAGGCATAAAGAATACTGTAGAAGCAATCCCTAAAAGAAACGTGTATGTGTAGAGCTGCTCTCTAATGCACATGGAGGAAAATGCTGGAGATGCCAGTCCTATTTTTCTGCCACATAAAGAGATTGATCCCCTGAAACCACATGCACACAAGAAAGAACAACCATCCTAAGAGAGGAGGACTGACTTCTTCAATCTTTGACCAAGAAATGGGACAGGGTGTTTTTGCAAGTCTTCATTCTCTATGTTTCTTCTCAGCAATGTCAGTTTAATTTTTTGGTCTATAATGTAGAACCTGATTCCAATTGCTTTGCCTCTGCTAGATTATTTAAGGTTAGCTGAAAAAGACAGAGTTCATTCTTAGACTAAAACTTTTGTGGACAAAAGCATTTGGGGGTATGCCTCTCTTATAGTGAAGCAGCATAAAACTGGTGATGGGAAGAGGAGGAAAAGCTTCCATTTTTCTTTATAAAGTGACTGTCCAGCAGTTAATGCCTTAACATCCAGAACCTATACAGGTAGAGGACCTCACACTTTCTTGTGGTGCAACTATTTCTAAATGTAATGCACTAATGCAATATGTAAGAACTCATTGAGTTCCTGACATTTCCATCCATCACAATACAACTCTCACCATGTCACCGCTCCAGATGGATGGATGCAAAGCACAGCCATGGTAATGAACCAAAGGGAAGGAAAACTGTGCAGCTCCCTAGGTCCTTTAACTTAACTCTGCGATGTGTGCCTTTTGCTCTCCTTTTCCTTCTGTTTGTAGTCATGATTCCACATGCCAGTATGTTTATATAATAGGTACCCATTCATTTGATAAAAGACATTTCCCTAAAAGGGAATTAAAAAAAAGGAATTTAGAAAAAGTCCCATTTTGGTACTTTGGGAGACAGATGCTGAGGAGTAGTTAGGAAGGCGCGCAGTTTACTGGGGAGTAGAGCCTGTGAAGATAGAAGGGGAGGAAGCCAGACAGAGCAGGGAAGGCCTTCAGACTGAAAAGCAGATCCACGAAGCTTGGGTCAACCCAATGGGGGGCTCCATTGCCCATTGCGGGAGTCCCAGTTCAGGCTGAAATGGCCAGAGCGAGTGTCCCCATCTTACTCGGTCACTGGCTGGGGCTCTGCTGGAGTGAATGAGACCTAGGCTCTAAAGATGAGGCAAGTCTTGTAGGAGGCGGCCAGCTTACAGAACATTTTGCAGATAAACCGCAAGTTCTTTCCTGATGGGAGATGTCCGTGGTGCATTTTCGTGGCTACTATAGAAAAGGAAAGGGCTGGCCTAGAATTTGAAGCAGGATTAGTTGTGGTGATTAATTTGAATGCCTAAGTGTCACTTATCCACTTTGTTATTTTTGTGACTGCTGCTAAGGAGCAAAGTTCTCAATTTGTAGGCAAGGGGAATGAAAAAGTAACAATTAATTATAACAACTGTTCTCTCAAAGGAAAGAACGAATAGATTTGCTGTAAAAAAGATTATGAACTACAAATACGTGTAAAAAATCAAATAATAAAGATATACATAAATTTTAAAAAGTAAAGTAATAGCTCTGGCTTCCCTCACCTTCCCTTTTGGAATTTTATTTTTAACTACATTGCTTAAGTATATCATACTCAGTGTGGCCTGGTGTTGACCTAGTAATGAATCTAACTTTGGTTCCAGAAGTCTAATTATAAATTATAAACTAATATGTGGAATCTTGAATAAACATATTTTTACCTAACATGTCATCTAGGAAGACAGCTAGCATGGTGCAATGAAAGAGTGCTGGGCAGGGAGCCAGAAGACTTCAGCTCTGCTCTTGAATTCTCCCTTTACAGTAAATATCAACACTTTAAATTCCACAAAAGAATTTGCTTCCTTTAAATTTCCATTGTAGGTTTATCAGTATTACAGTATACTCTACCAAAGTTTAAAAGATTTTTAAGGATATACTGCCATTCGTTCAACAAATATTTGCTGAGAGCAAAACCCAGGCCAGATTCAGTTCTGGGCATTGGGGATAATAAAGCAGAGGCCACATCTTGTTGGAGTTTATGTTCTACCTGTGGAGATAGGAAATCACCAAGAAAGCAAAATACAATTTGTGATATGTGCATCGGTGTGTGTAGCAGGCCAATGGGCAGGAGAATGCCCGTGTTGGTGTGTATGTGTGTGTGTGATGGTGGGGTGGACTTGGATCTGCAATAGAGTGGCCAGGGAGGGCCTCTATGAAAAGATGTTCAAGAAATGGCCTTAATTATGTGACAGGGATAGATAGAGAAAATGAGGGGGCAGAAGGGATAGGAAGGGTAAACACTGGTGGGAGAAGCTTCCAGGAAGAACCCCATGAAGGTAAGTGCCCGTGGCTCCTTCTGAAAGAGGCCCAGAAAGAGAACTGAAAAGTTCCAGACGTAGATGGGAAGGGAGGGGCAGATCATGCTGGGAAGTAAAAACCAGGTGAGGAGTCTGAGGTTTATTCTAAGCTGTAAGGGAAGGTCAGATGGATTTTGGCAGGATGACCAGATTTGATTTCCTTTTTAGAAAGATCACTCTGGCTGCTGTGGAGAAAGCACTCTAGAGTGGTCTGGGTGGAGGCCTGAAGCCAATGCAGTAGTCCAGGTGGGCAATGAGATGGTTAGACAATGCAGGAGGCCAGGGTTTTGCTTTGCAGTACATTTTGAAGCTTGGTTGTCTTGAATTGCTGATGGATCAGCTGTTGGGCGTGACAGTGAGAAGTTGATTGACAAAGACTTCTTAGCCACCTTGTGAATGATCGAGCTCCAATCTGGAATCAGGCATTTGCCAAAAATCAGAGGTAAGAGTCTTCTACAGGTTATGCCTAAGTTTTGGTTCTATTAGCACAAGCTATGAGTGGAAACGTCAGGATATGGGTCGCGGTGTGCTGTTCCTTAGTCTCAACTCATTGTCATGCAAACAACACAACACTAGACTTTCTATATGAACTAAATTTTTTATATATTTCTGACCAGGTCCTCTTTTGGGGAGATAGGCATGGGGGTTTTCATTACAACTGGACATCTGCATTAGAGGAGGCGCTTTCTGACCCCCTCTTAAGACCTCCTCTGTCACCCTTCCTCAGATAGAAATGATCGGCAGTGATGACTTTAATCAAATCAGAGGCCTCATTTAGACAGGTTTAATGAATAAGTTCCTTTCTGTTCTCTGTGTAATATTAAAGCACAAGGTGTCATAATTTTTATATAAGGGTTTCTTATATGACCTTGAGAAGCATTTAGCACAATGCTATAAAAGTTATCTTTTTGAGAAAGGTAAACAGAGATGGTGCCAGGACTTACTTCAGAACAATAACCTAGAATGGGGGCAGAACTAGCCGCCATGTGAACTGAAGCTCAACAATTCTGGGAAACCTTCTTCAAGGTGATGAATAAATAATGCAAAATATTTAAAAAAACTAGAATGATAAAAATCACAAAATTATAAATATTTAAAGCTGTCAAAGCCATAAATACATGCACATACATAAAACATAATACTTTTTGTGAATTATTTGCCTGATGTACCTCTATATTTTCCCCCATTATTATTATTTTTTTGGTTGCATGGACTTTGCCTCAACACATAACAATTATATCACTTTAAAATAGAAAGAATAGAAAGATAATTATGTTTTTATTCTGGCATGATAGGTCAGAGAAAAATTTTAAATCTTTTGGTAGTTGGGATACATAAAAATAAGACTTCTTGCACAGATATATTCACTATTTGGAGGATTGTGCCTTAAAAATACAGGAATTCTGATTCACTCTATATCACATCATGTCTGCAAAAAGAAGACATCCTAGCCTATGGTTTGATGATGAAAACAATTTTGAAAGACAAGTGTCCAGCTCTATATGCTTCAAACTTATATCCTCCTCATGGATATTAGGGTTAGGCACACGGACAGCCTTCACATCATGATACAACCTTGGCCCTATACCTTTGCATCAGGATTCTAGGGGAGGTGGTCTAGGCAGCTACAGGGGTATTCTTGGAAGCCATTCCTATGCCAAGAAGGCTAGTAATAACTACGCAAAGGCTCATCTGCGAAGCTCATAAATATACCCCATTAAACTCAAACTAAATGAATTCTTGACTTAACTTCTCTGTAGGAAATCAACAAAACCCCCATATCCACTCCAATGCTAGTCTGGTACCAGGGAAAGGTAAAACTGGAAATGAAGAAGGCAGTGGTTGTAATTTGGTTAACCATTGACTTTAGCAAATTTTACAAAACCCTACGACCACGTTGTCTTAATTTTCCTGAGCTGTAAGGACAAATATCACACAATGGTTTGGCTTAAACAATGGGAATTTATTGTCTCATGGTTTTGGAGACTTAGAAGGCTTGCTTCCTCGTGGGTGGGTAGCAGTCTGGATGACTGGCAATCCTTGGATACTTTGGCTTCCCCACCACATCCTTTCTCTCTGGCTTCCCTCCGACTTTTGGTTTCTGGCTCCTCCCTGTGACACTGTCTGACTATGTGTGAATTTCTTCTGCTTATAAAGGACTGCAGTCATCCGCCAGAAGGTCCATCCTCATTCACTTGGCCTCACCTTAACTAAAATAGCAACTTCAAAAGGTCCTAGTTAATATGTTTCAGGCCCACTGGCATGCAGATCAAGACCAAGAACTTGTCTGAACTGGGGAACACAATCCAACCTACCACCTGTGTGAGCACACTGTAGAGCTGCCCTTACCCCGGACTTTGGAAGCAGCCTGTGCCATGAGAGGCCCTGAAACCTAAGCTTCACTCCCTTTACAGTAAATCCCTTTTTAGTCAAGGGCCACGTTTTGGCATGTAGTTTGTCTGCCCTTAGTGATAAGCTGTAAGGGACTTCACACTCATAGAAGGGAAATTTGACTAAGAATCTCTTAGAACACTGAAGAAGAGCAAGGGAGAAATAATTGAATCTGTTTAGGGCATCTTAAAGTTTGACATATTTTACTTCAGTGCTTCCCAGACTTACAAGTGTACGTGAATCACCTTGGGGTTTGGTTAAAATGCAGATTCTAAGTCAACAGGTCTGGGGCAGAGCCTGAGCTTCTGCGTGTCTAACAAACTCCAGGGGCTGCCAATGCTGGTCTTAATACCAGTTTGGAGTCACAAGATCTTAGCAGTGGTCCAAGGGGGGTTTTCAAAAGTTTCTAGAATTCAGAGGAAATGTGGGGCTATAGGCAAAGATTTTGGGTGTCATTAGGAAATGGAGTATTTACAGAAAATGGCTGGGTGAGATCATCCAAGAAGTGAGGGTAGTTAGGGAGAAAAGGGCCGAGGATTGAACTTTAAGGCACAACAACATATAGAGCAGGCATTCTCAACTGGAGTTCCTCGTGTGAACCACTGAACAGAGAAAATTATTTGAGTGACTCTCTTTTCAATTCTCCCATGTGAATTGATTCAGCTCAATCAATTTTTCAATTAATCTATCCTAGATGCAAAAGGGAAAAGTTAATTCATTACATGTGTGGGTTCCTTTGGCATGAAGGCTTCCATTTTCTTTGGAAACCTAGTGGAGAAAGGCTGGTTTAAAATATAAGAAATGGGGACATGGTTCATCACAGGGGACTGGAATGATTGGCTGGGGAGTCTGGAGTAATCTCAGGTACCTTGGGTTTCAGGGAAACCCAATAAGAAAATGTTTCAAGAAGGAGGGAACAGGAAACGGACTTGGCCCAGTGGTTAGGGCGTCCGTCTACCACATGGGAGGTCCGCGGTTCAAACCCCGGTCCTCCTTGACCTGTGTGGAGCTGGCCCATGCGCAGCACTGATGCGCGCAAGGAGTGCCGCGCCACGCAGGGTGTCTCCCGCATAGGGGAGCCCCACGTGCAAGGAGTGGACCATAAGGAGAGCCGCCCAGCGCGAAAGAAAGTGCAGCCTGCCCAGGAATGGCACCGCCCACACTTCCCTTGCTGCTGACAACAACAGAAGCGGACAAAGAAACAAGATGCAGCAAATAGACACAGAGAACAGACAACCGGGGGAGGGGGGAATTAAATAAATAAATAAATAAATCTTTAAGAAAAAAAAAAGGAGGGAATGACCAACTGTATGAACACTTCCTGAAAAATCAAATAAGATGAGGACAGTCTATGAATTATCATCTCCTCTGTAAGACTGAGGCTGCTCTTGATCTTAACTAGAGCAATTTCACTGGAGCGGGAGATATAAAGTTTGACAGGAGTGGGTTCAAGAGAGAATGGGATGTGCAGAAATTTAGGTGGCAGCTTTAAATACACAACTCATAAAGAGTGGAGAAAGAATCTGTAGGCTGACTTGAAAGAGAATTGTAGAGTTTTTTGGTTTTTCTTTTTAGACTGGGTGCTATTGCAGCCTTTTTGGTATAATAATTCCAATAATTAAGTAGGGAGGAAGAATGGGGGATTCAGAAGTGAGATGACAATCTTAGTAGTAAAGGCTTCTACTGGAGAAAGGGGACAGGATCCACCAGGAAATAGCGAGGCTGGCCTGGGGGAAGGGCATGGATGGTTCATTCATATCACAGGAGTGGAGACAGAACTTATGGATAAAGCAGAAGGGCCCAGGTATGTGAAGAGAAATAGTGAAAATATCAGCACCAACCAACACCTACTTGTTTCTGCCCTCTGCAAAACTTCTTCAGGACAATGCCCATTGCTCCACTGAAGTACTGAGGTTCTAGTGTATTGTTTAAATTGATTCCTTCAGCAAATATTCACTGAGGAGCATCTGGATACCAAGTGCTGTTGCTTTCCATGGTTGACTGGATTCCTCTTTTCTTAATGTCCTGCCACACTCATTGAGGCTTTGTGATGTGTTTATTAGAAAAGAGTAGGCAGGGAACATTACATACAATGCATTGGTTAAGGTTAACGTGGGGGAGCCCAAGCTCTGGTCTCACTATGGGACTGTGGCAAATCCTTCTCTGTGTGGAGATAAAGGGCGGGTGACCCTAGACTGGGGTATATGACAGTGTCATATTGTCAGGAGTATATGACATTGTGTGGATGGGATATTTGGATATGTTCATAATTTCCCTTTGCTCCAGAACCACTAAATCCTAGTCATCGTGTCTGGGAAACTCTGGAACACCCCTGACCCATCTTTCAGCTGCTCACTAAAATATTTCCTCCCATTCTGTCAGTTTAACTTTCACCGACGTCTCTTGTACCGGACCCCTCATTTTCATCTCTGTCCTTATTTCTGCATCTCAACCTTTCATAATTCAGTGTCTGAATTACGGCAATAGCCAGCTAATTGGTCTCTCTGCTGCTTCAACCGTTCCTTACTCTGTTTCCTAAATTACAGGTCAGATCATGCCACTCTCCTTCTCAAAAACTGCCTTTGAAAGGAAGTCCAAACCAATATGACATTAAGAGCCTCCAAACTTGACATTTCAATGTTACTCCATCTTCCATCAAATCACCCTCTGCTAGAGCCACAGAGGACTACCTGCCTCTCATGCACTTTCTTGCCTTCCTCACTTCTCCTATTCTTTTTGTTCAAGTCTGTAATATGCCATACCTGAATCTTGGCCTATCAAAGTATTTTGAGGATCCATTAAAATTCAACATGCTCTGCAAAGTCTTCTGGAATTTCTCAAGTTAGAAAGAATTGCTCTTTCTTCTACATCTCCCCCAGGAGTTCGCTTGTACAGCCAACACAATACTTACTGAGTTATGTCTTGTGTGACAGGTGTGTGCTTTAAAATGGTTGTTTCTCATACTTGATTATAAATTCCTTGCAGGGAGGGACAGTATTTATTCCTTGTTGAATCTTCCTCTAAATACATTCAAACAACAACAAGGTCTCTCAGAGTACTTTGCAAGTAATAGATTTCCAAAGACGTTAGTATGAACGCACTACTCAAATAATCTATTAATTATCTCATAATAATGGAAGAAAAAACAATCACTAGATTGTTATAACGGCAGGAACTTCTCTACCTCCAGCACAAAGAACAAAACTTATGTCGCACACACACACACACACACAAATTACTGCTAAATGATTCTAGACTCTAAGGACCAATGGATACTAGAGCCATCTGAACATTAGGGGGAAAGGATGACTCCAGTGAAAAAAATAAGAAAATTGGAATAATTTCCAAATTAAAGGGAAGCAAAACAGTCAGTAGAATTGAGGAGTCAGTCACATGTGGAGTAGGCATGTCTAGGAGAAATAAATATTTAAGAAAAGTTGAGAAAAATGTCGTGAACATCCACCTTGGTGGGGAGGAATGTTGCCGGAAATCTGAGCCAATATGCTTTTGTTTGCTTCCCATTTTGGACTCTCTGGAGAGACTGAGGGGCTGGGTAGCACGCAGGGACAACCCAGTGAGGGGAAGTGGTGACTCAGTGCCTCTGGGCCTGCCTAGGTTAGTCCTCCTCAGCTTAGTTACAGATTATATAAATCCGTGATTCCTGCTTGGTGCTCCCTCCAAGGAGCTCTCATGCTTCCCAAACCACAATGCTGCCTCGGACAGAAAACATCTTCCCCTGAGTAGTACAGCTGGCCAGAGAGGATGGGACCCATTGTGTGGCCAGATGTATTCTTAATTGTCTTAGTTTGCCACAGGGCTGCTCCAGAACACAAAGTTCCAAAAATGCGTTGGCTTTTATAATGGAAATTTTATTAGGGGAAAATCTTACAGTTCTATGGCCATGAAATGTTCAAATCAAGGCACCATTAGAAATGCTTTCTCAGCTAAGTCAGCAGCTGGTCATCCTGGCATCCTGCCTTGTGGTGAGGAAAGATGGCGGGCGATCTCTGCAGAGGTCCCTGCCTTCCCCTCAAGGCTCACTGTTTCCCAGAGCTCAGCTGTGGGCGATCAGGCATATGGCCTGTCTCTTCTCACAACTCCTCTCTCAGCCTTGGCTGCTCTTCTCTCTCCCTGGGTGGACCTCCTATGGGTGGTCAGGCATATGCAGGGTTCCTCTCATCAGACTTGAGCAGCTCCATGGGCCCAGCCCCTCAGGGGCTTCTTTCCATGCCTCTGTTCTCGGCTGGTTCCAGACTCCCGGACCTATCTCAGCCTTTCAGGGATTCTCTGTCTTCCTGTAGCCTTCTCTCTCTCTCATGGCAGGGTCAAACTGGTGGCTTCCTTTCCCTTTGTGGGTTTTCAGTGTATATAAGACCTAGCTAGAAGGTGGAGACCAACCTGAGTCTCACTGATGTAGTCCAAACAAAAGTGATCTAGTCAAGGTCCCCTAACTGAATCTAATCAAAATGCCCCATCAACACTTTGTTTATGGGTACAGGAATGGGTTCATTCAAAAACAATCTTTTCTTTGGGATTCTCATTAACCTTAAAAGTGGAAGGTAGTGTATCCCGAATCCATTACACGGGGACAAAGCAGCAGCCTCCGATCTCCTCCCAACACCATGGGCCATGCTTGAGCTTCAGACTTACAATCCCTTTATAGCAGCAGCAAACGAGGGGTACAAGCATCAGTGAGTCACACTGAGCATTTAATATGGGCAAGGTCTTACGGTAGTTCTCACGTATCATCCCCTTTAATCCTTATGAAAGCATTGTGAAGTACACACAGTTATCCTCATGCATGGCTGATATGTGCTGGAGCCAGGGTCTCCAGGACCTCAAGTCCATACGGCTTCCCAGGATTAGAGCAGGAGGCAACCCAGAGGTGAGTCCTTAAGAGCAGGCCATGGGTATTCATGAGGATGGGAGGGCCAAACCTGAGACAATTCCACTCGGAAACTACCATCTTGGAGCCCAGGAGATGAAGTGGAATCCATGACCCTTACTCCCTTTTGACTGTGGCCATGCATTCAATGGCACATTTATGATTTGCAGACAATCAAGCCCAGCATCAAAGAGATTCCACAGGGATAAGAATGATTTTTGGTTGAAACTGAGATGGAAGGTGGGACTCAATGAATGTCACATGGAGGAGAGGATACGTGGACATGCCTCTCTGGTGTGCTGGATCTCCTGCTTCTCATTCCTTTTACCTTTTCACGCTCCATTTTAAGGGCCTTGAACAACCCCTGCATTCAAGTGTAAACATGCAAGCATTCTGACACTTAAAAATATGTCGATAACCAAAGTAGGACAAGCTAGAATTACAGCATAGCCCCAAGGCTTAAGGGAGAGAAAGGAGCAGGTAATACTTCACTTCCTGAAGTTTCAAGACATTGTTAACCGCCCGTTGCTGCACAGGGAGGATAAAATTACTAACCAAATCAACAAATGTAGAGGTTGGAAAACAAATAAATTATTTCAATGTGATTTCAAAACCCCATTTTTCATCGATGATAAATCACCGAGTGGAAGGGAGGCTATGAATTCTATGCTTATTTTAAAGCCTCAATATATGACCCAATGTCTTCATGGGTGTGATATATTCATTTATTCAAAAGTGTCCCATCAAAATATCTGAATGGGTAAGCCTCATTTACATATAATATGCCACGCAGTTATAAATTGGAATGGTGAACGTTACTTCCTCAGTTACTCAATGAGAAAATCAACTCATTTCTTCCCAGACAAAGCAAACAAATACACAGAAAGACGTTTCAGGAAACCAACATTTCCTGCAGACTTTTACACAGCATCTTCAGAACCCAAAGGATAGCCCATGTCCTGATTGTGTGCCCACCCCACAACTCTCAGAGGCTGGGCATGGAACAGGCACACTTTCATGCATGGAAGGATGAAGAGATTTGCATATGGTCACCCCCAGGCCAGTGCTATAGAACTGGATCTTTTACGGAGTGATTTCCTGATTTTGTTAGAAGAGCACCTCTGAATGTTACACAGAGCACATTCAAATTTAATTCCAAAGTGAAACATAAATGCTTGGGATTACCCAAGCCTCTGCTGCCCTTCATGAATGCCAAAAATTAAGAACTGACTGTAGATTCGCAGGCAGCCGAAATCAACCGGGACACCCTTCTCTGCAATCATTCTTTTTTCTTTTGTTCTTTTGGTTATTTGGATATTGACAGTTTACAGAGCTCTTTTCCTTTGCTCCACCTAATGCCTGCTGAAAGACAGGACTGGTATTTTTCTCCCCACTCTGCAAATGAGGAAGCTGAGCTCTGATTGATGCAGACTAGCCCAAGGTCACCCAGAAAGGGGCAGAAGTCAGAATGGATCTGAAGAGTTCCCGTTTCCTAGTTTGGGGGTCTTTCCACCAAACCATCTCCACAGCATATTTTATAGGGTGCACCTTCAGTTGGCACCATCCATTCATTCATTCAACAAATGTTTATTGAGCTCTCATTATATGCAGAGGATTATTTTATGTACTACAAAAAGAAAGAGAACCAACCTAAAGACCCTGCCTTCATGATACTAAGGGATTGGATTGATAATGCAATGTGCAAACCAAAAAGGTTTTTTTTTCCTTTTTGTTCCTTCAGTCTTCTACCCATAGGAGAAATTAATAGCAATTAGCAGATGGACTTTGAACACAAAAGATGATAAAGAGAGGATTAAAAGTTTATTTGCAGCAGTCCTGGTTTCCTGTTATTGAGAGTTGGCTATGGACACTCAACAGGGTATTATTTGCTATTTATATAATGCATATGTAAAATGGATCCAAAGGAATATAATTAAGTGCAGAATATTGACTGAGTCTATTAAAGTGAATAGTATTGAATATATGTAACACTGCATTATTTCAGTTTCTAAAATGTGTTCTGACATCTTAAAAGGTTTGATTGTACATCTATGAAATATTTACAAAACTGCTCAGAGCAGATGATAAATAATAGTAAATTTCAGACATGCTTAGATAGCTACTTTGAAAGATAGAATTCCATATATATAGGCAGACATTTTAATCAGCATGGAAGTTGAAATATTTTAGATACTATTTCTAGACTGTACAAAAAAGCCTCCCAAAATGAAAGTTATAAACAGAGTAAGTAGCAATATAGCTTCATATACTGGAAATTGACCTTTCCAATGCTTGAGTTTAGGAAACAGGAGTACTCTTTTATTTAAAAGGGATTCATTTCACATGAGCAGATTTTTAATAAAATCTTCAATTATTTGGTAACATGTTCATTTACTAGTCATTTCCATTGTCTTTCCTTGTGTATAGGTTTCTTTATCTTCCCTGAGCAGTTTTAGCTGAAGTCAACTGCACAACTTCTGAACCTTATTACAGGCTTCCCTTTAAAATAAGAAAAGACCGGAGGGAACATGACTCTAAAAGACCTAGTAAGAAAGAGAACAATGCTGAGTTTGGGGACTAGAATGGTGATTGATCTAGACATTTTAGGGTAACCATGAAAAACACTGTTACTCAGTTCACAAGCCTAGAGCCTAAATTAACTCATGCTTTGAGGAAGACTGATTTTTAAATATAAATATAAAGTGAGCCTTTAACTTATTCAGATGGGTTGCCATAAGCCCCAAAAGTCCCCCAATCTTATAATTCTGTATTTATGACTTTTTTCTTTAGTATGCTAAAGAAATATATTTCCTGATATATAAAATAACAGCTGCTAAGATTCTGCAAGCCAATAAAATAGAGTTTCAAGCTTAAAAAAAACCTGTGCCCTGATTTTCTAGGCAGAGAGCAGAATATGTTGCTGAATCAGATGATCTAAATTGGAAAAACAGGGACAATAAAGGGGTACTGATAGCAGCTTTCGTCCAGAAGGGCAGCAGAATCTGCTCCACACAGGTGCGGCTGCTTTCTCTTGAGACAAAGCCCTGTGCAAGTGAGGCTGCCCCAGGCTTTCCCTCAGCCGTGCCTTTTTCCTAAGGACCTCCTCTTCGAGCCAACCCATGAGAGAAGGTCATGAGGTTTGGCCAGAGCAGATGATTTCTTTTTCTTTTAAAACTGCATTTGACCAGATTCAAAAGATATGGGGTTTCTTTTATTTCCAACACAATCTTCCCAAGAGAGCAATTATGTCAGAGTTTGTAACTTCTCATGCCCAATACTTGCTTGTGATCCACCACAATTTTATTTCCTTTTGCTTTTATTTTATCCATTTATCATGGATGAGCTTCCTTCCTACCAATGTTTTCAAACAATCACCTGTCATTTAGAAGGCTTAAATCTCCATCTCCATCTTTCTCTTGAACTCTAGACCCAAATAGCCTACCGCCTACTGCGCCCCTCCACCTGGATGCCTCGAAGATTACTGTCCAAAATGGACATTATCTTCCTTTAACAATATGTTTTTTCTCCATATTTTCTTTTTATTTTGCTAAACAGACTGTTATTGATCCAATTGTTCAGGCTGGAAATCTGTGAGCTAATGCCATTCCCTCTTACCTCACCTCACCAAGTTCTATATTAACTCTACCTATGTTTTATATGGATATAATCTGTCCCTTTCTGTGTGTACACCTCTACTGTCAGCCTTTTAAATCTGAAATTTCAAAATATCTTACCTAGACTACTGCAGCCTCCTCAATGGTCTCTTTTCTTTTAGTCTTACTTCCCTCTAATCTATTCTCCACCCCAGAGACAAAGTCTTATTTCTAAAATCTAAGTTATACCCCTCTCATGCCTAAAGGACTTCAGGGCTCCCTGTAATATGGAGTAGTGATTTTTAACATTTTTGCCAGCAAAAGTTCATTTTATATGCATTTAAAATACATCAAAGAAGTGGAAGTGGCCTTGAGTTGAAAGCATGGAGGGAAATTCCTGGACCTTCCTTTGGCTTAGACTTACCCTGGCCCCCTCCTCACCCACCTCACAGAATCTGGAAAGAGGTGACTTGTCATCATAGCCTATGACCCCTTTGCTTACCATCTCATACTAATTTTTACCATCTTTTTCCAAGACCCAAAACCTGCATCTACAAGTTGATTTAAACCACATCTGAACTGTGGAAGAAGGAGCGACTATGAACATAAAGCCCTGCACTGTCTTTGACCATGAACTTTACACTTGCTCCCGTCTGGACCATGCTTCTGCACGGCAATAATCCTAGGGTCTCCCTTCTCCATGACTCTGGAGAGTCCCAGTGCCACTCCCATTGAGATCACTTGTTCTTGTTTCTTGTGAGTTCCTCTCTCTCCTTCTCTCTCTTTATTCATTCTCTTGTTTGGTGGAACAGAGCATCCAGTGTTTAATAAAGAATATGTTTGTGTGTGAATTTTTTTTGAGATCTTGCTTCTCTGAAAATGTCTTTATTATACCCATACTTAATTGATTGTTTGGCTTATTATATAAACAGGAAAATTCCAATATCTTTTTCTCTCACTATCCTCTAGCTTCCATTGTGCCATTAAGAAATAAGAAGTCATTCTAAATTTTGATCCTTCGTGACCACTTTTCCTCTAGAATCTTGTAGCATATTGCTAAGAAATTTCATTATGATATGCCTTATTGTGTATCGACCTAGGCCACTGAAAATTTTCAATCTGACAACTCATGTCTTTCTTTCTTAAGGAACTTTCTTGAATCATTTCATTGATGAATTTCTCCCCTCTTTTCCATCTCTTCTTTTTAGAATGCCTATAATTTAGATGTTAGGCTTTCTTAACTAGAACTCTAACTTTATTTTTTCTCTTCTATGCTTCTTTGCCTTCTGATCTTTCTGGGAAAGAAATTTTATCAACTCTTCACTGAGATTTTAATTTTTGCAACAATGCTTTTAATTTCAAGAACTCAGTTTTGTTTTCTGCATTTTAAAAAGTATTTTATTTTGTTCTCATTTGTGCAAAATGTTTTCTTCTTTCTCAAGGATTGCCCCTCTATCTTTCTCTCTCTCTCTCTCTTTTTCTTTGTTGTCTTTGTTTTATTTATGCTATATTTTGGTCAATCCTCCATGTTGACCTTGCTTTGACAATTGCTGAAGGGCTAAAAACAAATTCATAAATTGTGTCTGGCTCAGGTTTTCATCTGCTGTACAAGGGGAAGAATAAGGTGGACAACCTCAAAGAATTGTTTGGAGAATTAAAGAAAGATTGCTGAGAAAAACTCTGGTACATATTAATTTCTCAAAAAAAAAAAAAAAGGTAATTGCAACACCACTATGCCAGAGTTATTCCAACCAAGAAGAAGCATATTGGTATATATCTGGATATTTCTGGTTATCCCAAATAATCTACTACTTTAAAACTTTCTCAGAAACATTTTTGCTAATTGTCTGACTGAAAATTGGACAAGATATCAAGATATTGTCATACTTTTTTGGTCTAACATTTTGGAAATGAGAATCTTTTCTTATCCTTCCAAAATTGTGTTCTTCTTTTGAGAACAAAAGATGAGTTCCATATATATGGAGCAGTACTTAGCTGAGATTCAGGTGACTGATGTGAGGAGAAACTTTGGGTTGCAATAGGTCTTAATACCTATTTCTCTTAAGGGACAATTTTGGTGATTAACATTGAAGGTCAAAAATTCCATAATGGATGTAATTTGAAATAGATATTGAGAGAAATTATTGACCTGATATGAAAATTGCAAACTAATATTCTTCCTGACTCTTTTGCAAGGAAGATAGTCATCTGCCACTCAGAGTTAATGAGTGGGAATATTAGCCAGTTAGGCAATTGATCCAATATGAGATCTGATAATTGTTATTCCTCTTTTATTCCTTGGTTCTCTCTCTTTAACAATTCAGACCATAAAGAGGTGCTGGAAAAAAGATGAGGCACCTTTTTATCATGCAAATTTGGATAGAAAATGTGAATAAAAATTAAATCATAAATTTAAAAGTTGAAGAAAGAGAGAAGGTATCCAGTTTGTTCTGAAAACACACACACACACACCTACTTTTCCCAAGGGGAAATAATCTTGCAAATGTATTCTCTTTACTGTTTGAAAAATACGTTTTTTCTCTTTGCAGGTACTGGTAGGAAATCAGAAGTATATTCAAAAGAAGATTCATTTAAAAGTACACATCTTAGAGGCATTCTCTCTTTTTTAGAAAACAGTTTGAAAAGCTCAATTAAGATCCTGCAAAAAAGATAAAACAAAGGCATTCTAATTGAATCATTTTCTTGCAACTGAAATGGCAATGAAGACTTGCCCTTTAAAGAAAATATTTTGGCCAATGTAAAATCACTAAATATTATTTTTCCTATAACATCCTCAGTGGTGCTCATCGCAATCTTACATTTTCTGTACATCTAAACATACTATATGTCACTAAGTATGTGAAATATATGGCACCAGGACTGAAATTTATTGCCATCCTCACCTGCCTCATCAAACAATGAGAAGAATAAGGAAAACATGACAGGCATTAGACCAGAGCCTCTACTGACTAACTGAGAGCTCAATATCCACACAGCATACATTGATCCTTTAGTCGTAATAGGAAAAATAGAATTCATTACCCACAGGACACATATCAATGTAATTAGTGTAGGAAAGACTTTTCCACTTAATTTGGCTTATGCATAAGATGAGGACCACCAAAAACCATCCTTAATCTCAAAGAATTCACAATTAAGGAAAAATGAAATAGAATTAGAAATGTATATAACTACTAATAATAAAAGGCAGAATACATGCTCTAAAAAAACCCACATAAATGAAATTCCCTTGGGAATTTACTTAAGAATGTAGTCTTTGCTAAAGCATTGCTTACTTCACCTAATACTCGGACATTCAATTAAATTATGGGATTATTCACCTAGTAGTAGGGTATATGTTAATGGTTAGGGACAAACAGAGGCACAAAGGTCAATTAGGATGTTGTTCCCATAGTCTAGATCAGAGGCTGTGAGCACCTGAATTCTGGAATTTATCTTGACTGGGAAGGAAAGGTGGATATAAGAAACCTTGTGAAAGAAAACGTAGACTATGTGATGGATTTGTTACAAGTCCACATGAAGATAAGAGTTGTGACAAAGCAAATTACATAGAGTTGATACAAACATCTCTATAACTATAGTCACCAGATTTCGAAAATTTGATCAAAATACAATCTTGTTCAACATTAAGAAGGACGACATCTTCTGTAAGATCTCCAGATTGAGTAACTGCTGTGGGCTGCTCCTTGCTTAGGTGGGTTGGGCATCACAAATGAGCCCATATTAAATAAAAGTCCACCAGCTAGCTGGCACAGGGCTAACTACTTGGGGAAAATCTAAAATTTATATAAAACCTTTTTACTATCTTGGAGACTTTACAATCTCTTCAAACATATGGGTCTATGTGTGCTCTTACAGTGCTGGGGAACACTGAATGATGTACCACATCACCAAGATGCAAAGACAATGTTTGAAGATCTCACTTCTACTATCTACCATTGGTGCTCTAAACATTTAGTTTCATTTTGTAAGTCCTTTCACAAGTAGATGAAACGGTATTTTAATGGTTGAGGAAAAGAGGCTGCACAGGTAGTATATTAGTCTCCCAAAGGGGTGCTGATGCAAAGTTGGCTCTTATAAAGAGTATTTATTTGGGGTAAAAATTTGCATCCCAAGGCCGTGGAAAGTCAAACTTAAGGTACCATAAGAGGTACTTTCTCACCAAAGTCAGCTGCCATGTGTTGAAGCAAGATGGCGGGTGATTTCTGCCTGGTCTCTCTGGGCTTCCTCTATCAGTCTCTGGCACAGGGCTCGTTTCTTTCTGGGCCTTCTCAGCTGCTCAGCTGCTCTGTTTTCCTCCACTGCAAACTATCAGGTGAATGGCTCATCTCTCTCCGGGGCCCAGGATGAAACATAACACAGCTCTCTCTCTTCTTGTGTCTTTTTGAGTGATTGCCCACTTATCAGTCCACTAATGGGGTGGGGACTCAACCTGAATCATGTGCTGCTGACATGGTTGAATCAAAAGCCCTAAATTGATTTTATCAAGTAAACTTAAAACCTTTGAATTTAACACACTCAAACATATCACACCCAGAAGAATGGACTAGTTTATGAACATAATTTTCTCTTTTTTGGGATTCATATGTAATCTCAAACTGCCACAGGTAGTTAGAATATCCCCAAATTTTTGCCATCACCTTGTTACCAAAACCCATCTCACTGAGGTCCCCAATAACCTTTGCCATTAATTCTGATACTTTTCTGTCTGTGTCTTCTGTTACAAATGACAGAAAAACAATGCAAATTGCCATGAGAGGAAAAAAAGGCATGTATTGGTTCACAAAATTTAAATGCCCCAGGCTCCCAGCTCTTTACCAATTGTTCCAGCAAAATTCCTGGCACAGAGTCCCATTGCCTGGTTGGGTGACCTGCCATCCCGGTGAGCAAGAGGACCACACACAGAATGTTTGTACATGGGATGTACACTTAGGAATACTGGGTGATGTTAACTCAACCAAACCAAATGTACCAGGAGTAAGGGAAGCATAGTTCTCCAACTAAAGGGGATTTACCAGGGGCACCAGGAATCCACTACAGTTGTATTTTATTTGACTTGACAGAAACAGTTGACACTGATGACAGCTTCTTGAAACATCCTCTTTTCTTATGATTTGAAACAATGGCAGCCCTCAGAACTGGGTCCCCAGCAATCTGAAGTCGCTAATCAAAAGCAGTGATCAGTACTCAGACCGTATAGCTCCCTCCCCTCAGATATTGGGGAGCTGGGTTTTTATGTCCCATTTTGGTACCAGCAAGCTGAACCAGCCAGTATCTTACTCCTGCTTGCTGCAAGGTGTGGAGATGTGGTGATGATTACTGCTGTACAGAGAGTGCTGTTCAGTGATATTTAGCACAGTTTACCAGCTTCTTCCTCTTGCTCTTCTCTGGATGATACACAGTATTCTACTGGACTCCATAATTTCAAAATATTCAGCCCCTGCCTGTTCAGTAACTGTTCTCGTGGAGGGTCTGGGTCCTGGACCTTCCTACTTTGTCTCCTTCCCACAATCACCCAGCCCAGAATTGGAGTTTGCATCTGTTCTTATGGAACTTTCCATTAACTCACAAACTCCAAATAATTTGTTTAAAGTACTAAACAAAACTAGTGAAGAAGATTTTTGTAGACATAAAGTGTCCGTATTGAGTCTTTAATAGCTTGTTCTGAACATAAAACTCAAATGTGAGTGTTAATTTATATGTTTCTAATGTTTATAATAAGCCATTGCACGTATCCATTTTGAACAGGTTTAGCTTCTCTATAAAACTGATTTCTTTGGAAATCTATTCCATTTTAAAGATTCTCATTTATGATATGAGCCCATGTTACATTTTATAACCCTAAAAATCTCCATCAGCAGCTTCTATTCAACAGCTAATAAACTGTAAACAGAGCAAAAATTATAATGGAAACAATGCACGTGATTACATAAAGTAGCACAGAATAAAAAACATACACACATAACCCAGAAAATAATAACCAAAAAATCTTTTTAAAGTACAATAGGTTAGACCAATCACAAGATAAAAACTCCAAGATAGAGAGCCACAGGCAAAAACAGCAATGAATGTCAGCTCAAAGAGACATAAATGTGCAAAGAGACGACTTGTGTCCCCAGCTCCCTGCACACAGTCCCTGGCAAGCAATTTCGATGAGTGCTTAATTTACTCACTTGCTGTAAAATCAATTCTTAAAGACTACGGGTTTTTAAACTCTCTATTTCACCAAATCCAGGAAGTAAGGCATAAAGCAGACAAACTTGAAATATATAATAACATAATGACAATTGCATTCACATCTATATGTTGTTATTTCTTAGAACCAGTCAATGATATATTCTACCTTAGAGCTCCATGTATAAAAAGTTTTTTACAATATCTCTTGTGATTCACTAAAGAAAGCTGTTAAAAGGGTCCATAAGGGGAAGACAGCCCACATGAGCTGTCTAAAATTCTAGAGAGAAAACACTAGATGTTCTAGGACTTGACACAAACATAAAGTGAGGTTTCAAAATGACTTATACATGTGTTTCAGCATTAGGTATATTTTTTAAGCCACTCATGTGCCAGGCATTTGGGAAAGTAATTATAAGCAAGGTAGATCAAGGCATTGCCCTGATGTAGAAAAAGAGAAGGACAATTAAATGGTGTGCCTGGGTAAGTGCTGGAAGTGTAATGAGAGCAAATGTATAATTGCAGTGAGAGCTTTAGCAGGAGCCACTGACTTGGACTGGGAAAAGGGATGGGGATCTAGAAGGGCTTCCTGGAGGAAGGGGCTGCTACCTAAAGAATGAGTAGAAGTTAGCCTGGTGAAGAGGAGAGGGGAGACTGTTTTAAGTGAGTAAATAGTGTATATGAAGACTCAGGGGTGAGAGAGATCATAGGACCACAAGGAAATAAAAATTAAATAGGACTGGAGCCTAGATCCTCAAATGAATGTGGAGATATAAGCAGGGGATAGGGCATAACAGGCAAGGTACAGCTTGTTAAGGAATTTGTTACCTGAGAAAAGAGTAAGGCTTTAAGATACGTAGTTTACAGGGATCACCCTCAGGAGAATGGACTGGGAGAAGGCAGGAAAGATGGGATGATGACTTGGAGAGGTTGTGGAAGTGGAGATGGAATGCAGTTGATGAGGCCAAGGTATATTTCAAGGTAGAATTGCCAAGGTTTGGGGAGAGACTGGATGTGAAGGGTAATGAGTAAGAAAGAGTGAGGGATCAAGGGTGAGCCCCGGATTTCTGGTGCTGCGTGGTGGTGGGCCATTCACTAAGAAAAGGAATGTCAAAAGAGGAGCAGCCTGGGTTTGGGTATGGATAAGTTTTGGACATGTTGAGTTTGAGATTCCTGTTAGGCAACCACATGATGTCCAGTGGGAGCTACACCCATGGTCTGGAGCTCATGAGAGGAGCCTGGGATGTCCTCAGATTCCAGTTAGTGGCTGAACTTGTGGGAGGGAGTGATATCTTCCAAGAAGAATATGTGTTGTAAGAAGAGAACTAGGTCAAATCCTTAAAAGCACCATAAATTTGTAATAGAGAAAGATGGTCATCCTATGTCTTAGCCCAACTTCCCTAAGAAGCAAAACCTGAAGCAAAGCTGCATGTAAACACTTCATTGGGGGTGGCACAGTAGCACAGGAAGAATAAGAGCAAAATAGAAATGAGGTAGGAAAGGAGGGACAGCAATTGCAATGTGGTACCTTACCAAGTTAACCACTGCCTCTCAGGAAAACACAGCCAAACTAGAAAGAAAAAAGTAAAATTTCTCCTATGGCATGCTCCCATATACAGAAAATATTGAAAAATCCACATCGAAGCCATTAGAGCTAATCAATGAATTCAGCAAAGAGGCAGGGTACATCAACACCTCAAAATCAGTAGTGTTTCTATACACTAGTAATGGACAATCTGGAGAAGAAATCAAGAAAAATATTCCGTTTGCAATAACAACAAAAAGAATCAAATACCTAGGAAGAAATCTAACCAAAGTTATGAAGGATTTGTACATGGAAATCTGCAAAACATTGCTAAGAGAAATCAAAGAAGACCTAAATAAATGGAAGAACATCCATGTTCATGGATTGGAAGAATAAATATTGCTTAGATGCCAATCCTACCCAATGCTATTTACAGATTCAATGCAATCCCAATCAAAATCCCAACAGCCTTTTTTTGCAGAAATAGAAAAGCCAATGATCACATTTATAAGGAAGGGTAAGGGGTCCCAAATAGCCAAAGCCATCTTGAAAAAGAATGTGAACAAAATTGGAGGACTCACACTTCCTGATCTTAAAACCTATTACAAAACTGCAATAATCAAAACAGCATGGTACAGTTTCTTCCATTGGTAGAGTCACAACAGTTCTATAGTAGAATACCAGTAAGTCCACTCTAATCCATATTTTATTCCTCCATCCTGTGGACCCTGGGATGGTGATGTCCACTGTACCTCTAAATAGAGAGGGGACTTAGATCCCACATGGCTGATGGATGCAACTCTCTTGCTTGCAGTTGTAGGTACTCTCGGTTCCCTGGTGTGGTGGTTGACCATCTTCACCTCCCTGTTAGTTGACCTGGGTAAGTCCAACAAAGCGGAGAGTAGGAGTTGCAACTCTACTGGGGCTCAGTCCAGAGATTCAAGTCTCCTGAGTACACAGAAACCCCAGCGCCAACCACAGTTTCACTAAAAGTGACAGAAGAGGCATGTGTAGAAAGGTCATATCTGAATTCAACTCCATCACACCCAGGAGCACAAATTCCAAAGTAGGGCCCACTAAAAAGGCACTGAACTCCAGAGCCATCTGCCTTGACTGGAGAATCTGTGTGTCTCCATAGCCCTCAGGAACACCAGTACCTGGGGTTGTATCTACTTTGGCTGACTCTGGGATCCTGCTGGGACATACATAAGCATGACCCCTCTGATGACCTCCTGACTCATTTTGAAATCTCTTAGCTATATAAACTCATTTTCTTTATCATTTCCTCCTTTCATTTAAGGTTATTTTCTAGTTGCATCATCAGCTGGTGATTGGTAGTAATCCTTCGGCACCAGGGAGGCTCATCCACAGGAGACGTGTCCCACAACGGGGGGAAGGTAATGGATTTACATGCTGAATTTGACTTAGAGAGTGCTCACATTTGAGCAACATGGAGGCTCTCAGGAGGTAACTCTTAGGTACCCTGCAGCTCTAGGCCTAGTTGAAATTTCAGACACACAGACTAAATGGCCATGGTAGTTGCAGAGACATGATGTGGAGCATTTTTGGGACTTGGAGTTGTCCTAAATGACATTGCAGGGACAGATGCTGTACATTATATATCCTGCCATGACCCACTGAATGGACTGGGGGAAAGTGTAAACTACAATGTAAACAATAATCCACGCAGTGCAGCAGTGCTTCAAAATATATTCACCAAATGCAATGAATGTGCCACAGTGACGACAGAGGTTGTTGATGTGGGAGGAGAGGGGTGTGTGTGTGTGTGGGGGGCAGTATATGGGAACCTCTTATATTTTTGAGTGTAACATTTTTTGTGATCTATGTATCTTTAAAAAAAGAAAGGCAATTTAAAAACTAGAAGTATTTTAATTTTTAAGAGTTTTTTTCTTGTAAATAGACAATTCTTAGGTTTATGTATGTATGTGTATAATTTTTGTCATTTTCAGTTTTGATTTTGTAGCTTTTTTTCCCCACTCATCACTATAACCTTTGCCAATTTCTTTGATATTTCATTTGAGAGAGAAATATCCTTTTAGTACATTAGCAAAATCAAGATTTTCATCTTGCAATGCTTAAAGCCCTGAAGTTTTGTATATTCATGAAGTTAAATACCACATATAGTTATACCAGTTTTATTTCTACCTGCTAACCATTTGAAAACTCTATCTTTATGTCACACATCACCTAGAGTCAATGATTACTATGTCTTTGTTTAATTTAGGTATGAATAAAAATCACTTCATTAAAAAAAACTAAACAGCATGGTACTGTCTCAAGGACAGACATAAACCAGTGAAATTGAACTGAGAGTTCGGAAATCAGCCCTCATATTTATGGTTAATTGATTTTTGACAAGGGGCAAAAACCACTCAATTGGGAAAGCATGATCTTTTCAACAAATGGTGCTGAGAAAACTGGATCTCCATATGCAAAAAATGAAGGAGGACCTCTATCTCTCGTACCTCATGCAAAATCAACTCAAATCTTTCAGAAACCTACATATAAGAGTCAGATTCATAGAAGAAATTGCAGGGAAGCATTTTCAGGACCTTGCATTAGGCAATAGTTTCTTAGACTTCACACATAAGCACAAGGAACAAAAGAAAAAAAATAGATAAATGGGACCTCATCAAAATTAAAAACTTTTGTTCATCAAAGGAGTTTATCATGAAAGTAAAATGACAACCTATACAACGGGAGAAAATATTTGGAAACCATATGTCTGATAAAGGTTTACAATCAAGAATATACAAAGAAATCCTAAACCCAACTATAAAAAAACAACCTAATTAAAAAATGATCAAAATACTGGAATAAACATTTCTCCAAAGAAGATATATAAATGGATAAAAAGCACATGAAAAGATGCTATCGTCATTAGCTATTCGGGAAATGCAATTCAAAACCACAGTGAGGTACCATTTCACACACACTAGATGGCTACTATTAAAAAAGAGAAAATTAAAAGTGTTGGAGAGGATGTGGAGAAATAGGAACACTCATTCATTGTTGATGAGGATGTAAAATAGTGCCACCACTATGGAAGACATTTCGTCATTGCCTCAGAAAGTTAAGTACATAATTATTATATGACCTGGCAATCCCACTTCTAGGTATGTGCACCTCGAAATTGAAAGCTGAGACTCAAACGGATATTTTCACAATGATGTTCATAGTGGTATTATTCACAATAGCCAAAAGATGAAAGTTAACCCAAGTGTCCATCAACTGAGGAATGGATAAACAAAATGTGGTATATACACAGAATGGAAAATTATTCAGCCGTAGAAAGAAATGACATTTTGTTACATTTGACAACATGGATAAACCTTGAAGACATCACGTTGAGTGAAATAAGCCAGACAGAAAAGGGCAATTTTTAATTATTGTATGATCACACTGATATGAAGTAATTAGAATAAGCAAACTCATAGAGTAGGATTCTAGAATATAGATTACCAGAAGATGGGGTGGGGGTAGAGAATAAGGAGTTGATGCTCAAAATTTCCAAAGATTTTATGTGGGATTATGAAAAATTTTTGATAATGGATGGTGGTGATGGTAGAACATTGTGATTTTAATTAACAGCCCTGAATTATGTATTTCAAAGTAGTAAGTTTCAAGATTTAGATATAAAATAGAAGAAGGTTTTGAAAACAATAATAATTTTGGAAAATGAACATTAATCTCATGTATCCAACCCTTGGATTAGAAAATATTTTTGACAATTAATTTTGGGGAAAGCAAGTTAGAATTTGAGCCTCAGATGATTTGTATCACAAATTTAGGCCAATGACCAGAAAGATATTTTAGAGTAGAAGCTCCAGTATGTCCCTAATCATTGAGTGAGAAACTGTTGCTGTAGAAGGAATGATGACTTTTTCATAAACTTGGTTAATTACTATATCTTCAATCCAGTGATATTTGATTAGAGGGAAAGGGGAAGAGGTGGAAGAGAAAGAGGAGGGGAGCATGCTTTCTGTACATTCATCATAAGGGGATAACTGAGCCATGTTACCTGGTAGGATTTTCTTCTTTAAGAACTGCAAAATTATAGAGCACAAATTGGGGTACGTGGAGGAATTTGGGTTGACTTTATCTAAGAATGAACACACAATATCTTCAAAGAATTGCAGATTGAGCTTTTGCCCAGAAGCTCTCTTATTCTTGGGCCATCCAACTCTGTTCAGAAACTGAAGGATGGTTTGCTGTGAGTAGTTACCAATTTCTCTTCCTTATACCCAAGGCTTCCCTTGCCCAGCTGGTGCTTAATTAGAATTGCAATCAGACCATCAAGTCATTGCTGTGATTTGACTTAGGTGAGTGATAACCTAATCAAACAAAGTTAGAGACTTTTCCTACAAGTAGTATTTGCTACATGATCCCCCTCTGGGTGCTACTTTAATCTGCCTAATGAGAAAATGCAGCAAAGTTCACCTTTTTCAGCGACAGTGTAGCTATGGATGGCCTGCCTGCATGCAAAATGACAGAGCTGAATGATAACTGCTTGGACAATTAATTATGCAAACAAATCAATCAGCAACAGTGATTACTCTTCTGTTTTGTGCTTAACACTGCTTGGTGCCATGGATGATGAAAAAGAAAGGCCTTCCAAATACATATTAATTTCCGAGGGACCATTAACAAAACAAAAATATTCAGAAAGAAAATGCCAAAATCAATATGTATATCAATATGAAGCCCTTACTTAGCTTTCAGTCATACTCCCAAATAACTGGTCTATAGTTGTCCTTCCCACTGACTTTATATTGTGAATAACTCATTCACTTAATCATAGAAAAATCATAAAATTCATAACTATGAATCTCGAGAAAATTGAAGAGCTTGATGTATGATAGATATACAGATACAAGGATTGACAGGTGGATAAACAGAATTATTCCTCTGGTGGTCTCAAAATGTTGTTTTGAAGGAATTTTCAGTCTTTCATCCTTCTTTAAAAAAAAAAAATCTGGCTTTAATCTTTAACCAGATTGTTATGCCTGATGTGTGTTAAGATTCCTTATTAAAGAAAAGGATATAAAAGTTTGACATTTGTATCAATGAGCGTCCCAGAAGGAAAGAGATGGCACACCCAAATGAGGATATTTGGAGGAGGTTTTTATTGCAAAGGGAATAATTACAAAGATAGGAACAGGACATAAAAGAACCAACAAAAGGTAGTACAGAAACCTAGTGGCAGCTATAGTGGAGGTGTTATCTCTCCCAGAACTGAAGGGACTAGGGTGTGAGAGCTTATCAGAGAGAAACAGTCATGGAGAACAGTGGCTTACATTCAAGACAGAGGTAGCTTGCAGGAGGCCAGGAGAATAAAATCCTGACTTCATTCTCCTCCATCCCTTCCAGCACCTGCTGGGCCTCCTCATTTACCAAAACCAAGGGGAAATGAGAGGGCACAGGAATCCTTTACTGGACTCCATGCAAATGCAGACTGGAAAGTGGCATTGGAAGGACGTGGAAGCTATCTGGCTTACACTGAAAGAAATTTTGCATCTCCGTGACTACTTCATGAGAACAAAAAGATCTAACAGTTTCTGATGTGTTAAGACAGGAACAATTCTTCCTCAGTAGCTAGAAGGACATGCTTAGTAATGTTTGGTTGCTGATGGGAAAATTCCATAGATAGATATTGAGCAACAAAAGCAGATAACCCAACAATACATACAACGGGCCTTCTGAAACTGTTTATCGGGGGAGCAGTTGTGCAGATTTCCTTTTGCCCACTGCATTCGGCAACAGCATGTAGGGATCCACTGTGCCATTGGATTTTGGGGTAGGGGATCCCCAGCCTTGGGCTTTGGGGTTATTAAGATGCACAGTTGGGGGACCAACAGGTCTTTACCAGCATGTTCAGGGCTGGGCTCCAAGCTCATCTGTTTCAGTTCATGCTATATGGCAGTCCTTTGGCCCGATTCGCCAGCCAGCATGCCACAAGGATTGTTTGCCTTGGGCACTCAGGCCAGGCCAGTTTTCTTGGAGACTGGGAGGATGCCAACTTGTGCTTTAGGAGGCCAGCCTGGAGGAATGAGTCTTGGACAAGTTTAACCTTTACTTTTGTAGGTAAATGCTTTTGTATGTTAACTTCCTTGCTGACCAGTACATTTCCAGTATTCCTACCACATCAAAGTTTTAAACTAGTATTTGAACTTTGCAGTATCATATTGGATATATGACGAGTCAAGAAATATGAACGTTTAAATCCCAGTACTGACTCTAAATGAATGAACTTGATTACGTCGTTTCATTTTTCTGGTACTATTTACCTTAAACAAAGAAGAGGGACTGGATAAGATCATCCTAAAGGATTTCGTTAGCACTAATATTACTCGGCTATTTCCATCTCTCTCTTGAGTATATAAGAGTGATCATAACATATGACCTGAGCAAAATTTCTGAGCGTGACCCTCTCTGTGTTTAATGATGTATAAATTTCAGATACTAGCAGGAGAATTTTGATTTTTTAAAAATCTTATTACCTGTATTATAGAAAATGCATGCT
Organism: Dasypus novemcinctus; assembly: GCF_030445035.2. Taxonomy (NCBI): domain Eukaryota; kingdom Metazoa; phylum Chordata; class Mammalia; order Cingulata; family Dasypodidae; genus Dasypus; species Dasypus novemcinctus. Next base: position 25,318,359 of record NC_080686.1, on the reverse strand, counting down.
TCTTTTTGTATCCACCCCCTTCTTGACATTCACCTAAGGGTTTGCTGTCTGTGGTTGCTATGCATTTCTATATGAAATGAAAAAATATAACTTTCTTAAAATTATCTTAACATATAATTAAGTGGAAAATCACTCCTTAGAGAGAAGACTTTGAAAAGACTTATAAGATTTGGAGCATTGAAGAGGCTGTATCTAAATTCTCCAATTACTATTCGTCATTCACATTTCCATAAAAATAATTCTGTGATCTACATATTCAAAAGTGGGTTATTCCGATAGCTCATCTCTTCCTGAACGTGGATCTTTCTCTATCAGTGAGGTATTTGACCCACTAAGTAGTATTTTACCTCCCAAGAAACATTTTCCTGTGTTTCGGAATTTAGAGCTTGATTTGGATTAGCTTTTTGAAGGACACTGATTCAGTTTTCCTGAAAGCCGGGTTGTCCCTGGAACTACTTATCACAAGCTTACACAGAGCAAATGTGTTACAAAGCATTAATAGACTAGTGAGAGCCGTTTTGTTATTGTGATTAGGTATTTCACAGCTAATCCCTCAGCTGCAATTCACACGGAGGAGTTAGTCTATATTAACCAGAGTTCTGCTTTCCTGACAATTCTCCATAAAAGCTTCCTGTGCCTTAGATCTGTATTTACCCACCAGAAATACAGCAATACAGTGTGCCTTTATTGATGAACAAAAATCAAAGCAATTATCAAAGTTTTCGTATGTTTTGCAAAGCATTCATTAGCACCATTACATAACCTTATTTGGGAGACTCCTGTGTAGTCTAGAACAGTGCATATTGAACTGTGGCAGTTTACGAATGACCTAGGACCTTGTAAAAGGGCAGATTCTGGAGTGGGGCCCATGATCCTTAGAGACCAGTACTGCTGGTGTCAGAATCCCACTCTGTGAAGCAAGGATCTAGAAAATTAGGCCTCGCTCTTCTATTTCTAAGGCACAAGCTATGACTTTTGCTACCATAGTATTAAAGGTTAGAAGTTATTGAGGTCAAAGAATTTGAAGCAAGATATATCTGAAAGGAACTAGATTTAGTTTCCAGCTGCAAAGAATAGACCACAAGCAGCCACTGCACACTGTGCTGCCTTGGGTTCCATACCAGATTGGATGAACAGAGAAGATTATCAAACTGGCTGTGGAAATTGGAGCTGCTCCAGGGATGTTGGTTGAATTGGATCCCTTAAGATATGAGGGCTAAGCTAGACTCTCACTTTGCCCATCTGGGTATGTGCAGAGAAAAGATAACTATGATTTAAATAAATATCCACATTTTTAAGAGTCAACGCCAGAGAGGTGTTAGAAACCTTTCCTGAAGTGCTTCACTCCATTTATTCAATCTTAAATTGCACAAATGTTTCTGAGGCACCTACCAGCCAATACACTCAAGTATGCCCTGGAGAAGACAGCAATGTAGTAGATAGCCTTGGTTTCTGCCTTTGATACACTTGCAACCGATTTGAGAAAACAGGATTTTCACCTGCAATCTGGTTATTAATAATGTAATGCAGTACATGCTAAATGCCAAATCAGATATAAGATCTATATTTTTGACTGCAAATTTCAGATGGAACCTTGGTGAAGCATGTGAATCCTACTCTAATTCTCTAGTACATTTGCTTTCCTATTTTCTGAGATGACTATGTGAACTCTTTCTCTTCTGGTTTTGAAAGCCCTTCCTCCTCATTCTCAGCTGCTGACCTCCTCCATTCTTCACTGATACAAAAGGGAAGTGAGTAGAAAAGAGCCATACCTCCTTCCCATCACCAAATCAATCACATCCTAAATTCCCTGTACCGTATTCTCCGCCACCCTCTTTTTGTATGTTACTGTTTCTGCAGAAGCCTGTCCTTTTCCACTTGAGCTTTGGATTTCATCACTTCTAGTACCCTCAATGGATCTTAGCTTTTGCAATTTCTTCTCTCTCTAATGGAAGATTAATTTCTTCCTCTCATCCAGAACCATTGCTATTGTCATGCAACTATGCCATAAGATTGCTTAAATGTTCAAAGCGGAAAAAGAACCCAAACTCCATTGATATTACATCCTCTTCCAGCTACTGCCTCTGTTTTCAGCTCCCCTTCAGTTCGACTTTTCAGAACAAGTTTTCTTTTTTTTAATTAATTTACTTCTTAAAAAATTACTTTATTTCAACTTCAAAAAATAATAGACAAAAGACAACTTAACAAATTATGGAAGCATTACACTAAAAAATTCTGTCCAGGCACTTTTATCTCATTTAACCCTTCAGAAAGATACATAAAAGAGCATAAATTGGTTAAGTGACTTGACCAAGGTCTCCTTTTTAATGAAGAAAATAAAGAAAAAATGCTTGATCATAGTCACACCTCATAAAATAGAACCACATATTCTCTTTTTTAACCATTAGCATTGATATAGTACCTTCTTTGCCTTTGCTACAAAAATATTACAATATTACTCTTAACTATAATCTACAGGTTACATTAGTTATATTTTCCCATGTATCACCATATTCTTTATACCTTGTAGTAGAACATTCTAGTATCTATATTCTCCTCATCCACACACTGCAAGTGGGATTCCTTCCTTCCAAACACTGTATGCAAACTTTATCACTTTCTGTCCATCAACATGGTTTTTATTTTGCCAAATCCCATGGTCAATTTTCTGTCATCTTATAGGAACTCCCAGTAACATATATCTTCTTCTGGAAGCATACTGCCTCGGGCTAGCCTGTATTCCTGCAGATCTCATGGGAGACTTCGTGCAATCTCCAAACCGTGGAGTTCCCAGGGCTTGGTTCCCTTTCTCTTCTCTAACTACCCTCATTCTACAGGAGACCTAACTCAGCACCATGACTTTAAATCATCCTAAATGTCATAGGGTGAGGTTTGAAGATCTCTTCCTGATTCTGAAGGGTTGGAAGAGTGCTGGGATTTAAACCGAGAGAGCACAGTGCTGAGAACAAATTCATAAATGTCTCCAGGGCCCAGAGCCATCTTCTAGAGAAGCCCAAAGGTTAAGAGAGATTGGATTGATTTGGCAGCCTTGAGCATCAAGAGCCAACTAATAAGAAGAAAGAATGAGACAGAAGTTACCTTTGGGAGGAACAGAGAGATTGTGGAGCACACCAAACCCCTTCATATAAGTTTGGGGGTACATGAACTATCCACCCCTAACTTACAGAGTGATTGTGGTTGTGGTACACAAAAGCTGTATTGGGGTTTAAGGAAGGAAGAGGGCATATGTTTGTGGGATTGGCCTTGAGTCAATAGTATTAGAAAGGGGCTGGCTTGTGTTCTAAGCGTTTACTTGGAGCAGGCTTCAGTAAAAGAAACAGCATTAGCAGTATTAGTGGGGGTTGCCATGTTGACATTAGGGGAGACCCACATGCGCTGTAATCCTGCACCATTGAATGGTTATTCTGCTCATTAAATCTACTTCAAGGTCACTTAGTCCAAAGCACTTAGCTTCAAATCATAAGTTCATCAACTGGCCAAAATGGCTACAGAAGTATTTTAAGGGTGGATATAAGTTGCACATTGATAGCACATACATGCTGTCTGTAGCTTCTTTTGCTCTCTGTTTTATTTCTAATTATTCCTCCCAATTACCAGTGCCTGATTTGTGGAATTTAACTCATACGTGGAAGACCTGGTACATGGCCAAGGATTAATAGGAGGAAAGCAGAAAGTGTCTTTTTTTAAAAAATGGTAATCATTAGGAAAATACTGGAAATGGTTTTATTTTTTAAATTTTTTTATTTAAAAAAATTTTTCTGTGTTAAGATTTTTTAATTTGTCTTTTTTAAAAAAGATAAGTAGATCACACAAAACATTACATTAAAAAACATGAGGTTCCTCTCCCAAACCCCCCAACCTTCCCTCCCAACCCCTCCCACCCCCCACCTCCCACTCTCACCCCCATGCCCCACTCCTCCCACATCAACATCTCCTTTCATCAGTAAGGCACATTCATTGCCTTTGGTGAATATACCCTGGAGCACTGCCACACCACATGGCCCATGGTTTACATTGTAGTCCACACTCTCTTCCAGTCCATCCAGTGGGTTATGGCAGGATATGTAATGTCCTGCCTCTGTCTCTGCAATATCATTCAGGACAACTCCAAGATGAAAATGCCCCCATATCACACCTCTTCCTCCCTCTCCCTGCCCTCAGCAATTCCCGTGGCCACCATCTCAGCAAAGGTGATACAGTTTCTTCCATTGCTAGAGTCACAGTATTTCTATAGTAGAATACCAGCAAGTCCACTCCAATCTATATTATATTCCCCCATCTTGTGGACCCTAGGATGGTTGATGTCCACTCCATCTCTAAATCAAGAGGGGACTTAGGTCCCACATGACTTATGGATGTGATTCTCCTGCTTGCAGTTATAGACACTCTCAGTTCCCTGGTGTGGTGGTTGACCATTCTCACCTCCCCATCAGCTGACCTGGGTAAGTCCAATGAACTGGACAGTAGGTGTTGCAACTCTGCTGAGGCTCAGGGTCCAGCTGGCACATGGACAGTCAAAGATTCAAGTCTCCTGAGCATACACAAACCCCAGCGCCAATCACAGATTCAGTAAAAATGACAGAAGAAGCATGTGTAGAGAGGTCACATCTGAGTCCAACTCCATCACACCCAGGAGCACAAATTCCAAAGTAGGGCCCACTGGCAGGGCCCTGAACTCCAGAACCATCTGTCATGACTGTAGAACCTATGTGTCTACTGGAAATGGGTTTTTATTCAAAATCAATCTTCTTCCCCCAACACTGCTTTATAACATTTTTTCTAAGGAGTTTTCAGACTTTATTAGGTTGGGTCAACTATTCACTTTTTTCCCAGGGTCTTTGAATAGGAGTCAAACATGTTATGTATTCATATTTGGAGGTTTCCAAGATTGTACATATTTCCACAAGTCAGAATATATTATTAATATAGTGTGAGGTGTCCTATAGCTTGAGAATATTAATAGAAGCCCCCTAAGTTAGTGAATATACCAGTAATCCCCTTTGGATTGAAAAAAGAACTGTCATGAATACATTTCTCTGTCTGTTCAGGCTGGTGTTTCTAAAGCATCACAGGATGAAGGCGCCAACAGAACAAGGTTGGCATATTTCATGCCATAGAAATCTGACTCTTAAGTTTTACTGTGTGTTCTGGTTGCTCCACTCCCCTGTTAGTCCTCACATGTTTTGCAGGACAGGAGGGCCTTGCTCTGAGGCCTCTTCCTCCCCTACTGTTCACACCTCCTCAGGCATCCTGACCCTCTGGAATGAATTACCGACAAATGCCCAGGGCTTACAAGACTTTCCCTTCTCAGGACAAAGTAGACCTGAAAGTCCATTTAGGTGCATCTAATAGTGGTTCCAAAGCACTGAGGATTCTTTGTGATGAAACAGATAAGAAGAATATTCCCTGGGGGGACCCGGCTAATAGATTGGCTTTATTATTTTAGTTCTACTCAGGAAGCTCCAGGCTGAAAGAACATCCCATTTCTTAGCAGTGATCTTATTAGTGTTTTCCTACTGAGATTTCCTGTGGGGCCGGTAATAGGCAGAAAAACCTGGTTTGCCAGAGTTTGCTGAAACAGGAAGCTCATTGGCATGTGTGTTCTACGGCCCAGAGCTCTGTACCTTGCAGAGCTTGCTAGGTCTGTGTATCAAAGAGGTGACAATTGCTGGGACCTCCTTGAATAGCCTCAGGGGTGCATTTCAAAAGCTGGAGTCCAGAAAAGGGAAAAGAAGATCTTTTGGTTAATTACTGAACTTTGTTAAATAGAGGACAACATTTTTTTCATGCCTGGTTATGTCTGGGATTCACTCTTCATCTTTTTCTTTTATTAAAGAAGTCGTAGGTTTACAGAAAAATCATACAGAAAGTACAGAGTTAGAGTTCCCATGTATCTCCACACTAACCCCCAACAGATTTTCTTAATAGTAACATTTTGTGTTACTGTGGTACTTTTGTTACGATTGAGGAGATTATCATTATACTATTTACTATGGTCCATCATTGACATTAGTGTTCCCTCTGTGCTTTTTGATATGTTTATTAAAATTTATTTTTGGTCTGGAATCATAAACTGGTAACCATACATTTCCATAGATTACTATATTATGATGTTATAAGGGACCTGATAGATGTTGGTATATGTATAAAGTGAGAAATGCTCTATTTCATATAAAATAAACAAGATAATCCACTACAAAGAAGCAAAAAAAAAATCAACTTTTAAACCATTGCAGTCAGAATGTGTAGTTTGGAGTTAATAACAATGAAATAAAATTTGGTAAGTATTTGTGAATTTTCAAATATTTGCCATCACTAATTACTATCATGATACAGTTTGAATTGTAATTTCTGAGTCTTCTAATTAGGCTCTTTGTAGCAAAATTTATACCAGTGACATGATTTCCTTTTGTTTAGAATATCAATATAATTAATTTCGTTTTCTAATACTTGACAAACATACAAGTGCTGTTTATGTATGAGGAAGGGAAATTTATACATGACACAAGGCCTGAATAGTGGTAAAACTTTTAATCAATGAAAGTACAAACACTAAAATGCAATCATAAAAATGACATACAAACACCTAATTAGTCTCAAAGCACAGAATTTCACACTCTGATTGAGACTTTTTAATTCTTGGAACTGCCATAAACATGACTTTTCAATATTGCTCAATTAGAAAAAAAATTAAAATATGCTCTTTACTATTGTAAATTTCATCTTTTGAGAGTACAAAGAGAAACTTAATTTAGTATTGGTTTCAAATGATTGTGAACAAAGATTACTAGGGGAATCAGACAGGAGTTATGACATGCATGTGTGGGCAAGTATGTGTGTATCTTTTCACTGGCTTAATTGTTTCAAAACTTTCGAAAGTTGTGGAAAAGGAAGAGCCTTTATTTCTCTTTTTTGAATCATTTATCATGAGGCACTAGTGTAGAATATTTTGAGGACTGCCATGTCACAGATTAGGAAATGAGTATTAGAATTAAATTAATTCCTAACAAGATTGGAACTTGGCCTTCCCAACCACAATTTGAAACTTCAATGTATTTCTGAATCTTCAGGAAGGAAGACAGTCATGTATGAGTGTGTGTGTGTGATTTCCACCTTGAATCATCTTTACCTTGTACCACCTTGATTTGAGTTCCTTATCACACAGTTCAATTCTTAACTTGGTGCAGACACTTGTCTGTGTGGAAGGTGTGGGCATTGGTCTAATTTGTGGAAAGAAGTCAGTCATCACTCAGGTATTCTCTAGTATTTTCCCAAATTACAGAATGGCTTCTGCTGAAATCCCATCACTAACTCATACTACTTAAGGTTTAAGATGTGAACTTTCTTAGACAGTTCCCAAATACAAATCTGTCCCATGTGCTCTTTAGAGAGAGAAGGTCCCATTTTCGTCATCTAGCAGAGGAAGGGTCTCTCTTTCATGACCACAAACCTGGACTTTGGGGTTACAAGTTAAGCTTCTTATTACACCACAAATCCCTGCATGAATGTTTCATACTACAATATGTGGGAATTTCTGAATCAAAGAGTACTCAAGTCACAGACATAATGTTGGGTAGCTTGGCATGTATTGCAAGCATTTAAAAATCTTTTTGACATGTTTCCTTTTTTTGCTTTATTTTTTCATTTACTTTTTCATCCTTCAGATATAATCTGTGCTCTCTCATAATGCCTATGATGTCTAAGGTCTCTGGAGAAGGCAGGTGTTTTTCCTTGCCCCCCATTCCCTAGGCTCCCCAGAAGGCAGTGTCATCTGGGCCACCTGTTCATCTAGGATCCCCAGACTCTCTTGTCGACTGAATCCTGAGCTTTCTGTCTTTTGCTGCTCTGACCTAAGTCTTCTACCTGGAACAACATGCTGAATTTCTTCTCTCCTCCCTATCTTCTTCTCTCCTTCCCTGTATGTCTTTCCCCTACTATGTCCATCATGCTGCCATAACACTAATGAAAGAAGCCCTTCCATTCTTATTCGGCTTATCCCTAACAAGTGATTCTGTTCACCCACTTCCTCTTCCTCTTTCTTTGAAGGCAATTTAGAGATTTTTTTTCCCCACCACGAGTCTGTGCTGCCATTTTCTTGCTCCTTCTCAGCTCTGTCCCTTCCCTCCCAACTGTCACTGACCCCTCTGCCCATCAGGGATGACCTCTTCCTATCTCTGAGAGGTATAGCCACTGCTTTTCTAGGACTGCATTTGCACAGAATAAGAACATTTTTCTATGTAATTACATGCCTAATTCCTTAGTTTCACTTAAGGTGAGTGTATATCTCTAAATCCACCTTAATTTTTTAAAAGAGAATTGCAGGTCCATAAATCGATACTCACTAAGAACACCCACCCCTTACCTGACATTAGTTAGACTCTCTACGATTCCAGAGGCGAGAAGTGGGGGTGGGAACGGGCATGGACACCAGCTGCCTCTTGTAAGGAGGCTCATCCCTCTCCATTTGCCTCATGTTTGGGCTAGCGGAAGGTGCGTCTGGAGGCATTTCTACCAGGCAGGGTTCCTGCCAGTGGCTTCATGTTGGCTACTGTTGTGGGCCAGGCACCTCTCTGTCCCCCAATCATGGGACTGAAACTGAAGGCTATGTGGCAGAAGACGTGGCAGCTTGTGATTCAAGACACACTTTTAGCAGCTGTGTGTCACCAGGAGGCTGTGGGCGTGAGTGCACCAAGTATGCTATGGACATCCCTCTGACATACCATCCTTCCTTGTTTTCTGTGAAGCCCTCTCTGCCAGGAGATTGCTAAGACCTACCCTGTGCAGTTTGTGTACAGATTAGAAATAATATATGCAGGAGCCTGACATTCAGCTACTGCTGTTACTGAGTTTTACCTCACAATGGCTTTTCCCAGGGCAAGGAACATGGGATTTGAGAGAGAATTCAGGATTGCAGATGTAGATTTGTGTTTTGTGCATGAAATCCCCAGCCATGCATACAAGATTACCCAGATAGTAGATATTGAAATGATTAGGAAGCTCAGGATCCTGTTAAGGTGGGAGATGGAATTATCAATAAAGACAAAAGAAATGGGGAAGAGAAAGGGCCCTCATTTATACTCATAAATACTTTATTGTTCACACTTTAAAAATATTTGGAAATAAGAATGCCCATAACAGCTCTGTGGGGTTTGAACTAATTTTCTCCCATTGAACAGATATGGAAACTGAGGCTCAGTGATGGTAGGTAACTTGATGAGTTACCAACATACTGGGGGCAAGGTGAGGATTTGGAGTTGTGAGTCTCAGGCTCTTACCAGCACTTTGCAGCCTTCATCAACATCAAAATAAGGAACTATCAGAATGAGGAACCCAAGAGCTGCCCTACTCTGCTTCTGCAGCTAAGAGTCATTCTCCCTTGGTCCCCAAGGCAACCAACAAAGAATAAGACAGTGGTGGAACATTTCCTTTTGGTAGGAAAATCCTGTCAGGGGATTTTTATTAAATTTCCACTGAGTACTCAGGGTGTGGATTTCTCTTTTCTGTAAGATGCGCATTCCTTCAGGGCCATTAAAACCTAGCTCCTGATTAAAGGTATTGATAAATCAACTGCCTCAGAAGCATCCTATTCAAACACCTTTTCTGTTTTTTTCTGCAGAAATGTTCAAGGTTTTTTTTGCCTGAATTGAAAGGAGATTTTGGGAATTGAATCATGTCCCCCACAAAAGGCATGCTCCGGTCTTAACCCTGTGGGCGTGACCCCATTTGTAAATAGGACCTTTAAAGATGTTATTATCAGTTAAGATGTGGCCAATGCTGAACGACAGTGGGCCTTAATCCAATATGAACGAATTCCTTGTAAGCAAAGGAAATTGGACATGGAAGAGAAGGGCACAGGGGGAAGCTGGAAGTCAAGGGAATCTAGAAGAGAAAAGAGAGGATGTTGGCATGTAACAGGAAAGCCATAGAACCCAAAGAATATCAGCCAGCCAGAATATCAGTGGACCTTGGGAGGAAGCAAGCCTTCTAGCTTCTGAAACAATGAGCCAATAAATTCCTGTTGTTAAACCAACTCACTGGGTGATATTTGTCATAGCAGCCTGGAGGCTAAGACAAGAAAAAACACTATATATTTCATATTAATGTATGTATTTTAATTTATATGCTTGTATATTACTTCTCAATTATATTCCTTGAAGGGTTAATAGGTGCTTCCATTAAAAAATCCATGATAGCAGATTATATTATTTTTAAGATCATCTGATAGGTGTAAACACATCTCTTCCTCTGAGTCAGAGAGAAGGAGTCTTGCAGGCAGGAGGAAGGTAAACTGAGGAATTTCAAAGATTAATGTCTCTCCACTTTGAAAAAACAAATACCATCAACTGCAGAGCTTGGGGTGATGAGAAAAGTGGTGACTATTAGAAGCACTGGTCTGGGAGGGAGGATGACTTTCTGGATACACCACATCAGGTTTTAATACATCATGTTTAGGTGACTTGCTGTATATAATAAAAAAATCTAGAAATATTTATTCATTCTTTTTTCAGAGTCAGATCTCCCATGAGCCTTTAAGAACCAAATCTTCATTATTTCATGATTCTGAAGTGCTACTTTTAACAAAGAGAATCACTCCTCTAATACTAATTAGCTTAAATCCTTAAATCCCATTATAATTGTCTGCTTTATGGCTTACACCTTATCGTAGAACATCATTTGTATTTATTGGAAGAAAGGGCTCCATCCTACAGGATGCTTGCACAACTTTTGCTAAGTAGTATTCTGATGTAAATACCTTAGAATTATTAGTATAGGACCCTTTTAAAAATCCAAGCTTTTGCGTAAAGATCCATATATATTTTTTTATTTTTTAAATGATTTATTTATTTATTCCCTGCACCCCCCCCCCCATTGTTTACACTCACTGTCTGCGTCCATTCACTGTGTGCTCTCTGAGTCTGCTTGTCTTCTCTTTGTGCGGCACTGAGAACCGAACCTGGGACCTCTCATGTGGGTGAGAGGTGCTCAATTGCTTGCGCCACCTCAGCTCCCTCCATGTTTTTAATAGATTCACATGTCCATGGAAAAGAAGTGACTTTGAGATACTTTGATTAGTATTTTCTCGTCTACAAAAGCATATGTTGGGGAGCAGATGTAGCTCAAGTGGTTGACTGTCTGTTTCCCATGTATGAGGTCACAGGTTCAATCTCCAGTACCTCCTAAAAACAAAACAAATGAAAAATCCAACTCTTATTGGGGAGCGGATGTAGCTCAGTGGTTGAGCACCTGCTTCCTATGTACAAGGCTCTGGGTTCAATTTCCAGTACTTCCTAAAAAAAAAAAAGCATACATTGCCCCAAATCCCTGAATCCATCACAGTTAAACACTTAGGATAAGTTACTGGGTGATAATAAATGTATTTAGAACCATTTGTCCTCCCTCAATTCCCTCATTATCAAAAGAAACGTGTATTTACTTAATCTGTGTATGTCTTTGCATAATAATAATAATGCATATCGTTTATTGAGTGCCTACTATGTGCCAACTTTGTTCTGACTGATTGACTAAGTCTCATCCCATTTAATCCTCCCCATCAACATGACTAAAGTTATCTTTTTTATTTTTACTTTTTTTTAAAGCAAATCAATTTTATTGATCCATATTAATAAAGCATATGTATGTGGAGTATGTGTGGCTCAGTGGAGAAATGCATGCCTCACATATACTAGGTCCCTAGTTCAATTCCTGGTACCTCTTAAGAGAAGGGTTCCAGAGAGTGACCCACCAGGTTGTTAGAGTTATCTTTTTAGTTTGACAGCTTCCCTTCATGGTCAAGCAAAGTCTTCTTCATTTCTTTATTGCCAGCACCTAGGCCAGTCCTTCACATAAATTAGGTGATGTACAAATACTTTGTGAGTAATAAAATGTTTTTGAGTACATACTTTTGAGAACTTAATTATTTGTTTTAATTAAAGTAAACTGGACTACAGCCACATATTCAATATTCTTCTCAACAATTATGTGCCAAGGGCTACTATATTCCAAGTACCCTGTTAGGTGTTTAAAATAAGATGTTGAAAAAAGACAAAAATCAATCCCCGCTCTCATAGAGGCTACATCTGGGGAGTTAGACACTAACATGGTCAATTCTCATTATTCAAGGCAGTTATGTTCTATGAAGTTGCCATTAGCACTAAATTAGTGAACACTGGGACATTATTCCTAGGGGAAATAGAGTGAGGTTCCTCGGAGCCTCTGGTCACAACATCTTCATTAACCATTCAGTACATAAGCCTTGTTTTATGTGGTTTCTGTTTAAAGACACCTTATTTAATACATACTGTTGATTCACAGGTATTGAACTTACAGCCGACGTCACTATAACGCACAAAGCTTATCTTACACTTGTATTTTCTCCATAAGGCACATCAGTCTCCTGGATCTTGGGAACACTAGACCGCACTTCAGCACTATGCTTGTGGGCTATTTTAAACAGCAAAATCACCAAGAAAAATCACAAAAATGCAAATTTTAAAAAACAACCATGGAACTAACTATACTGTGAAAAGGGCACTTGTTTATAGTACGAGAGCTGAAACAAGAAGGTAGAGTCACTTTATTCGAGCTCAGCTGGGAACATGTGCTTTGGGCAGCTCAAATTTTTCTCTGTTCTGTGCATGTCCGTGAATGGTGGCAAAAGTGCCATGAGTCTTTTTTGGGGGTTACAAATAAATTTTAGCAAAATGGCGAATTCACAAAGTGGAGTCCATGAATAGTGAGAGTTAACTGCACATGTCTTCTTTATAGTCTTGAATAGGAAGTTGTCTAACACCCTGACTTATGCATGGATTCTATAAAAACATCTTGGTAAACTGGAACACGTAACTAAAGTGATAACTGATTAAATGCACGACCTACACAAAGTCATTAAGGACATAAAGTGTGTATAAATTAGACATAAATAATGCTGAGGGGAAAGGATAACTACTTATTAATATTTGGGAGGGAATAATAAAACAGGCTAGAAGAATTATTTAAATTGATTTAGCATCGCATAATAAGAAGTAACATTATACTATCCAAAAAGAAAACATTCATATTAGAAAAGAAAAAAAAAACCTGATAAAGAGAAAATTGGTTCACTTATGGGATAATTTGTCAGGAAACATCCTATTTTCAAATACAGGTAATGACAAAAAAAGGGAAACTTTGCTATGCAAACCACGGATCACCCCAGTGGGAAAACATTAGCACATCAATAATGTATTTTGTTGTGCAGCAAGGTATACACGTGTTCGCTTAATTCAGCCTTGAGATAATGACACTTTTGCTTCTCTCTGACATTAGCTTGGCACTATGAATAGACGCTCACTCTCCTCCCCGGCCCTTTGACCCCTGTGATGCTTCCCAAAGCTGATGTGTGAGGTAGCCTGATGTTCTTTTTTTTTTTTTTTTTTTTTTTTTTTTTTTTTTTATTTTTGTTGCTTTTACTTTCTAGATAAAAATTTAAATTGAGAGTTTCTTAGAAAACATTTACCCATTTTGAAGACTGAGTCATTCTTCCATCTGCCTCGTCTTTGTACTCTTTTCACACTTCCTTGAATCTAAGACTACGCTGTTATCTATGTTTTTCCTTTCTGGATTTCCCTATTTTTACTTATACCTCTAATATTCTTTTTTTTTTTTTTTGTTTTGTTTTGTTTTGTTTTGTTTTGTTTTTTTATTAATTTTTTTTTTATTGACTTTGTAATAATATTACATTAAAAATATATATGTGAGGTCCCATTCAACCCCACCCCCCCACCCCCCCTCTCCCCCCCCCCCAACAACACTCCTTCCCATCATCATGACACATCCATTGGATTTGGTAAGTACATCTTTGGGCACCTCTGCACCTCATATACATTGGTTCACATCATGGCCCATACTCTCCTCTATTCCATCATGTAGGCCCTGTGAGGATTTACAATGTCCGGTGATTACCTCTGAAGCACCATCCAGGGCAGCTCCATGTCCCGAAGACGCCTCCACCTCTCATCTCTTCCTGCCTTTCCCCATACCCTTTGTCCATTATGTCCACTTTTCCCAATCCAATGCCACCTCTTCTATGTGGACACTGGATTGGTTGTGTCCATTGCACCTTTATGTCAAGAGGAGCCTGATGTTCTTGACCAAACCCTTTAACCTTTCCGGGCTAACTTTCAGCATTCCCACCTTTGAAGCAGGGATAATGATCTAACAGCTGATGGTGCAGGAAAGATAACTGGCCTTTACAGATCACCCACGGTGCTTCAGACAGAGTGCAAGGGCTTTTTACAGCCGTGGGCGGCTGTGATCATCATTGACCCATTTATTGAGTGCCCTGTAGACGGCATGCTGGATGCAGGATCTCACTTAATCCTTATGACAAGCTTCTGAAGTGGTTGTTATACTTAAGGATGAAGAAACTGTGTCCATGGGATTCTGACATTAGTCTTTGTGCACACAGCTGAGATGGGCAGAATGCGGCATGTCTTTTGCCTCCACAGTGTATATCCTGTCCCTCCTGGTGCTCTGCATCTCCCTCCTAAACTGGCCTTTCCATCAACCCATGGTAAAAGCAGCCACCTAAGGATGACGAAAAATGCAAACTTTCCGTCTTCTACGTAACTTTTTCATAGATAAAGAGCTCTGTAAACCTGAAAAAGGTTGCAATAGGGCAAGTTGTAATTACTACAATCATCACCGCCCTTGTCATCATCCTGGTAGCAGTTATATTAGGACCTACAGCAATCACATGTGTGAAGCTAGCGGAATTATACCATCTTTCTCTCTGGGTTCCTTTCCATCCCTGCTCCCCAGAACTCCATGCTCTAAGAATTCTTCTTCTTCACCTCACCCAGCACCCCTCATCTCAACCATGTCTATGTGGAAAGCAGCCTGGTTTCCCTAGTGAAGTAAGTCACAGGAGACTGTGAATAACTGGTTGACCCAGTGAAGCCTTCCAGGAGCTATGCATTTTATGGGGAGTTTCAATCATTGAATCAACAGAGCATTTACATAGGGCAAGATTGCTTAGGAAGCTGTTTAAAGCATCTCTAATTATGTGAGGTGTTGTTATCATCCATATTTACGTGAAAACTACATTAGACAGAGGTAACTGAAGCAGAGCTGTGCTGCTGCTAAGGGCCAGAGTTACCACCCGAATGCAGGACTTCCCAGCCCTGATCTCACATTCCGCCTGGTACATCTCACAGCTGTTTGCAGGCACTGGGTGGTAGAGGCCTTTTGTGGGAAAAGGACAACCTGCTTAGTGCTTGCCGGTCAACAGTACCACCTTCTTCTGAACCTTGGCAAATCCTGCTGTTAGGAATTTGGCAAGCACTTTTGAAATATTCCTCCATATTTCACTAAAACAGGAATGCTAAACGGGGTTAATTTTGGACATAGAGGCAAGAATGGATGATGTAGTATCTGAAATTAGAACTTAAGCCCCAGGGAAAGAGGCTTCCAGCACAAGTGCATCATTATTTCATTGTTTCGTGGACTCTGTGCCAATACTATTCTAAGCACTTCACATATGACAGCTCACTTATTATCTGTGACCACCCTCAGGTGGAGATGCTAGTACTAGGCAAGACTAAGTCACTTGCCTGAGGTCTAGCTGGTGGAGCCAGGATACACACCCCAAGATTGTGAACCCACAACCCCTGCCGTAGGACATGGGCCCTGCTTCTTTACCCTGGGCAACATGCAGAGGCTGGGGTTGAAAAAAGGTCGTGGCCGCCAAGCCCAGATATCCTGAAGACAGTGGTGACCTGGTGCCTCTGGTGCTTTCGCAACATCTGTGCCCCACAGGCTACGTGATAGGTTTGCTCAGAAAAAACTCTCTCTGCTTTTGTCATTGATCTCAATCAGTCTTCCCATTCACGGGATTTATTGAGCCCAGCATGAAACAAAGGTTTATGTGGGAAACAAATGATCCATAATTGCATTCCCATCTGACTGGTCCACTTCTCTATGGAAATCAATGAGACTTGAGTGACTCTGAAGGGTCTGCCTGAGATGTGCTAATGGGGGAATCATTGGGTGTCCCTCTTACCTAGTCTAGAGGCAGTTTCCTTATCATCACAGCACTGTTTTGCAGATTATGTCACGTTAACACATGGAAAGTGCTTAGGATAATGTTGAGCAGTACTACTAAGAGTTCAGTAATTATTACTTGCCTTTGCAGATGTGACTATAAATCTGTGCATAACAGAAACAGTCAGTAAATAGCGGTTGCAGCTTAAAAAGAGACCCCAAAAAGGAGACAGGGGAAGAATATGGCAATTTCCACTTTCTTCTCACTCTTCAATACCTTCCTCATGTATCACCTTTTCTTAGGAGCCCTTTCTAATTCCTTAGACAAATTAAAGTGCTCTCTCTTCTGGAATGCACAGACTTTATTTCTCTATCTGAGTAAATATCACACGTATCACAACCTGGAAAAGTAGGAAATATTACTGTCCCCATTGTCAGATGGGGAAACTGAGGTTTGCTGTTAAGCAAATTGCCTGTATCACAGGTGGAGGCAGGACTTAAATGCTACAGAAATGAAATGAGTGGTTTTACATAACTTAATGTAGCACAGTGATTAAATAGCTTCTGAGTTAGGAAAACCTAGGTAACACAATTTTTTTAGCCATATATGACCTTAAGTGAATTCTAGTTTCTTGATCTGTTAAGTGTAGATAATGGTGCCTACCTCTTGGAATGCTTCTATGAATTAAATGAGATAGCGCTTGCACAGAAACAAGAAAAAACTGATGGTAGATTTTAATAGAGTTATCTACCTCCTCAAGAGTGTGAGGTGGCTTTATATCTCCAGCACAGCATCCAGTATGTCATGGCTATTGAAGGAGTGAATGGGTGAATGAATGAATGATGAAATTGGGTTAAGAATATTATGGTTTGAAATATCATATCAAAGTAATGCTATCTAGCAGTTGTTAGTATCTAGCATGAATTTAGCCTGATTAGGATTATTAATTTAATATAACTGTATTCTCTACTGAACACTACATCCATAAAGCAATGAAGGTAGGAGAAGTCACGCAAATATAGAATTTAGACATAGCTATAAATTTTGACTACTACATCAATTGATTAACATTTCTGGTTGCTTAAACAGTACCTGTGGCAATATGTGAATTACTTTCTAATCACGATATCAATTTGCACTTATATTATATAGAAATACCTATTCATTACATCACTGAAAAATCTACTATCAACCATTCCTCCTCCACAGCATTTTCATTATGACCATTGTTCTTCAAATAAGCAGCACTGTTCTCTGTCATATGTTGATGATGCATATAAAGTTTAAACTGGATTGAACATTTTTTCTGGTACTACGGATGTCACAGCAGAATAGGCACATCCTATATCATCTGATATGCCTGTGATATAATGGAGCATTTTATGACCTGACTCCTACCCAGAAGGCTCCCTGATTACTGAAGAACTTTCCATTGCTGTCATTCAGAGGTGACTATGGAGGACACTTTTCTTTCCCTAAAGCTAATGGACTCAGATCCTGAACCTTCTCTTCCTTTCTGTCTCTCTGTATCCAGAGAGTCTATTTGTTTTTCTTTTTTCTCTCTCCTTGTAGCCTTTTGGCCCTTTTCATGGCTTGTGACCAATGAACCTATTTCCCTTATTTTAACCTTTCTATTGTAAATGTTCTGTTTCAAAAAGGAATATTGACTCTGAGATCTTTCTATTGGTCCCAAAGCACACTGATAATTATAATTATGAAGTAAATGATGGGAGAAAGGCAAAAAGTTCATTCATAAAGTCTGTGGGCCCAGATCCATGAATTTTCTCCATTTCTCTTTTTCAATGTGTAAAAAGAGAATTCTCTTTTCCCTTCAGTCTTTTTTCATTTTTTTTGTTTATTATTTAATTTTTTTCCTTTGAGCCTTTGATCCTAGTTTATTGCTTGCTCACCTGTCATCTTTGTAGTTTACATTCTGCCTCTTAATCTAGCCATTCATGTTACATCTATCTGAATTATAAACAGATATATGTATACTGTTACTAGACTATTATCTTTTCCCTTGGGGGAAAAAGCCATACTGGTTTTATAGACAAAGTTAATTTCTGGCTGAAGAATTTTCTGATTTTAGGTCATTTAAAAAGGAATTGAATGCAGTTGTCAATATCAGTACTAGGCTGATATTTTTTTTTAACCAGAAAGAGAAGAATTGGGAAGAAGAGATTTGGTGGATCAGAGACCTCTCTAGTTTATGGTGAAAGAGGGTAGATGCATGGAAGAGGCAAAAATATACTCTGGACTAGGCCTTTGGGAAAGGGACAGAAGCTGACAAAACAAACTTGAATGACAGTGAGACTCTTATCTCAAGCTGGTTCAAATAGATGGTCATTCATCCTCACCTAATACCTGATTATACCTCTTTTCTCCTAGCCTCATTTCATCCATGATTCTTTGGATTAACAGTCAAAAGTAAAAGTTCTCCCACTGAGAATCTATAATTCGATGTTATATAAGCAGTAAAAATGCAGTTTAAATAATTAACTCAAAATGGTTCACAGACAGGTGTAAAGCCTAAAACTATGAAACTTTAAGAAAAAAAAAAACAGAACATCTTTTTTCTTTGGCTAGCTGAAAATTTCCTGTACTTGACACCAAAATTGCAACAGATAATAAGAAAATAATAATAATAAGATAATAATAATAAGATAAATTGTATCTCATCAATATAAGAAAAAACACTTTTGCTCTGTGAAAGACCCTATTAAGAGGATGAAAGGACAAGGTACAGACTGGGAGAAAATATTTGCAAACCATATATCTGACAAAGGTCTTGTAACTAGAATATATAAAAACTCTCACAACTTTACAGGGAAAAAAACACAAATAAACCAATAAGATGGGCAAAGACATGAAAAGGCATTTCACAGAGGCAAATAAGCACATGAAAAGATGTTCAATGTCATTAGTCATTAGGGAAATGTATATTAAAACCACAATGAGATATGATCACACACCTAGCAGAATGACTGAAATAAGAAATAATAACACCAAATGCTGTCAAGGTTGCAGAGAAACTGGATCACTCATGCCTTGCTGGTGGGAATTTAAAATGGTGCAGTCCCTCTAGAAAATGGTTTGGCAGTTTCTCGTAAAACACGCAAATATTATACAATCCAGCAATTACACATTTGGACATTTGTAAAGTAAAAACTTGTGTTCATACAAAACAAACAAACAAAACTGTACACAAATATTGACAGCTGCTTTATTCATAATAGCCAAATATAGGACAACCCTAATGTCCTTCAATGGGTGAATGGTTAAAAAACTGGCAAATCCATACCACGGAATATTACTCAGCCATCATGAGGAAAGGACTGTTGATACATGCAACAACTTGGATGAATCTCCAGGGAATTATGATGAGCGAAAAAAGTCAATACCGAAAGGTATCTTATATAGTGTATCCATTTATAAAAGATTCTTGAAATCATACAATTATAGAAATGGAGAATGGATTAGTGGTTACCACAGGTTAAGCATGGGAGGGAAGTACGTGTGGCTATAAAAGGGCAACAGGAGGAACCTTTGTGGTGATGGAAATGACTGTACTTGACCGTGTTAATATTAACATCCTAGCTATGATATTGTACTATAGTTTTGCAAGATGCTATCATTGGGCAACTGCATAAAGTATGTCTGAACTCTTATCATTTCATACTACTGCATCTGAACTACAATTGTCTTCAAATAGTGTAATTTAAAAATGTTTACAAACATATTTATCATGTATGAAAAGGCTCTTCTTAGATCATGAAAAAGCAAGATATGAAACTGTATTTTAAGTATCACAAACTTAAAGAAAGTGTATGTAACTGAGGGTTAAGAATTAACAAAAAATTATGATTATTGAATCATTATATAGATGCCTTTTTACTTTCTACTATTGTAAAAGCAAATACCTGACATTATGGAAACTTGCTGAAATAGAATCCATGATCTCTGATAATGATTGTAAAACTATATAAGCTTTACCTTGTGATTGTAAAGACCTTGTAATGGACCCGTTTTGTACCCACCCCCATCCTGTTTTTCAACTTCAATGTCTTATGATCACTAGACAAACCTTTATGTCCAGTAAGGTAGGAATCCGAGTCAGCCCCAGCCCAATTACTTATTAACAGAAATCTGCTATTGTGATGATTCTTCCAAACTGAATTTACCTTTGTCTAAGGTTATTTCTATTGAAATGGTAAACCGCTCCACCTTCCCTGGTTTGAGATCCATAAAAATGCTAAACTCCTCAAATTCAGGGAGATAGACTTTTACACCCTTAGACTGTCTGTGCTCCTTGCTATGCACTAGCAAATAAAACTCTTCTCCCTTTCAAACCCCCAGGTCTCAGGAACTGGTCTTTGAAGTACATTGGGCAAGAACCCTCTTTTACTCGGTATCATGTATGTATCTACACAGATGCAGAATTTAAAAGAAATACTAAAATATTAGGTTTATCTTTGAGTGACAGAAAGGGGAAGATAGATTTTTCCCCTTTCATTGCAACTTAATGTTTTTTTCCAGTTTTTTATGTTCATATATTACATTTATAGTCTGCAAAGATGGAACAATGCAAAGTAGCTTAGATTGTGAACACCCACTCAACCCATACTTCAAAATTCCAGACCACGGTTAGTAGGGAGTTAGGAGAAATGCCACTCTGTAGAAAACCTGGATCTGATATTAAATAAATGATCCTTTCTTACTCTCCAAAGTGATGACTTTGATAATTAATGGGCTGACTTAACGGCAAATCTTCAAGTCAGTAATATTAATTAAAAAGAAGACATGCAAATGACCTTCTGAAAAGGACTTATCTCTTAATTTTCCCACAAGTGAGCATTTGTGTTCTTTTTTTAATCAATAGGAGGAAGCTGGCTAGAATTAATGTCAGTCCTCTTAGTTTCAACCACTTTAAGAGCACTCAAGATCACCACATCAGACTATTCAAGGCCAGCCCCATATTTCCCTTTAATTTACCTGACCTTTCAGGCCGTCAGTGAATTTAAGGCCTGCTTAGACTTGGCCTGAATAACTGGCAACTTTCATTACTTTAATCATTGACCAAAATCTTTGGGAAATGTCAGAGTCCCCAATGCCATTGTTTAATATGTTAATAGGATCATTAACATCTTCTGTTGCTGAGCAGAGGACCTGACACACAAAGAAAGTGGTATAGGAGTCTGGAGACAGAAGGGGATGAATAAGAACTTATTTTTATTTCTAGGAGAAAATTGGAATTCTTTCTCCTCTACCTGTCATTCTTGCATTAGAAAGCATAAATGGTGGCTAGCCAGTTACTGAGAATTGGAATGCATTTGCCCCTTATGGGGAACTTGGGATCTGACATCTGTAAATAAAGTGAAAATAAGGTGTAGTATATCCAAAATTTCCCTTGGAATCCATTAAATGTCAGTAAATGTCATTACTAATACATATTTGTATATACTGGATCTTGCTAAGGTTGCTGGATGTTTCTGGTCCCAAATCCATTCCCTGATGAATTTTTACTTTTCTAGGATGTGATCTCCTCATGGGTGGAATGGGATGAATAGCACATGGGAGGAGGAAAGGGGGTGACGTGGGTGGAGTTGCTTTGTAATCTGCTGGAATTCTGATTGGGATTGTACTGATCTGTAAATCGCTTTAAGTAGAATTGTCATCTTAATATTTAGCCTTCCAATCCATGAACGCAGAGTATCCTTCCATTTATTTAGGTCTACTTTGATTTATTTGAGAATGTTTTATAATTTTCCATGTGCATATCCTGTATGTCCTTGGTTAGACTTCTTACCAGAAATTTGATTCTATCAGTTGCTGTTGTGAATAGATTTTTTTCTTGATTTCCTCTTCAGATTGTTCATTACTAGAGTATAGAACCACTCATTTTTGTATGTTTATCTTGTACCACTGTACCACTTTTGCTGAATTCATTTGTTACCTCTAGTAACTTTGCTGTAGATTTCTCAGGGCTTCAAATTATCAGGAAATAAGAAAAGGTTTGGATGACTTTTATTACTTTTTCTTGCCTAACTGCTCCGGCTAGAATTTCCAGTACAATGCTGAATAAGAGTCTTGATCCTGATCTTAGAGGTAAAGCTTTCAATTTTTCACCATTGATTATAATGTTAGCTGTCAGTTTTTCATATGTGCCCTTTATAATGCGGAGGACATATCCCTCTATTCCTAGTTTTCTAAATGTTTTTACCAAGAAAGAGTGATGGATTTTGCCTTTTCTTTGGTATATTACATTAATTGATTTTCTTATGTTAAACCACCCTTGCATACCTGAGATAAACCACACTCGATCTTGGTGTATAATTCTTGAAATGGGCTGTTGGCTTTGGTTTGCTAGTATTTGCTGAGTAATTTTGCAGCTATATTCATAAGGCATATTGCTCTATAATATTCTTTTTTTGTAGTTTCTTTATCTGGATTTGGTATTAGGGTAATGTTAGCTGTTTAGAATGAGTTAGAAAGTATTGTCTTCTCTTCAATTATCTGAAAGATTTTGAGCAAGATTGGTGCTAATTCTTCTTGGAATGTTTGGTAACATTACCAATGAAGCCATCTGATACTTGCCCAGTTACTGCAACCCTTTAACTGTTTTCTGGAGTTCTGAAGAAAATGACTCTGCCTGTTTTGATGAGTTGATCAAAGATTCTGTGTGGGACCCTCACCTTGGAGCATCTTATACCACCATCTTGGTTGATGAGAAGCCCCTTTTATCCCTGATGGCACTTAACACAATCTTGTAATATATCATGTGTCTATTTGTTTTTATATTATCTATCTGCCCTCCTAAAATAAATGGTCTATGAGAACAAGTTCTTTTTTTCTCCCATTATATTCTCAGAGTATAGAATGATGCTTGACACATAGCAGATGCTCAATAAATATTTGTTGAACAAAATTATTTGACTCCAAAGCAAAGAAAAGAAAATGCTTTTAAAAGGTTAGATCTATTTTAAATAAAATATCTAAAAAGAAAAAAAATGTAGAAAATGAATATTTTTCCAGTATATTTTATGCCTTTGGCACATTTACAACAGCATTATGTATCGCCTTATGATTCTGATAAAAGTGTTTTAAAGACTACTGTCATGTTTTGCAAAGCACTCTAAGCTACTTGAAGGAAAAACACAATATACATCCAAACTAATAATAAACTACCTCTATGTTTGGTACTCAAAATAAAGTACATGAATTTCTTAATGATTTAGTGAAAAATAAAGCAAGACGTTCCTAAATATTGAGCAATAGATCAAGTGAAAAATCACGGATGTCTGATACAAGCAGCAGGAGCCTTAGAGTATAAACATATCACAGCTTAGATCTTAAAAGTTTAATTTACTGAAGTATTCAACAAAGGTAAATGCTTACCACCCCCAAGGCATTTTACTAGGTTTACCATCAGTATATCCCAATCCAATCTTTAGTCAAAAAGCTAAAGTCCCAATTCCATTGCCTATAATATAGCAATCTCTTAATAAGCAAACATTTTCCTTTTCTGGAAATATATATTTTTTATTACATTAATGATGCTATAGACAAAGAATGGATGCAAAACTACATGACTTAATTAATTAAACCCCTAAGCCAAAGCTGTACAAGTAATAAAAAATTTTCTTACTTTAATAACTGTGAATAAATTTGCTATGTTTGTGATAATAATAAGGTTTAAAGGAATTAAAATCTAAGTTACATGCTTCAATTATAGACCCTTGGTGTTACATAAAGGATTGCTTCGGAAAAACTGAATGAGATTGCCTATTCAAAACTATGCTTGAGTTATCCGGGAGAAAGACTTGTATTTACCAAGTGTTATTCTATTGCCCTCAGTGGCAAAACAAATGAAATTCCCTGAGCCTCTTTAGAGTGGATTGTGTCAGTCTTCAAAATAAAGATCTTAAAGTGGATTGTTCATATGGACTTTCATTTTATTTTTCTTTCTTGTTTTAAGAAGAAAAACTAGGAAAAGCCAGTGCTATGGTCTCAAGCCACTCTACTTACTAAACAACTCAATTTTAGGCTTCTATGATCAAATTTCAGCATTTTATATCTTGTATTGAATATGCTTTAGAAAATAAAAATTAATTTATTAATCATCTTTTTTTCCTCCTTTTGAGAAAAATTTCTGGGAAAAGAAAAATATGGAAGAAAACATAAGAGCTGTGATCAACTTATTAAGGAGTTTATGGAACCCAGTGGATGGGGAAATAGAGGAAAAAATAAAATGAAAAGAAGGAAGAGGTATATGTACCAGTTTTCAGATGGATTTTATTGAGAATAATGACTCTAGAGGAGATTTCATAGAAAGACTTGATTTATTTCTCATATGGAAAACTAAACTCAGTTTTGTTTTGAAATACTGACTATTGGCATATGATGTTTCAGAATAGAAATTGAAATTACAATTCTGATTCCCAAGAATAAGATTTGACAAGAATCCATAGGACAATTGATAAGTTCATTTTTGGGTAAAGCTCAGAAGAAAATCAACTGTAGATTATTTTTTGTTGTGTTTAAATTATGAGGAGTTATATTTCATAAATATTCTTCCAATAGTAGTCATGCTTCAAGATGCATAGTTTCTATTTCTACTGGGGGTTAAAATTAACTCCATTTCACTTTTTTGTTGTTTTGTTTTTACAAATCCAAATATGAAGAAATTGCTGTCAAAGAAAAGAAGTATAAAGAAATTACACCAATACAAAAGGGATATTCCTTTACTAATTTTCTTATGATGAAGAACTGAGAAATAAACTCCTGGTGCAGGATGAAAGTGATTATACACCATAGGACAGCCTACGGCTACAGAAAACGCATGGACTACCCTTTCTTTTCCAAGAAATAAAAGCACAGTTGCCAAGCTTTCTCATGGACACAAAGCACAGTAGAGCACTGAGTAGTGCAGAGAGGCTTAATGGTTCTGAGAGAAGATGCATTGCCCTTCTCTGACATGCTCATTTGCATCTACGTGTTTAGCCCCAGCAGGGGGTGCGCACTCGGGGTTCTTCCAGAGCAGAAATATAGACATTCTCAGGTAAAAGCCGCTCTCCTCTAAAGTTTACAACCTCATTCCCGACTCCAGTTGTCAGTTAACAGCGTTCCAGGATGACATCTTAAATCAAGGAAATGTCATGGGTGTACAGTAACTGGCCTAATCTTTTCTGTAAATTGCTGCCTGTGGTTTTCAAAAACATAGTAAATTGCTGGCAATTGACAATGTGTCTCATGGAGCAGCTAACTTCACTTCTGCACAGTTAACAAATCAGTCTTAAATTATTCATGCAGATCACCCAATGTCTAGGCTCTTCTGACAGTCATTGATTTCAGGGACAGTAGCCTGTCTTTCCTATGGAACCAAAATTCACACCATGTTCTCAGCATGGAAGATTAATTATATGGAGGATATAATAATCACATCCCCCATCTCAGTATCTGAGCTAATGATGTGCACAGCTCACTACACTCCGTGCTTCTGCTGTCCTCTGCTGCCCCAAAGCAGGATGGCGCATTTTCTCAGACTAATACTTAAAACAGTCTTAATATCCCCAAATGTTTCAAATTCAGAGGAAGTGTTTTCTCTATTAAATCTATAATTGCAGGGCAAGAATAAAACAATGAACTATATGTACAAAAACATCCGATGACCATTTAGAAGTGTGCCATCCAACCGTTTCCCAATGTTCCGGAAACAGGGTCAGTCCAACTCCCCAGACAGCTCAACCAACTTTAATGTTTGTTCCTAAAATAAGCATGGGGATATAGTACTTGTTCTGGAAAGACTTCTTAACACCATTTTTCTTTCTGCAGCCTGCTTTCTTCAGGGAACTTTGCAGGAAGCGTATTTATCCTTCCTTGAAACACACTTTGAAGCTTTACTGGCTCTAAGCTAAATTGTTGTGCAGTGAAATAGTCTTCTATTTGAGGAGCACATTTGTTCATTTATGCTCAGGAAAATTAACTCCAGAACACCTCAAAAGGAACCCTAGAAGGCTGGCATTTTCTCCTAACTGTACCTCAAGAGATGTTTCCATGCCACTGATACCCATAGGCCATAATTCAATAACTTATTTTGTAACATGTTCTACAAGTTCACCTTGCAAGCATTGTGACGTTGATTGAGTCTGATTCATATAATCCCATGGAGTTATGTTTCCAAAGTGTGCTGGTGAAAAAACAGTCTGGGCCCAATTTTTAAATGGGTTACTGGTTTTCTAACAATGGAAGAAATTATATCATTGATGTGGAGATAGTGGCCACTGGAGGTGCTGAAGACAGGGAGAGAGAAAAAGAGGTGTAATAATGGTGCATTTTTGGGACTTGGACTTGTCCAAATGACACTGCAATGACAGATATAAACTATTATATATCCTACCATAACCTACAGAATTGAATGGGAGAGAATATAAACTACAATGCAAACTATAATCATGCTTCGTGCCAATGCTCCAGATGTGTTCATCAAGTGCAATGAATATACCTCACTAATGAAAGAAGTTGTTAACGTGGGAAAAATGGGAGATGTGGGGAGTGGAGCATATGGGAATCCCTTATTTTGTTTGCATAATATTTTGTGTAATCTAAGTATCTTTTTAAAAAATATATTTAAAAACAAAAGAGTCTGGGAAAACAGAGTGGAATGGAGGTCAGTGGGGTCAATATATTCATTAGAGGTAATGACAAAAAAGTGACAACTCAAAGCACTTTTTCACCCATGGTAGGTCAATAGCAGCATCTTTGCTAGTGAAGGTCAGTGTGTTACTCATAATGCTGTCCTTTAATAAGTGTGGATAATCCTAATACATATATAACTATCCTATCCTCTTTAGAGAGGTTTCCCTTGATCCCAGTAATGACAACATTTTTTGGACTATGATATCAGAATTTGCTTCCTTTCCATTATTATAATACTCACTACATATATATATACACACACACATATATATATATTTGTATATATAACTATTACTCATTTTAAAAACTGTATTTTCTATATTATTCGGAAATTTTCATTAAGACAGAAACTGTATATAGACAGTGCATCTGGCTCACTGCTTTGATACCAGTAAATAGTAAGTAAAATTGCTGTAGAGTTATGCATCATTAGTTAAGCATTGTTCTCAGTTGCATATTCTAGAGCCCCAAAACAGTTGCTTAAAAACATTTTCGAATAAAAAAGCAATCTGGTTGAGGGCAGCTTAGAGCCAGTATGATAGCTCCACAGTGGAGTTAGTATCCCAGGCTCCTCCTTTCATTCTACTCTCCTATTCTAGTGCATGGTTGACCTCCTCAAGGTCACCTCTTGGTCCCAAGTAGCAGCCATGGTTGTTGTGGGAAGAAAAATAGCTCCCAAAGATGCCCGTGCCCTAAGCCCTCTAGTGTAAATTTGTTACCTTACATGGTAATGGGCCTTTGTGGATTTGATAAAGATTAAGGGCAATGAGATGGAAATTTTATCCTGGATTATCTAATTCAACCCATTGTAATCACATGAAGTCCTCAAAAGCTGAGAACAAGAGAGATGGCAGCAGAGCGGGTGTGTAGCTCAGTGGTGGAGCACCTGCTTTGTGTATATGAGGCCCCAAGTTCAATCCCTGTACTTCCTAAAAAACAAAAAGAGAGATGGCAACATGGGAAAGACATGACCCTTCTTCGTTGGCTTTGAAGATGGAGGAAAGAGTCCCTAAGCTAAGGAATGTAGTCAGCCTCTAAAAGCTGGAAAAGGGAATGGATTCTCCCCCAGGCTTCCAGAAAGGAATGCAGCCCTGCCTACACCTTGTACTTAGCCCAATGAGACCCATGTTGGATTTCTGACACACAGATTTGTAATATAATAACTTTGTATTTAAGTCACTAAGTTTGTGATGATTTGTTTCACCAGCAATAGAGAACAAATAGAACAACTTTAGAAACATATCTGCATTCCAGGAAACAAGAAAAAGGCTAAGAGAACATAGAGCCTGCTTCTAATCTGAATTAGCTCTTAAGTAGCCTTCCCAGAAGTTCTTGCTTATTGCTCATTAGTTGGAACTTAGTTGATGGGTCTTGTCTATCCGCAAGAGAGGCATATAGCATTTTAGGACTTCCACCTACTGTATCACTTGACCAGAAGAAGTGGAAATAGATCATCAGAGAATACAAGTTTCTGCCACCATTTGCTCAATGAGTAAACGAGTGATGGATACGGTCAAACACCTAGAAAATTAGGAAAGTTATATTTTTATAGAAAACTTTATTTCCTGTTTGAAACCAATTTAACATATGACTATTCTTTATTTTCTTAGGTAAGCTAAATTTCATCCTACTCTGTCCTTCTCCATCTAATTTTAATCTTACCATTTGTAACATTTTAAAATTATTTTATGAATCTCAAAAAGGAAAAGATTATGTTCTTGAACTAATCCACTCCTGTGGGTGTGAGGCCCTTCCCATTTGACTACGTCAGTGAAGCATGACTCAAGTTAGGTCTCTGCCCTCTTACTGGAACTTAGATAAATGGAGACCCAGAGAGACACAGAGAAAGTGATGTAGGCTATCAGTGGGAGGGCAGGTCATATATTCGTGGATAACCTGAGCAGTATGTTTTCTGTACGATGTGTTCGGGACAGTGAGAACTGCAGCCCTGCCCTTGGTAACTATGACAACAACTCCAGTCCTGGAGAAACAACTTAGCAATGCAACCTCTATAAAAATGACCAAATGTGCTAAAAGCTTATCTAGAGGGAAACAGACTTGGCCCAGTGGTTAGGGCATCTGTCTACCACATGGGAGGTCCGCAGTTCAAAGCCCGGGCCTCCTTGGCCCGTGTGGAGCTGGCCCATGCGCAGTGCTGATGCGCGCAAGGAATGCCCTGCTACGCAGGGGTGTCCCCCGCGTAGGGGAGTCCCATGCACAAGGAGTGTGCCCCTAGGGAGAGCCCCCCAGCGTGAAAGAAAGTGCAGCCTGCCCAGGAATGGCGCCGCCCACACTTCCCGTGCTGCTGACGACAACAGAAGAGGACAAAGAAACGCAGCAAATAGACACAGAGAACAGACAACCGGGCGGGAATTAAATAAATAAATAAATCTTAAAAAAAAAAAAGCTTATCTAAAATGTGAAGTCCGTGCTAAAAGCTTACCTAGGATGTGGAAGATATGTGCTAATTCAAGGCTATTGAGCAGTGAAACAAAAGAACCATCTGGCCTTTCCTCTCTGTATAAAAGGAAATCAAAAATCTTGTTTGAGGCTCCAGTTTTAAACAGAAAGTTTCCAAGTCTGGCTGACCGTCAATAAATCATTTTTTCCATCTCAAAATCATTTCTGAGTCCTGGCCTTTCTATACGCAAATAATTGCAAAATCATTCCTGAGTCCTGGCCTTTCTATACGCAAATAATTGAACCTCTCTCGTCTTCTACAACAAAAGGAGGCTACCATTTTTTATCTTGCCGTGGGAGAGAGAACTCGAGGATCGCTAGCAGCCAAAACTTAAGCGTGATGCCTGGACGAGGCTGGGCCCACAGAACAACTCAAGGCTGAAGAGATGAGCCATATGTGTGTTTGCTCACAGCTGGACTTGTGGAGAAAGCAGAGCAGAGGAGACCAAGAGAGGAAGCCCCAAAAAGACAAGCCCTATGCCTGGTTGCTCACAGCTGAGCTCTGGACAAAGGGTGGATTCTGAAAGAGAAGTAGGGACCTTGGCAGCAACCAGTCACCATCTTCACCACGTGTCAGGACAAAATGACAACCAGTAGCTGACTTTGGTGAGAAAGCATCTCTGATTGTGCTTTGATTTGGACATTTCCCGGCCTTGGAACTGCACGTTTTTACCCTAAATAAAATCTGCATTAATAAAGCAACCTCATTTCTGGTACTTTGCATCAGCAGCCCTGTGGCAAAACTAAGACACCTTGGTATGCTTTATGGTTTCTCTATTTTTAGGAAATTTTTAGGAACTATTGATATTCAGATTTCAAAAACAAGTGCTCAGAGACCTTGAGTCTAAGTGTCTTCTACAAGAATAAAGCCAAGTTGCTTTCTAAAAGTCTTCATTCACTTTTTCAGCTTCCTTTCTTTGATTGTGTGATATTCCATCTGGTTTCTGTGGGCGCCTGAGAGTTCCCAGACAAAAGCCAATTTTTCAGGGAGGCTAGCCAGCTGGAGGCTTCAAGGCACTGATCTTCACTTGCAAGTGCACAGGCAATTACTATAAACAAGCTAAAGGCTCTGTTGTTCCCGTGCTTCTCCTGTTACTGCTGAGTTAGAAGGCAACATTGAGGGCTTCCAAGGGGCGGAGGAGATTCATTCTCTCTTGTCCCTGATCCCCGGGCGCTCAGAGGCTCCCTGGCCTTCTCCCTGTTGATTCTGTCCTGTGTTCACCTCCATTCAGTAACCTGAGTCGAGAGCAGCCAGTTCTGCCTTGTCCTGGCAATCTTTGCTCCGGGCACTTTTTCTTCAAATAGGACACATAGGCTAAAATCTCTCCTGTGCCATGCTTTTCTTCCCTGGACTAGTGTATGCCGTAGCTGTCATCTGGGGCAGCACTGATTTGTAAGGGGCTTTGCACCAAAGGCGTCTCACTACAAGGATTTCCGAATCGTCATTCTGTTAGCGCCTCCCGGCATCAGAAAAAAACAAAAACATATCTCTCTTCCCATGTCTCATTGCTGACGCTAATCTTCTGGCCAGTCGTTTTTCGCATCATTCCCTTTTAGATCTTGTTGGATTCTCTCATCATTCCGCTCACCCCGCATTCTCAGACTTATCATTTCTGAGTCAGGAATCTACATTTCTTGTGCCAAGGCAGCCTTCTGTTGCAATGTTGGGCTGCCAGTGGCTGCCAAAACCAGTCCGACCACAAATTGGATGCACAGATACTTTCAGGGCCATCCTTGTCCAAGACACTTGTCTAGTCCAGTCTCAAGCCCAGGACCTCTCATTGCCATCAGACCATGATGGCTCAGAAAGAAAATTCTCTGTCGAAAGAGAATGTTTTTGATATGATTCTCATTAGCTGTCATTTTTTCCCAACAGGCTACATATGAAAATTTGTTACAAACATTTGAAACAAACGATGTAACTTTTCCTATATAATGTATCAGAGAGGAGTGTTGAGTAAATGGCCTCATACATTCCTCTGTCCTGGCAGGGCCCTCCAGTTAATGTTCACTTATCATAATTTGACTCCATGGTACAATTTTATTTCACAAGACTAGTCAGAACTGTGTACTACTATTCTGAATTTTAGAATGAGAAATAAATGCAACTAAACATGTTTATAAAGCTCTCCTTTATAATCTGGTGAAGTGTTACAAATGTCACCTGGGGTTTTTCATCATTACGATTGTACTGTTAATTGAAGTTGCACAACAAAGAGTTTTGTGCCTTCAGAACAAGCTAATTAAAATCACAATGAGAGAACCCAAAATCTTAATGGTGTTCTCTTTGTTGTGCACATTATACTTCTAAAATGGTCTTCTGTTCAACTGACTGCACTCAAAATTCTTAAGTAGCATTTTTAAATGGTCTTAGAAACAAAACAAAGCATTTAAGTATATTGTATAAAAGTGTAGCTTCTCTGGAGCACCAAAATCTTCTCAATAACAACGCTCATATGGAAATTCTGCAGCATGGCCTACTCAAAACAGTTGAGGACCAGTGGCCTAACAAACTTTCATCTATTGGAATAATTACAGACTTATCAAAATAAAATTGTCATTGAAGTTAATGGGAGAATTAGGCATATTTTGAGATTGTCACATCAACAGTGGCAGATTATAACAAGCTGCTAGAATAGACCAAATGAGTGTGAGGTCAGTATCCCTTTCAACTTTCAACTTCAGCTTAAGGTTGGTGCTGTAAGATGACCCCAGCTTCCTGCTCCTTTCCCAGAGGAGAGTGGAGTCTAAAATGGAGGAGAGAGGTGTGTGAAAGAATCAAGCCATAGCTACGTTAGCTGTGATGAGGGGAATAGAACAGATTTGAATAAAAAAAGACACTAATTTTTAGCAACAAAGGTTGTTACAGAATCTGTGTACCATTTATTAAGCAATGGGAAGAGGTTTTGAGGCAGAATAGCTGGGAGACAGTTTATTCATAGAAATAAACCCATTTAATTGATTCGGGTTTCTACATTCTATTCTTTGCTTTTAAATTTAAGAAACAGTGTATATTGGAATTATAGAAATTTGATGTTTTTTCAAAAACCTAAAATGAAAACCAATAAAATTAGAAATTTGAAAAAAGCTCACATTTCATGATTAAGTGAAATGCAGCTTAATGGGAAAAAATATTTGGAAACCACAACATCCATGATATATAAAGAGAGTCTACAACTCAATGATAAAAAAAATTAATGACCCAATTAAAAAATTGGCAAAAGACTTGACAATTTTCTAAAGAGGAAATACAAATGACCAAAAAGCACATGAAAAGATGCTCAATGCCACCTATTATTATAAATGCAGTTCAAAACTACTATGAGGTGTCATTTCATGCCATTATTTAAAAAAGAAAAGAAAAGAAAACTACTAGTGCTGGAGAGGATGCGGAGAAATCAGAACACTCCTTCATTGTTGGTGGGAATGTGGAATGGTGCAGCCTTTGTGGAAGACTGTTTGGTGGTTCCTCAGGAAGTTAATACAGAACTGCCATATGATCCAGCAATCCCACTGGTAGTTATGGACACAAAAGAACTGACATCTGCACCCAATGTTCACAGCAGCATTATTCACAATTGCAAAAAGACGGAAACAACCCAGTTGACCATCAACAGAAGAATGGGTAAACAAAATGTGGTATATGCATATAATGGAATATTATTCAACTGTAAGAAGAAACGAAGTTGTGAAGCATACCAACCTCGAGGACATTATGTTAAGTGAAACAAGCCAGACGCGGAAGGACAAATATTGTATGATCTCACTAAAATGCACTAAATATAAGGAGCAAAGTCATGGAGTTAATAGCTAGAAGATCAGCCACCAGAAGATAGGATGAAGTAGAGAATAGGGAGCAGAGTCTTAATTTGTGCAGAATTTGTAATAAGGTAGGTTGAAAATGTTAGAATTGGGTAGAAGTGAGGACAGCACATTAGAGTGAATGTAATTAGTAGTGTCAACATGGGAGTATGACTGTGGTAGAAAGGGAAAGTTTAGGGTTGTGTATGTCATTAGAAAAAGGCTAAAGGATGAAACATGAGATTGTAGAGCATCATCAGCCCTGCTGAGATGATGAGTGTGTTAATAGTACAGATATTAGAATGTTCTTCTAAGAACCAGAACAAATGTACATTAATATGACAGGATGTTAATTTTGGGGTGGCTAAAATGGACTAAGCTATGGACTGTAGTGAATAGTAATAAATGAATATATTTTTCATCAATCATAAAAAAAAGAATTAACTTAAGTGACAGAAACCAGACACAAAGTATTGCATACTGTTTGACTCCATTTATATAAATTGTAAATTTAAATAAAGTTAGAGAGCTAGAATTAGATTAGTGGATATGTATGGCAGGTGAAGAGAGGGGAATTGAGAGGTGACTGCTAAGGGGTAGTGGATTTTTCTTTTGGTGTAATGAAAATGTTCTAATATTGATTGCAGGGATGAATGCACAAATCTGTGATTATACCAAGAATCACGAATGTATACTTTGGATTGAATGTGTGGTACATAAACATATCTCAATAACATTGTTTTAAAAACCCAATGAGACAAGACAATAAACTAGACACAGAAATAAAGTGTTTACCTTTTTTTTTTAAAGATTTACTTATTTATTTATTTCTCTCCCCTCCTCTCCTCCCCACCCCAGTTGTCTGTTCTCTGTGTCTATTTGCTGCATCTTCTTTGTCCGCTTCTGTTGTTGTCAGCTGCACAGGAATCTGTGTTTCTTTTTTTGTTGCATCATCTTGTGTCAGCTCTCTGTGTGTGCGGCACCATTCCTGGGCAGGCTGCTCTTTCTTTTGCGCTGGGCGGCTCTCCTTACTGGGCGCACTCCTTGCGCGTGGGGCTCCCCTATGCGGGGGACACCCCTGCGTGGCACAGCACTCCTTGCGTGCATCAGCACTGCGCATGGGTCAGCTCCACACAGGTCAAGGAGGCCCGGGGTTTGAACCGCGGACCTCCCATGTGGTAGACAGAGACCCTAACCACTGGGCTAAGTCCGCCGCCCCCTGTTTACTGTTTTTAAACACGTGATCACAGGCATATTTTCATTAGAAGGAGAATAAAGTATAAAATACAAATAGCAG
The DNA here is from genome assembly GCF_030445035.2 of Dasypus novemcinctus. Lineage (NCBI taxonomy): Eukaryota > Metazoa > Chordata > Mammalia > Cingulata > Dasypodidae > Dasypus > Dasypus novemcinctus. The sequence continues at coordinate 25,284,064 of NC_080686.1, read as the reverse complement.
ACATATTTCTCTGCAATTACACAACTGTATTAACACAAGCCTTGTTCAATATAGTGACTCTCATCACAGAATACTAAATACAGCTACTGCTGATAGATCAAATGTCTTCTGTTCATTTGAAAAAGAGATTTGCACTCCTAAAGAAGGACATAAGATTATCACATAAATTTCTGATTTAAACTCCTAAATGCCACCCAGGCCGCAGTACTGACTTAATAGTTGAGATTGTTGCTTCTACATGTCACTGGGCATGTAGATGCAAATTGGAGTTTTTGATTAAAGATTTTCAAAATGGTTGTATATGATGAAAAATAGAATATTAATTTTAAGCTTTTTATAATTTTCTTTACTGTGGAAAAGCCACAGGGGGAAACAATTATCTTCCCATATAATGGGGAACTTTGAGCACTTTATTTCTTAGACTCACACTATTGGAAATGGTGTAGGTGACATGCTTTGGAATAAGGAACACATAACTATATTTATGGTACTTTACTACTTTCAAACATAATATGACTTCATTGCTTTGGAATAAGATTGTGTATGAACCAAACAGAAAAATAAACATTTGCTGGCCTTTGGGTTTCATTTAGATTTAATGCCTGGAAGCAGACCGCAAGAGTTCTTCCTTTACAGATCTTTACAACTTGGCAGATACCCACCATCACCCTCTCTCCTCCCCAATCCAAAGTCAATACTACAGACCAAAATACTCTTTCAGGAGAGCAGGATATGAATATACTAATGTATTGGTCCAGAACCTGAAATATTTTATCATTCTCCTGACCTGCAAGTGCTTATGCATTTTTCTAAAGTGTATGATAGACATAAAGAAACTTCATGGTATTAAGATAGTAAATAGTATAACATTCTTACATTTCCAAAAGTTGGCATAGTTTTGAAGGATTTCTAGGATGTTATTTCTATGAATTTGGTTCCTGTAGCATTTGCTTGACACATTATTTTTGATTAAAGGTATTCTCCACCCTACCTCCTGCCCTCCACAAATATCACAATTTGAGATTCCTTTTGAAAAATGCCCAGGTGAGACGAGATCATTGAAAGGATGTGATAAATTTAAGTTTAAAACTCATTACAGATTTACTAAGTTGTTTAAATGAAAACAAATATGCTTAAATAAAAACAGAAATATACAATGCATATTTGATTATTTTGAAACTGCCATCAGAAAGGGAATTCTATGAGATGCAAAAATACTTAGAATGTTTATAAAAATAATAGATAGATTGTAAGTAGCTGAAAGGAACTGAGAGTTCTCTTTGGTATGCAATTATTCCCCATAGAAAATTCTAGTCGGTTGTCCAAGAATATCCTATTTCAAAGTTCCTCGTCCAAAGTCAAAGTTGATGGAAGAATACAACCTTGAAGGAAAATGACTGTTGAACAAGAAAAAGAGCTTTCCCAGTAAGTGCAGAAGAACAATTTAAGTCAGGAAATAAGAATTAGCCTTGAAAAAGAAGGATTATTTCATTGACCCTGCCTGGCTGCTCAGATGAAATACTTGCTTGATGATTTTCATGAGAGAAGGGGTATCATGTTAAGTCAAAAAAAGGAAAAGATGTTACTCCTGCCATTTTGGGAAATAGTTTATATTTATAAAATAATCAAAATAGCCACAAGTCAGACCACTATAGGGAAACATGTAGTTGCTAAAGCATAGGAGAGAGAAACAAGTCAACATAGGTTTTCTTTGTGTGTGGAAGGTAATATGGTATCACCATGACCTGACATCTCCTCCATTTACTGCTATGTACCTCGAGCAAGTTAACTTCTCCTACCTGAGGTTCCTCAGCTATAAAATAAAGATAATAATATTTACCTCAGAGGTAAAGGTAAAAAGAGAAAAACCAATGAAAAGCACTTGTACAAAGTAAGAAAGGTGTTAGGGTTAGTCCATCCCCCTCCCCGCCCCCAACCCCCTGCGAGCCCTTAAATTTTTAGAAGGCTCCTGAAAAAAGCTCATGATTAAACATAAGACAAATCTTCATAGAATTTCTTCACATTCATTTTATAACCAAGTTATGCCCATGCAGAGTCATGCATATCCTGAATTCTATGCCAATGTGACACACTGAATACTACCTAGGACCACACAAATTTCAAGAACTCAGAAGAAATATTAGCCGGAAGTTTTTATAATTTATAGTCATCCAAAAGATACCATTACATTCTAATTCTTTTGGATTAAAAAAAAGGTCCAACTTGGGTTCTCAATATAACTTGTGTTTCTGTATCTTTAAATGGAACAAATGAGAAGGGATTTTATATTTACATTCTGAATGTGTTCCTAGGGAGGAAAAATGAATTCAAGTCTTGCAACTTCCAAAGCAGCAGCAGTAACTTATTAATTGTGCCCTGGGTGATCTTAAAGTATGCCATGAAAAACAGCCTTGGAGACTTCCCAGAATCCTAAAGTCCTCCTACAGGGAGCAGTAGGGACACCAGGAGAATCTGGCTGCAGATGTATTTCAACAAAGCTATTTACATGTTGAAGAACAGGATTTAATTAACAGTGTTACAGCTGTGAAGTTAATGTGCAGATTTCAGGTCCTGTCACAGGGGACTGTTATATATATTTTTAAACAAGTCACTCAGTCCTACAATTTTTCTCTTTTGCAGCACTTGCATAGTAATACATACATGTCCCTAAGGTTTTCAGAATGAAGATTGTGATGTCTGTTAATTTATCCCATAATAATAAAGATGATGATATTGATGGCAATAACGAGAGCTGCCATTTATGGAAACCTCACAATATGCCAGGATCCTTTCTAAGCCCTTTATATGCATCATCTGATTTAATTCTTTCAACAACCCAATGGCATTAATCCATGGTTTCCCTAGTTGTGCAGATAAGGCAACTGGAGCTCCAGAAAATTGCATAATTGCAGACATTTTGGTACCCTACCCACAGTCATCCCCAACCTACCTTCTTTAAAAACAGCACATGGGCATCCTTCAAGTGCTGGAAGCCCCGGGGAAGCCAAGAGCCTAAGACCATCAAGACAAACGCATGATGCAGGCCCCTGGCCAAGGAGATCAAAGCAAAAGGACAAATTGCAAGTGTGACCAAGAATCCCCATGCTACTCCCGGGGTCAGATTGCTCACACCTGGGAGAATGTACACTACTCGTTAGTAAGAATGGCTAGGCTGTACTCGGGGATGATCTTGCTGTTTCCTTTTTCATAACACTCTCTCCAATTTCCTTTACAGGAATTTGCTTTTCCTCCGTTCATGGAATCCATTAGAACTCAAATCTCAGTGTTTCCTCCCCAAGCAGAGGTAGATGGTTGATCCAGCTGGGATCATCACATACTCCCTCTATACCCTGGTAACTTAAATCTTGAGTAGATGGCTAACAGTTGGATCCCCTTTCCACCTGGAGAGAAGCTGTCTGACAAGTCTGTTCATGCTTTTGGGTATTCAGGGCTGACGTAGCCCCTGACTGTCCCTCAACCCAGGTCACCAGCCTCTTGTTGACTCTCCAAGGCCCGTATCCTTCCAGTCCAGTCCCTACCCCATGAGTTAGGCAGAGATGGTTTCTGTTGCATGTAACCCAGGGATTCTAACCCAGTCTATGACTACTAGTTTATAAAGTTTCTGATTTTGAAGCAAACCATTATTTTTACGTGTGGCTTTGTTTCAATACAGTTACAGTTTAATATAGGTCATATGGTTTTCAATCTATATGGCCTCTTACAAAGCAGTTGATTCAGTTACTTAAACATTTCTTCCTGAATTCTCTAACATACTTTTTTCATTCATTCCCAGATTAATTTAAAAGTTAAATATAACGAATAACAAAATTTCAATGGACTCTATGTATTTCTAAATATAAACATAGAAATAAATATATATAACACGTGTGCACATATTTAAAACTTGTAGAATTATTCTAAATTTTATATGGAAAAACAAATGTGTGAGGTCAAATCATTGAATGTTGGGAAGATTGGAATGCAGATAGTTGAATTCATTTAAGTAGAATTTCAGTTAAATTGCTCTTTTTCTTTCTTAAGGCGATAGGCTATATCATTGATTTTAAGCATTTCTTCTTTTCCAATTTCAATTTAAAGCTTTGGATTTTCCTCTAAGCTTTGGCTTCAATCCCTACATTTTAATTTGTTGTGTTTCCTTTATTATTCACCTCAAAATGTTTCTTAATTTCCCTTTGCTTTTCTTCCTTGATTTGCGGATTATTTAAAAGCATGTTATTTAATTTCTAAATGTCTGTAGATTTGCTAGATATCTTAGCATTATAGTTTTTTAAATTTAATATTATCGTGACTGTTTGATTAGAGAATGTATTCTGAATAGTTATGTCTTTGAAAATGTATGGGAACTTTTTTTACAGACCAGAACATAGTCTATTCTGGTCATTGTTCTTCATGCACATGAAGAGAATATGTATTTTGTAGTGTTGAGTATAATGTCCTATAAATGTTAGACAACTGAATTTTGTCTGCTTGTCCTATCAATTACTAAGAAAGCAGTTATTAACTCAGGAAAAATGATTGTGGATATTTCTATTTCTTGCTGAGTAATCTCAGTTTTTGTTTCATATATACTAAAACTGTTTTAATATATGTGCCCATTTATAATTATTACACCTGTTTGATAAATTGACTCTATTCAATATCTCTCTTTATCTCTATTAATCTTGCTTGGCTCAAATTTGACTTTTTCTGATGTCAAAATGACCACAGACATTTTCCCTGGTTGTCTGTATGGCATATCTTTCATCTTTTAAATTCTAAACTATGTATGTCTTTATATTAAAAGTGTGTTCAATGGCACTCGGTAGTGGCTTTTTAAAAAATCCAGTCTTCTTAATTTCTTCCTTTTAATTAGAATATTTAGTCTATTTACATTTACTATACTTATTGATATGGTTGAATTTTAATCTACCATGTTTGCTATTTTTTATTTATACCATATGCTTTGAGTTTATGGTTTCTCCTGTCCTGTCTATATTTTAATTGACAAAGTATTTTTTAACTTTTCATTTATTTCTGTTTCTTTTTGTTTGCTTTTACTCTGTTTATATTTCTTTCTTCTTCTTTTTTTTTTAACTGGTTGCTCTATGGTAAATGTTCTCAAATTTTTTTATTTCAGAAGTTTAATACTCTTAAAAAGTTATTGAGGATCCCAAAGAGCTTTTATTTATATGGATGATATATATTTAAAATATTAGAAATTAAGACAAAGAAAGTTTTAAAACACAAGAGTACCCAAGCACTTGTAGTCATAAGAATATTATAAGGACCAGTGTTCCATGTCCATTCACCTGTGGGACTGCTCAGTCTTTTCCAGTGAGCCAAGAATGTTTTCATTTCATACACATAAACTGCAGGCAAAAGAGCACTGTGGACTACAAACTAGCCATTCATAGCTCATGTTTGTCATTGGAATGGCACTGAAATTCATTGAGATGTTGTGGAAATTACTCTGAATCCAGTATTTGTAGAAGGATGCACTATTTAAGAATGAATGTTTTGGGCAAAAAGCAAGTATAGCAAGACTTCTATTAATTCATCTAAGTGGTAAGTCCTAGAAATGATTTCATGGGGACAAATGATGGGGAGCTATAGAAAATTAGTGCATAAACCAGCATATATGGATAAGGGATTTCTTAAAAAATGGACCAGGACTATTGTGTCCATTCCTTTCCCATCTGGCACTCAAAGAAATGGGAAAAATTCCT